>NC_058135.1:288158200-288176268 GCF_016433145.1 Gracilinanus agilis | reverse complement strand
ACCCGCTCCTCCCCCCCTCCGACCCGACACAGATAGACCCTAGGCCCCGGGACAGCTCGCCCCGAGAGGGCTCCCGCGCACGGGGTCGGAGGGTCGGGCCGGACGAAGGGGGCCGCGCTCACCGGGAGCCGTCGCTTCACCCCCTCGGACGGCTCCTGTTAGTCCTTTTGCTGCCACGTCTCTTCCGGGTGTGTCGCGCCCTGATGACGCAGCCACGCCTGCGCGCCCCCCTCGCTACCTATTCGACACACACGGCGATGCGCGTGCGTAGAGCAGGGGCGGAGCCGGATTCAACGACCCAGCCTCTGCCGTCAGGCTTTTTCCGGTGCGTCACTTCCTGTTTGGCGGGGTTTTCGAACCTTCCGCGCTCACCGGGGCCGAGGGCGGGCTCCAGTGGCGCCCGAGAGGTTTGGCATGTCGACCAGACGGAGCCGGCGGCGCTCCGGGGCCGCGGAGGAGAGGGACGGCGGAGCAAGGCGCTCAGGTGAGCGAAGGAGAGGGGAAACGGGGTGGGGAAGGGGCATCCTGGATGGCTAAGGGGCCGGGGCGGGGCAGCCGCGGGAGGGGAGAAGGGACAAGCCGCCCACTTGGTCCAGGGGCTTTCATTTCCCACCCTTTCCTTCTCAGATCTCGCGTCCCCGCCCCTGCCTGCATCGGAACCCGTGCTGCGGAGGTCTCAGAGGAAATCTGCATCCTCGACTGAAGTGCCTCCAGAGGTGAGCTCCCGCTCCCTAGTCTCCCCCCATATCTGCCAGCCCTGCCACCAGGCCCTTTACAGACTCTTTTTCCTCTAAACGCTCCCTCCCCCCAGATCCTTCAACCCACCTCAATCCTCCCACCTGGCTCTTCTCTCCAGACCCTCCTCCCCTATGACCCCTCTCTCCCCAGACCCTTCAGCCCCTCCCTCCAGGCCCCTCCCCTCAGCCCCCACATGACCCCTTTCTCCACTGACTCCTTTGCTTTCCAGCTCTCTACCCCAGTCCCCAGAAAAGCCATCACCCTGAAGAAGATTGTACCACCCGAATCTGTGGAGGTGAGCTGAGCCACAAGCACTTTCCTGGCTCTTGTGTTTTTCTGGTCTCTGACGCCTCCTCCCTACTTTCCATTTATCCCTTGACTTCTTTCTAGACTTCCACCCCAACCTTCAGGAAAACCATCACCCTGAAAAAGATCCTGCCACAGACTCCAGAGGTGAGCCTTTTTTTCTCTTTTTCCTGCGCCTTATGCTTCTCCATCTAATTCATCAGAAACATACCCTGATTCTCTTTTTTTCTCAGGCTGCCCTCTCTGTAGGCAGAAAGCCCACCACAGGGAAGAAGCACTGGGTGGGGACCCCTAAGGTGAGCCCCATTTCTATGATTCTCCTATACTTCCTAGCTGTGTGATTCCAGACAATTCACTTACTTTTTGTTTGCCTCAGTTTTCTGTTATACAAAATAGTTCTATAATTATAGTACCTATGTTCAAGTGGTTCGTTAAGGGTAAAACGATATCTTCTTTAGAAGGTACTTTGTAACAAAGTGCTCTGTGAATGTTGCCTGATATTATATATAACCCAATAAAAGTCTTTATCAAGTTACATATGGTAGGTGCCAAAAAGTAGGTGTTCCAAAGAGAAGAGCTCTTGCTTTCATCTAGTTTCCATTTAATATTAGCTGTGTTCATCATTCCAGGCCACCCCTCCTACTGCTCGAAGAGCTGGCACCTTGAAGGAGACTGTGGACCAGGCCCCAGAGGTGAGCCAAAACTCTCCCATCTGCTCCTCTTTTATGTAGCTATGACCAGCTTCAAACCTGCCTTCCTCAAACATTCTCATCTCTCTGTTATAGACCCCTGCCTCCAGGGGCAAGAAGTCTGCAGTTAAGAAGAATGTGGCCCAGACCAGAGAGGTGAGAGGGTTGAGGGGGAAGAGACCTGAGTGCTAAGAGAGAAACTGAGCCTGTTTCTTTTTTACCTTAGAGGAGGTCAAGGGGCAGCGTCACTCAAATTCTGCTCATGTCACTTACGTTGCAGGACTCCTGTCTGTTCCCTAAACTTCCCTTGGACTCTCCTGCCTCCATGCCCCCTTTCCCAGAATTCTATGTATGGGATGCCCCCTCTACCATTTACTTTTAAAGTTTCTCACAAAAGCTACCTATTTCAGGAAGGCTTCTCTGATGTTTGGTCAGAATGGCCTCTACTTGGTTTCGTCTTGCATTTTGTCTGAACTTCTTAGTGGCATTTGTGCCAGTTTCTGCTATTCGTTGTTGCATTTGTGTCTTGTCCTGTTAGACTGGGAGCTATTTGAGGAGAGAGGTCCATCCTACATGCCAAGCCAAGCATCCTGCACAGATTCTCACTGAGGGCTCTCTTGACCGGACAAAAGGGAATCTGGGAGAGCCATCTGAAAAACAATTCTCAATTTAACTCAGCAAAGATTTGTTAAGCTCTACTCTATGCCTTTCCTGGAGGCACACAGCTGAGCCCTTCTCCCCAAAGAGCTTCCAGCCAAATGGCCAAGGAGTGCGTTCATGGAGAAATAGAGACATTTGGCAGATTGCTATGAGATGACCTTCTGTTTGTTCTCTATATCTTGTATGGACATAAGCCTTGGCCTTGGAAACTGGGAGAGTGGTGGCATCAGAAAGGGAAATGGCAGAGGGGGCACTTAGACATGTCATCTGTTTAGTATCAGCAGCACATTCAGGCAGAGATAGCTAGCAGACATCTGACAGTAGGAGGCAGGAGTTGTGGGGTTTTTCTGGTGATGTCATCTGGTTGTGTTGATGGAAGAACTAGGTGTCAAGTAGAGGATGAGGGGTGAATAATAGAGACAGAGAGTTGCCTGAGTGTTGAATGGGACGATTGGAACTGGCATGGGGAGGGAAAGCAAGGGATGCTCTCTGGAGACCCGCTCCCACTCTTTTGTCTTTGACTTCCCCCTACAGATTACACTTTTGGAGAAGGAGAATTCTCTACAAGAAAGTGCCCCCTGCAATAAAGGCAGCCCTCCTCTCACTCCAGCCCCAGCTCAGGAAGTGACTACCACTGTGCTAAGCCCCCTAAACCCTAATACCTTCAGCAGACCAGAGTTCATGGATGCCAGAGATCTGGAGATGTCCAGGAAAGTTCGGCGCTCTTACAGCCGCCTGGATGACCTTGGCTCAGGAGCCGGTTCCACCTCAACACCTAACTGCCGCCGCCGGTCTTTCTTTGGCTTTGAACGGCTACTCTCAGGGGAGGAGCTAGAGAATGTCTCTCCTGTGGTGGAAAAGGCCTCAACAACCCAAACGTTGATCCCCTCTGCTGAGCCCTGGGGGCTGGACTCTGCCCTCCCTGGCATCACCGTGACCAAGGAGAAGCGTCGGAAGAGGAAGGTGCCCGAGATCTTGGTGAGTGCTTGCTTCTCCCCGGTCACCTCCACCCAGTAAGCCGAGAAGGCTGCCCCTAGCCTGGCCAGGAATTGGGCCCCTCTGCATCTTCCCACACTGAGTGGTTGTCAAGCCTTCTCACAAGGTGACTACTTCTGGGCATCTCTGATCTCCACCTTGCATTGAACTTGTGACTTGTGGCCATGCTTCCTCATTCCTTGGCTCTCTCTGGGCCTCTGAATGACTGATGTATGGAAATGGCCATCAGATCTCCACTCTTCCTTTCATGAGGTCTCAGTCCTCTCACCATCCTGGACTCCCTCCTGGAGAGGGACTCCACTTCACCAGTGTCTTTTAAGCAGAGTCCCCAGAACTGCCTGCCATACCCAAAGGGCTCTGACAGGGTGGAGGACAGCAGGAATCTCTTCTCCCCTCCTAAATATCTTCCCTCTCTACATGCAGTATATGTCCCCCTGCTGACTGACCTGGAACTGCCATGTTCACCAACCCCCCCCCCACCAGATCTGTACTTAAGGGTCCAACCTGATGATCTCTAGCCAGGTTCTGACGTTTCTCTGGGTAAAATTCATCTTCTGCAGCCTCTGCAAACCTCCTTTCTGTCAGCTATCAGAATAGCTATTGCTCCTGCTGTCACATCTTTGCATCTGCCATCTCGGCCTTCATCCAAATGGTTCAGAAAGACATTGCCTAGAAGAGACCCTGACAAGTTCCTGGGCATTTGTTTGTCATCCCAGCCTTGCCTAGCAACTGACCTTTTGAGGACAGCTCTTGGAGAATCCACCTCACTACCATGGAGAGAAGGCCTCAACAACCCAAGCGTTTGCCCGGCTCTCAGAAAGCAGAGCATCAAAGGCAACCTCGTCAAATGTTTGGCAAAAATCCCCGTGTTTTCTACCCAAGGCACTTACCTGATCCTGCCAGTCTGATAATTCTGTCAAGGAGGGTGAAGTTAATCTGGCATGGCCTGCCTTTAATGGCTCTTGGTGATCACTGCTTTCCTTTCCAAATTCTCACACACATCCTTTCAGTACTATGCAAAGGTGGCAAGAAGTAGCTTGCCCTGTCTGGCCATGGTTCAAAATCTGGCCTTTTTTGACCTTCACCTTCCTCTTTTCCCAAGAATGTTCCCATTCTCCTTTCCTTTCATCAAGACCTTAGAAAAACTCCAGAATCGCTTCCCACTGAGCCTTCCTACTGTATTCTCTTATGACAAAGGAAAACAAGAAAATCCAATGCAACCCATTCTGTGACCTCCTGGGGGCACAGGAGGAGGGATACCTGCATTTTGTCATCTCCTCATCACAGATCAGCACCACCAGCCCCGTAACCATCTGGTCTGGTACTCTGGGCCTCGAGTGGCTGAGTGGGCCAGTCCTCTCCCTCTTCCTCAGGCGTCTCGTCTCAGGTTTCAAGATTCCCATAAATGGTTTTTAATGATCTTTGCCTGTAAAGCCCAGCCCTGTCATGTCTTGTCCACCCTACACCCTACCGACATCCCTCCCTCTAACTCTGGCAGCTCAGTTCTAGCTCTCTGGGCTCTTCTTGTGGGATGCCACCCACTATTGTGCTTAGAGGGATCTCCTCAGGGTCTCTTTCCTATTCCTGTCTTTTGGAAACCTCCACTAGTCCATGAGCGCTTCGGTGGCCTTCCCATATCTTCCTTGTTGGAATCGTGTGACATCTGGCTTTCACTTTGACAATTCCTCACATGTCTTGAGCTGACAGCCTTTGGGGAATTGCTGCTTTTTTTCTCAGAAATGGTGCAGCTTCTTGGTTTGGTATCAGAGGGTCTGGGTTCAAATCTTAACCTCTTGCTGTTTGCACAGGCCTCAGTGTTGTTGTATATAAGGAAGGAGGTTGGATGTGAACTCTGAGGTGCCTTCTGGCTCCCATTCTCTGGTCCTGTGGGGACATCGGCCTTTCTGTTTTAGCTCATGCCCTGTTTTCCCTTGTCTCAAACTTGAAGAAAGAGTGGCCAGTCACCAGGAGCCATCCTTTCCTGCTTCTCTGGCTAGTCAGAATCAGACCCATGACTAGCCAGAGAAGCACCTTGTTTCTGCTGACTCAGGCAGACTGATGTGTAGATCCTGTCACGCCTCTGCCCCAACCCTTCCCCAGACTCGCCCCTTGCCCCCAGTTCGTGACTATTTGCCACAAAAGTGATGCCATCTCCCACCCTTTGGAATGAGGTTCTTCCCTCCTCCCCTGGGGCTGGCCAGTCAAACCCACTGTGTCTTGGTGAACCCCCTCCTCTTCCAGCTCTTCAGGAGGCCCCAGTGATTATCACGCACTATGTGCATGGCGTCCAGACGTCAAGGCCCCCCCCTCTTTGTGATTGGAGTCCTCCGACGATTACTGACATCCCCTTTCTTGTTGTTCCCCATCCTGGACCAATGAAGGGCCTGAGCAGCCACTCTGGCCCAGGGGGGCTCCAAGTCCAGCCTGAGGAGGGAGGGGTGGGGTGGGTGGCCCCAGTGGGTGTTCCCCTTTCCTGCTCACCTCTCCCTTCCTCTCTTCCCTGCAGAAGTCAGAGCTGGATGAATGGGCTGCTGCCATGAATGCCCAGTTTGAGGCCGCTGAGAAATTTGACCTCCTGGTGGAATGAGATAGACGAGAGGAGATCTCCCAATGGCCTGGACTGCTCCCTCCCTGAATATAGCGTTTGGCCTCCTTCACCCTCTGCTAGGAGCCTGGAGTGTCACTGTTGGTTCCCCTTTTGCCCCTTCTAGAGGGACACTGGCCTTTGCCCCTTGGGCTGCCTTGGGTCTCTGTAACCCACGGACGTTCCTTATTGGCACGAAGCAGGTATATGGCCTGTTGCTGAGGGATGTGCGCCTCGTTCCTCCCCCCACTTAGCCCCCGGGGCTGCTGCACCAGCCTTGCTGAGGCCTGTCCAGTGGGTGTGGAAGGCAGCATGTCACCTGCTGAGTTTCCTCATTTCCCCTTTCCCCAGGTTTTACCCAGAAAGAATAAAGGTGGTAGTTGGTACAAGGTGATTAAAGTGACAGGACGCTGGCCGCTGGGAAGGGGAGAGGAGGCCCTGCCCCCTGCCCCCCTGTCTTCCCTGCATCCTGGGCCTGTGTCCTCCTGGCTTTTCCCCTAGACCCCAGCAGGTAACCTGCTTCCACAGCTGGGGCAGCACTGAAGCACCCCCAAGATTATCAGAACACCCCCGAGTTTGGGTGGCTACGGAAAGCCCCTCTTCCAGCTTGCATCTGTCTCAGCATGATTTGGGGGTTTCACTGCAGTCTGAGTCGCTGCTCCCCCTGGGCCCGGCTGCCCTTCAGGAGGATGTGGCTCTGGGCTGGCCCCCCGGCCCAGCGGGCTAACCCATGGCACTGGTATGTTGGATCAAGGTGGGTTCACGACCCTCCTAGGGAAGGTTTGAAGAAAGGGAGGGCCACAGGGCTGCTCCTTCCAGGACCCCATGGGGAGGGTGGTGTGGCTGCAGGCCCCCAGCTGACCACCAGGCAGCACTGCCTGCCCCCCCTTCCCTCTACCTGTGGATCCTGTGGGATTGGCCTGGCCCAAAAGGGTCAAACTCGATTAGGAACATCCAGATGTACATAGTGTTGCTTTTTGTTTCCTCTGTTAAGTATTTCTCAATTACATTTTAATCTGGTTTGGACACGCTGTTGAGTTTTGTGGGAAGCTCCAGGGTCAGCTGAGGGGGCACCGATGGGAGCAGCCGCTGCCGCCTCCAGTAGGGCAGACAGCCCTGTTGGGGGGGGGTCAGTCGTAAGGCCACCCCATGGGCCCCTTGGCTCACAGGTGCGGAAAGAGAAGGGGCTGAGGAAGAGAACCTGGCGAGCCAGCCGTCTGGGGTGCGCAGAAGTGCCGGCCAGAGGCAGCAAGCGGGTATCTTTAAAGGACTCCCGAGCGGGCCAGGAAGGAGGGCTCGCCTCTCTGGGAACGTGGGGGCGATTCAAGTCGTGTAGTGGGGTGCCTCCGGGAGGTGCCAGGCCATGCCCTCGAGCAGCTGCCAACCGAGACCACAGAAAGCAGCGCCGGCTGAGCTTGGAAGGGACCCAGAGGGTCCAAGGGAAGGAGGGTGGCAGGGAGGACGGGGAGGGAAGGCTCCTCTGATTCTGGGGGGGGCCTCGGAACAAAACCCCTCCGAGCCCTACTCTAGGCCCAGCTTAAGAGACCGTGAACGTCTAATGAAGCGCCTCCTAGGCACAGAAGCCCCGGGGATGTCTCCCCCTCCAGGGCCTTCAGCCTCCCAGAAGCCCCAGAGCTGGGATGCGAACGCAGGATGGGGCCAGTCCAAGGTCACAGGCTGCCGGATCGACCGATCGACCGTGGCCCGCGGCTCTGGCCCATGTTCGCGGCTATATCGATGAGCCCCAGCTGCAGCTCCGGCCCTCTCTGCTGACCCCATTAGGGCTCTGCCGCAGCCCCGCACCCGCCATGAGCCAGAGGCTTCCAGGGGTGGCGGAGGGCAAACTGCAGGTCCTGGAGAAGTTCTTTCAGCCTTCCTGGGCTTGGGGACGGGAGTCCTTGTGGAGCTCCCCTTCCTCCTCTCCGGGCTCCGCAGGCCGCCCCCTCCGGAAGGCCAGGGGACCCCGGATTGGTGGCCGGGGGCCTGAGGACAGGTTGAGGTTTTCGGCCTTCCTCGATGAGATAACCCAGAGGGTGCTGAGCCCTGCCCAGCTCCGGGCCCTGGGCTGGAGGGGGCCCCTGCACCAACCCAGGTGCTCTCCTCCCCCCGGAGGAGGAGGACGGCAGAGAACAAAGCCCCCCGGCCAGGTAGGAGACAGGGAAGGGAGGGAGGGCAGGCAGGCGGGCTCCTGGGACTCCACAGACCCCCGAGGCACCACCCTGCCTTGTCTTTCAGCCCGGCTCTCCAGAGGACCCACTGTGGGAGCTGCTGAAGCCCAGTGGGTAAGTGGGGGCGGCCGGCTCCATCTCCCGTGGGCTCTTTCCCGCCACGACCCCCAGCAGAAACCGTTACTGAGTGTCTCCCGTGGGCTGAGCCCCATCCGGAGTGGGGAGGGGGGGCGGCCCAGAACTCCTGGGCCTCGGGGGGTGCTCTAAGATGCCCCCTGGAGCCCTCCGAGACCCGACAATAAGCCCAGCGCAGGGCGACTTCTTAAGGGGGAGGGGGAATCCAGGAAGGCCTCCTGGAAGAGGCGGCATGGCACAGGAGGCGCTAGGCAGACCCTAAAGCCCACGGCCGCATCACCGACGCTCGCTTTATTATCTCCTTAATAACATGCCTGACGGGCCCAAGACCGCACCAAGGGCTACAGATGGGGGGCTCAGAGCGGGGGCTGGGGGCGCAGATGCGTGATGGGGGAACCATCTCCCTTCCATCAGCGCCCCTCCTCTCCCCTCAGGGGCTCCGTAGACGGGGGATCCGCCGGGGAGAGCCGAGCCCCGGAGCCCGCGCTCGCCCTGCAGCCCGTGTGGGAGGAGCTGCTGACCCTGAAGGAGCAGTGCTGGAGGTGGGCAGGGCTGGGAGAAGCGGGAGGGGGCTGCAAGTGGGAAGAGCAGGGCTATGGAGTCCAAAGCCCCGAGTTCAAATCCTGCCTCCTCCGATACGTCACCGGCTGGGGGGGCGGCAGGCCGGCCTCTTTTTGTGAAATGAGAGCTGTGGGCGCCAAGCTCTGAGTCCTGGGGTCCCTGGCTGGGCCTCAGTTTCTTCAATAAAATAGGGATAAAATGGACGCGACTTCCCTTCTGGTGTGGTGAGAAAAGCGCCCATTTAGGAAGGAAACCTCGAGAAACCGGGGCTTTGGGCCAGCAGGGCCGCGAGGCTGCGAAGGGCTCCCGCTGGAGGGCCCGGCATTGGGGGGGGGGGGCGGGGAAGAGGGGGGGAGGGGAATCAGCCGCCCCCCCTGGCTCTGGGCCGGGAGGAGTGCAGGCGCAGGCGAGAGACGGGAGGCCGCGAGGCCGCGGGCCAGGACGGGCTGGTAGGAAAGGGCTGCCGGCTTTAAAACTCGAAAGAGCCCCTCGAGCCGCCGCCAGAAGGGTTTATTCCCCCGAAGAAAGAACGCGGAGCTGAGCTTCGGTGGCATTTCGTGTCCGAGGGAGCCAGCGGGGCTCTTTGTCGCCCCCGTGTGGAAGACGAGGCGGCTGTGATGTCACTGGAGTCTCTGCGTCCAGCTGAGGGTCCACTCGGCCTCTTGGCCTCCAGGCAGAAGAGCGGTCAGGGCTGGGCCATGGGGGTCAAGTGACTTGTCCAGGGTCACCCAGCTGAGAAGTGTCTGAGGCCGGATTTGAACCCAGGACCTCCCGTCAATAGGCCTGGCTCTCCATCCACTGAGCTACCCAGCTGCCCCCTTCCCCTCTTTTACCATGTAATCTTGCATCATCAGCTCTGTAGTTATAGGATCAAGATGTGATAATATTTGCCTTCTTATAGTCCACATTTCAGATTGCTTGCAAACGCTTATAAAGGCTCTGCAGAAAACAAACGTCTTCTCCTAGTACTAAGGCTCTTTTATGATTTAAATCTTTCATTTGAGTATGTTAATCCGGGAGGGGGGAGGGAAAGAACATGAAGCATGGAACCATGGGAAATGTTCTCAATAATATTTAGAGAATAGAATAGAAATCAACATAGAACAAAAGAGAATAAAAATATTCTAAGTAAAAAAATTTTTTTAATTGGCTGGGAGAGGAAGAAGCAGGAACATGATTATAACAGCATCAAACCTGGTCCTTCAGGCCTAAATCTAAGGGCACAGAATGGCTCCACCTGTGAATGCCAGGATGAAGTATCTTTAGCTCTGTTTGACTTCCAGTGACAGCCACAACTGCAGTCATAATCCCACCTCATCACCGGATTTAGGAATAATCAGGTGGGAATCATGCTTGTTCAGAAGGAAGTAACACAATGGGGAAACTGAGTCAAGAGAGTCCTGCCTTCACTTTCTCAAGGTCATTCCCTCAACTTTTCCAAAGTCTGAAGAAACGCATTTCATGAGGGAATAGTGGCTTTGTCAAGGGTCAGACTCTTATCCTTAAAATCAAAATTCAATTAGCAGGGGCAGCTGGGTAGCTCAGTGGATTGAGAGCCAGGCCTAGAACCCAGGAGGTCCTGGGTTCAAATCTGACCTCAGACACTTCCCAGCTGTGTGACCCTGGGCAAGTCACTTGACCCCCCTGGCCCACCCTTCCCACTCTTCCACCCAGGAGCCAATACACAGAAGTTAAGGGTTTAAAAAAAAAAAAATTCAATTAGCAATAAAGTCCCAAGAAACTTTTCCTCAAAGGCAAAATCTTCATTTGTGGGTAGGCTAGTTGGATGTTATTTTCCTCATGTCTCAGTAAATATCAGAGCATTCTAATGATCTTTCATAAGAATAATTTCATTCAGGGGGCAGCTGGGTAGCTCAGTGGATTGAGAGTCAGGCCTAGAGACGGGAGGTCCTGGGTTCAAACCCGGCCTCAGCCACTTCCCAGCTGTGTGACCCTGGACAAGTCACTTGACCCCCATGGCCCACCCTTACCACTCTTCCACCTATGAGACAATACACCGAAGTACAAGGGTTTAAAAAAAAAAAAGAATACATTCTAGGGGGCAGAGCCCAGGGAAGGGCCCAGATCCAGATGGACCCAGACCTCGTCTTACAGGCTCAGGATCTCAAGGTTCTTCTCCAAGGGAAATCCAGGAACTGGACAACAAGAAAGCAGCGGGCAGGATAGGGTTAGCCACCTAAGGACAGGCAGCCACTCTCCCCGGGACATCCAGAGGGAGACAGCCAACCCCCTCAGGTCCAGTCTGACCCATCCTTCCAACGCTCCGGAACCTTTGTCCTCTGCACCCATCATCTCTTACTAAAACGTGTCCTCGCCTCATAACGACACCAGCTGTTAACGAATACATTTTCACGATGTTTCCAAATGAGCTGAAATGAAACTCATCTATCGTGTAAAATGAATTCAGAGAATCCTCTACTCTGATAGGGAGGAAATCTTAATTCTTTTTTTTTTTTTTAATCCTTGTACTTCCGTGTATTGTCTCATAGGTGGAAGATTGGTAAGGGTGGGCCATGGGGGTCAAGTGACTTGCCCAGGGTCACACAGCTGGGAAGTATCTGAGGCCGGATTTGAACCCAGGACTTCCTGTCTCTAGGCCTGGCTCTCCATCCACTGAGCTACCCAGCTGCCCCTCCAAAATATATCTTAATGGGATAGAAATTCATATATTTAAAAAAGATTATCCTCCTAATTAAAAAGAATTCACATTTCTAATCCTATTCTCCCAAATACCACAATATGAGCAAAACTAGAAGTTGGCGGGATATCATGTGTGTATGTTTATAAAAACATGTTATATCAAATGAACTCATTCTCTGGTAGCAGAGCAGATTTTCGTCCTTTATGACCTCTACAATAAAACTTGTCTCACCAGATGATCAAGTGGTCAGCAATGACAGTTTGGGGAAACATCCCTTGATTTTTAGCATCATAATTTCTTAAATAAAGAATCAGCTTTTATCAAAACTTCATATATTAATTAAAGTTATAGATATATTATTCACATATTAATTAAAGTTATAGATATATTATTTGCATATTAATTGAAGTCAGATATATTATTCACATATTAATTAAAGTTATAGATATATTATTTGCATATTAATTAGTCAGATATATTATTCACATATTAATTAAAGTTATAGGTATATTATTTGCATATTAATTATGTATATTATTCACATATTAATTAAAGTTATAGATATATTATTCACATATTAATTAAAGTTATAGATATATTATTCGCATATTAATTAAAGCCATAGATATATTATTCACATATTAATTAAAGTTATAGATATATTATTTGCATATTAATTGAAGTCAGATATATTATTCACATATTAATTAAAGTTATAGATATATTATTCACATATTAATTAAAGTTATAGATATATTATTTGCATATTAATTAAAGTCATAGATATATTATTCACATATTAATTAAAGTTATAGATATATTATTTGCATATTAATTAAAGTCAGATATATTATTCACATATTAAAGTTATAGATATATTATTTGCATATTAATTAGTCAGATATATTATTCACACATTAATTAAAGTTATAGATATATTATTTGCATATTAATTATGTATATTATTCACATATTAATTAAAGTTATAGATATATTATTCACACATTAATTAAAGTTATAGATATATTATTTGCATATTAATTAAAGTCATAGATATATTATTCACATATTAATTATGTATATTATTCGCATACTAATTAAAGTTATAGATATATTATTCACATATTAATTAAAGTTATAGATATATTATTTGCATATTAATTAAAGTCATAGATATATTATTCACATATTAATTATGTATATTATTCACATACTAATTAAAGTCATAGATATATTATTCACATATTAATTAAAGTTAATGCCTAATGAAGCTCGTATGTTTCTGAAAGGCTCAGAGTATAATTCTTGACTTCCTTCCGAGCCTCTCAGAGGGCAGATTCGTGCCTTTTGTTTTCTGAGCTTATTATATCCTTCACATAAAAATAGTAAGTTTCACTTATTATCATTGCTTCATGGTTCTAAAACAAACTTGGCTCTCTCTTAGTTCACCTTCAAACCAGGGATGCCAACGATGGGCTAAATTCAGCCATTGTAGTTTATCCATCCAGAAATTCTCAGGAAATCTTGGGATTATCCTTCCCATTTCCTTAAGTAAGTCTTCCTTTAATAATGCGTGTGATTGACACTAGGCAGTTCTTAAAATTCAAATCTGCGCAAATTACAAACTGGGGAGGAATCTGGTATTGTCGAGGGTTAACAGGGTTCTAAGGGCTTTGTGAGATTTAGAATTGCCCTGGAACATCATAATCTGATAAAACAAAAGCGATGCATGGCCTGGAAGTAATTCCACAAATGTTCCTGTACAAGAATAGTTCTGTCCAGCCTTGAAAAGTCACCCATCCCTGCAGATAACAGCGAGGTTATCTTCTTCCGTATTATCAAAGTACATCCTGGTTTATATTCCAAGTGGCTGACAAACATCTCCTATTTCTGAGCAGAAGTTTCTCCCTTGTTGCGCAATCCCAGGCCCCCCCCCCCTCACTTTCTTGAAATTCTATGAAAGCTGTATAACCTCTTCCCTGGGGTTTGGGTCTATCCAAGCCCCCACATGTATATATGAATTCTCTCTTTTAAAGGAAGTAAATTGGCAGAGCACAATAGACCTTTTGGTTTTCAGGAGCTCCAGATAATAATCCTCTTTTCGTTCATTTATTTAGTTATTTATTTGTTCATTCATTCATTTATTTATTGGGGTGAAATTTATTTAATTAATTAATTCGGAATATTTTGCCATGGTTACAAGATTCATGCTCTTTCCCTCCCCCCCTCCCCTTTTCCCCCCTCCCATAGCCACTGGGTTTTACATGTGTCATTGATCAAGATCTATTTCCATATTATTAACATTTGCACTAGGATGGTCGTTGAGAGTCTACATCCCCAATCCTATCCCCATTGACCCATGTGATCAAGCAATTGTTTTTCTTCTGTTTCCGCTCCCACAGTTCTTCCTCTGAATGTGGATAGTTTTCTTTCTCATAAGACCCTCAGAATTGTCCTCTTTGGTTTTTAATAAAAGAGTTAATAGTCTAATTTATAGCAAAGTGCCCAATTTCAAGACACAGGAACCAATTCAAAGGTTATTTTTACATTGACCAATGTTTAACTTTAGTTTGTAAGACTCCCCAAGTTTCTAAATGCTCCCATCAAATTTGATTACCTTTTGGGTATTCTCAATTCAAACACTCTCCCTTTTCTATTACTAATCATCAGGCAGTTTCTAAGTGCCGGGTCCAAATTTTCTTTCTCTGAAGCTTCCCCCGCACCACCTTCAAACCAATCTCTCTATAATCAGCAAGATGACCTTCATCTTCCTGGTTGTAAAACCATATACCTGTCGTTCTGGAGTTTATGGGCTGGGAAATGCTCTTAGCCACTTTCAAACAAATGAACGCTAGCTCAAAAATTATTAGAATTAAAAAAAAAAAAAAGTTAACCTGGTATCTTCACCTTTGCTGTGGACAGTTTGTTTTTTTGTTGCTTTTTTTTAACCCCTTACCTTCCATCTTGGAGTCAATACTGTGTATTGGCTTCAAGGCAGAAGAGCGGTAAGGGTAGGCAATGGGGGTCAAGTGACTTGCCCAGTCACTGGGCAAGACGTGGGTCTTCCAGACGCCAGAGTCGAGAGTCTGGAATGGCTACACAGATCAAGTCTGCTTTTCTTCTTTAGTTGCTTCACTATCCAAGAGATTTGTTGACAGATAAACAACGAACTTGTCTCTAACCATCTCCGTCAGGGGAAAGAAGTAAGTAGATAGCTTCAGGCTTCAAATCAAGCTTTTTCTCCTTGAAAACCCAAAAGTTGTCTTGGAGTACCAAGAAGGGGACAGATTAAAAAAAAAAAAAGAATTATCAGTTAAACGCTCAAATCAGACATTAATTTTATCCACACGACAAATCTGTAAACTGAGGTAACTTTTTGTAAAATAACATAATTAATAAAACCCTTGATAAATGCATTTTGTACCAATCACATCAAAACCTTCGTAGCTTTGTTCCCTTTGGGATTTGTGAATCCAAATAAATAAATGACAATAAGAAACAAGGCAAACACGGAACACTCATCCTATGCCAGATTTGCGGTGAAGCAATTCACAACCATCGTGCTAATTGCCATTATTACAATCATAATTTTTCTTTATGAGAACATGAATCACGGAATCATGGGAAAATATTCTAAATTAAAATAATGAAATAAAATGATAATAATAATAATTTTTCTTTATGGGGCCATTTATTTCCCAACTAATCTACTGTCAAAGAGTCAAAAGTGGCCGTCACAGAGTAGATTTTAATCTCCCTCAGTTATCCCCCATTTAGGAATACATTTAACTGTAGGTCCAATCTGGGTTGCCATGAGTACTAATAGCGAAGTTTAAATATCACAAGGAACCCCTTGCTCTCTTCAGTCTTGAAACCAGGGAAGAGGGTGGCTGGCCAGTTAATTAGGGTGCCAGGGGATCCGGGATTGGAGAAGGAAACCCAACTGTCCCATTGGATCCATCCATTGTTTTACTATGTTCATCCTTTAAAAAAGCTAGAAAATGGGAGCAGCTGGATAGCTCAGTGGATGGAGAGTCAGGCCTAGAGAGGGGAGGTCCTGGGTTCAAATCCCCCCTCAGACACTTCCCAGCTGTGTGACCCTGGGCAAGTCACTTGACCCCCATTGCCCACCCTTACCACTCTTCTGCCTTGGAGCCAATACACAGAAGTTAAGGGTTTTAAAAATAAAATAAAATAAAAAGCTAGAATACAAGGCCATTTTAAGACCACAGAGCTTATTACAAATCATTTCACACACAGCAGACATGTAATAATTTTCCAGGGCAGGTGGGATGCCAAGTATGAATGATAAATGAGGACTCCAGAGGAAGAGGCACCCTGCGGGGGGTCCCCCAAAAGATTTCCCCCAAAGATCTTCGGGCTGCTGTGCCAGGGATTCTGCCTTGAGCACAGACGGTGCCACGCAGTGGGTATCCAAGGTCCAGCAGCACTCTGAGTTTCTGGGGTTCCCAGACGGCAGAGCAGGCCAGGAGAACGTCCATGGCTCCTTGGAGGTGGGGAGTGGGCAGGGTGGGCTCTGAAAGGCTTCTCTCTCCCTCCAGGCTGCAAGAAGACTTGGCCAGCACTCACAGGGCCCATCAACTCCTGGAGGAGAAACTCCAAAGCCTGGTGTGTCTCTGGGCTGGGATGCGGCAGGGGCTGGTGGGGAGCCGGCTGGCCTCAGCCCCCATCCCAGCTTCACTCCCCATCTCCTTCTCTTCCCAGGTCTCCAGGTTGGCCTCCAGCCCTCCGGGATCCCCCGTGTTCTTTTTCCTGAGCGAGGCTCCCAGCGGCAACCTGGACTCTGCCATGCCCTGGGTGAACCCAGAGCTGAGGAAGGGGGGCGATGTGGGAGTTCTGGGGGCCACCAGGAGGGAGAGTCTACACTGCTGTGAAAGGAGTCCACCTCGGGCTCCCCTGTCCAACCTTTCTTAGTGTCAGCAATAAAGCCAGAGACGGTAGCTCCCTGCCCTGTGCCTATATGTATGAGAAGGTGGGGAGGGGACACCCCAAAAGTCAGGAGAGGAACCCCCCCCAGCCCTCGGGATTCCAATCCCAGAACCACCCAGCCCAACCGGACCCACCCAGCACTGATGTTTCAAGGGCAGATCCACCTGTCCTGGGTAGCCCAATGAGAACAGAGAGGCTGAGATTCAAGAGATAAGAGCCTGGGAAAGGTTGGCTCCAGTGGGAAGAGATAAGGCTCCTTTCCCATCCCAGAAGACAAATAAGTGATTCACTTCCCAGAGGAGGAACAGGGCCCTGGAAAGAGCCCAAGTTCTGGTGTCTGCAGGAAAAACCCATTCCAGACATGACCTGGTGATAGTGAGAGAATCCCTTTCTCTTTCTGGGCCTCAGTTTCCCCATCTGTAAAACGAAGGGGTTCTTTCCCAACTCTTGATTGCTTTGGCCAGGGTTGCCATTAGAGTTATGAGGCACTCACTATGCTAAGCACCGAGGCCATGAGGATGGAAAATGATGTCCTCCCTGCCCCGAGAAACTTGATATTCAGAGGATTGGTGGTGTGAAGACAGATGCCTGCGATTAAGTACGGAGCACCTGGAGGCCCACCATCCCCCAATGCATGCAGTAGGTCTACCTCTAAGGCTCTCCCAAGTTCAAGGCATTCTGCCAGTCTTGACCCACTAACACTATAGCTCAGGAGCCCCCACCGATAGGTTCCCTCACATTTGTCAGCCAGATGACGCGACTAATTCCAAGCAAAGGAGCATCAACTTAGAACTCAAAGGGACCGAGGAGGCATCTGGCCCAACCGTCTCCTTTTACCTGTAAGGAAACTGAGATCCAGAAAGAAAAAAGGAACTTGCCCAAATAATGAAACAGCCCAATGGGGAGAGTCTCAAGACACCCTCTTGCACAAACATACACGTGACCAGGAGAAAAGCTACTTGTGTTTATTTTATTTGTGTGTTGCTTTCCCGATTCCACTGCGAGCTCCTCCTTTTGCCTTTTCCTTCTATCTGGAGTGCCTGGCACAGGGTTTGGCACGCAGGAAGCAAGAATTATTTTTTCATCTGGTTGACTAACCTGCAGGGACCCACGTGGAGGGCCGTCTCATGCCCCTGACCTTCACTGAAACAGACTCATGTCCGGCTATTTCTCCTGATATGGGGCAGAGCCTCCCTTGGCTCCTCAGTGCAGCCAGACTCCCTAGCGGGAGCGCTAGCCCTTCCTCCGGAGAAGAGCAGACTCCACCATGCCCTCTTTGTTGAAAACCTCCAGGCTTCCCAAATTCCCAGCAGCCCTTGGCACATGAAGCCAGGAGAACCGCAAACTGGGGAAACCAGACCTTCGGGACCTCTTTCTTCCTAAAGGAGCATTTCTCATTTCTCTTCTCCCGTCTGCCTCATGACTTATCTCGGGCACCAAGCTTTTTTTTTTTTTTTTTTTTTTTTTTTTTTAAACCCTTAACTTCTGTGTATTGGCTCCTTGGTAGAAGAGTGATAAGGGTGGGCCATGGGGGTCAAGTGACTTGCCCAGGGTCACACAGCTGGGAAGTATCTGAGGCCGGATTTGAACCCAGGACTTCCTGTCTCTAGGCCTGGCTC
>NC_058135.1:288118939-288138564 GCF_016433145.1 Gracilinanus agilis | reverse complement strand
GGGGGCGCGGTGGGCTGCAGGAGCAGGTCCAGGCGCACTGCGCGCAGCCGGTCCCACACAAAAGCAGCCACATCGGGCGCGGGCACGTCGGCCCTGCCAGCTACCTCTGCCGCCAGGTAGCGCACAGTGGCGAGCAGAACGTGCGGCGGCCGCAGCTGGCTCGGGGGAGGCCGCGCCTTGCCAGCCGCTGGCCGCGCGTACTCCTTGACAGCGCGCGCCGGGGCGGCTTCCAGGCGGTGCAGGCGCCGCTGCTGCTCTCGCTCCGCGCGCTCAGTGGCCGGGCACAGGTCCGGGCACGTGCCCAGGGGGAGTGCGCCGCCGCGAGGCATGAGGGCCTCAGGAGCGCGAGAGCGCGCGCGTCGGCCCACCCCGGCCCCGCCCCCAACACCGCCTCCGCCTCGCCAGCCCGGGCCGCGCCCCTCCCCAGCCCGGCTTCGGGCCTTCCCACGTGACGTTGGCCCAGCCCCGCCCCCGTCTTCTCCCAGGTTCAGTCGTTCCCGCCGTTGGGACCTGGCGCCATCTCTAGTACCCCAACGCCTGATCCCGGCTTCTTCAGCTCCTGCCGGGCCGTCCCCCTCACGTCCTATCCGCTTTATCGGCTCCGCCCCTACCTCTCGCCCCAGCCCCGCCCCTCAGGTGAAGCGACCATCTCCATACTCCCACCCAATCAATTTCCTCCGCCTTGGTTAGACCCACCTCTCCGCCAATCACAACCATCACTCCTTCATGGCCACGCCCACCCTCCCCGAGGACCACACCTCGTCCGGCTTCCGCCTCCCAGGACGCACTGGGACAGTAAACGAAGGCGGCGCCCGCCGATGACGCACTAAACCTGTAGAATGGTAATTGTCCAGGCCTCTTCCCGTCATGCTCCACCGGGAGGACTCGTTCTGGTTTTCCCAGAATCCCCCGCGTTGCAGCCCACGACTGCCGGGAGAGGGCGTCCACTCATTGCAATGCATTCAGCAAATGTTTATTTAGGGTTAGGGCCCGGGAATGGATTGGGCGTGGGGATACAGAGCCCGGCCCCGCTGCCCTCCGGGGGCTTACACTCTCCTAGGGAACCACGTATGCACCGAAAAGCATTCATTCACTCACTTCCAGGGAGACTGTGAGGAGGGAAGGCATTCCC
Organism: Gracilinanus agilis; assembly: GCF_016433145.1. Classification (NCBI taxonomy): domain Eukaryota; kingdom Metazoa; phylum Chordata; class Mammalia; order Didelphimorphia; family Didelphidae; genus Gracilinanus; species Gracilinanus agilis. The sequence continues at coordinate 288,137,432 of NC_058135.1, read as the reverse complement.
GGCATGGCGTACAGCCCCGGGAAAAGTTGGGAGATGAAGAAAGGTATTGCACAGGAAAGGGCGGGTGGGCCATCGGGGCGGGCCTCAGGGCGGGGCAGGGCAGTGCAGTGGTCCGAAGGGCACTTGGGGAACATCGAATTGGCAGTTGTGTGGGTGTGGGGGGGCTGGTCAACAACCCCGGCACCGTCTGTCGTGTCCACACCCGTCTACACCCTGGTCGGAGAGGAGTGAGAGCCCTGGCCATGTCCACTCCCCACCTGCCCACCACCAAGCCCTCTGGGCCCCTGGGCTGCCGCCATGACATCCCGGGGGGAGTCAGGTCAGTCAGGGCTGCAGATGGAGACGCAGGATCTCCTCGGCCCGCCGCAGGTACTCCGCCACCTTCCTCTTCACCCCTTCTTGGCGGGCACTGTTGGGGTCACCTGTGGAGAGGAGTCTGCCCTCAGCTCCCTGCCCGGGAGCCCCTTAGGGCTCACGACTGCCCCAGAGCCAGCGCCCAGCATTCAGACCACCAAGAGGTAGAAGAGTCTTCCTACCCCCTCCTTTTTTACAGCGAGGGAAACTGAGGTCTCTAGAGGAGAAGGGACTTGTCCACCGTCAGGCAGGAATTCAAGAGTAGAGGCAGGACTTGAACCCAAGTCCTCTGACTCCAAAGCCAGAGTCCCTTCCATTGCACAGGGGTACCTGCTCTCTAAGGGCTCTGATACTCGGTAACTGGGTCCCCAGGCAAGTCACTACACCTCTGCCTCAGCTTCCTCCTCTGTAAAAAGGGAATAAGGACATCACCTCCCTCCTGGGGTTGTTGCATGCTGAGCTTGGTGCAAGGTATACAGCTGGCACTATAAATGCAGATTATTATTAGAGCCTTGCCCTCTTCTCCCAGGTGTCCCAGCTATTGGGGGTCATCTCTGCTTCCACCCCTGTTAGAGGCCAGGGCACCCCTGGGGGCAGCCATTCACTCCCGCCTCTCCCAGGGAGCCCCGGCTCACCCGGCACCCCCTGGAGGAGGACATCCACTCCGTCCCGGTATCCCTGCAGGGCTGAGGCGTAGGCGCCGGCTCGCTCATCCTTCAGGGCCTGGGTGATGAGTTCTGTAGCTCGATTCAGATAGGCTGGGCGGGGGCCCTCTTCCTCCTCCTCCTCCTCTTCCTCTTCACCCCCCCCTGGCTCCCAGGGTGTCTGTTCCCTGGTCTGGGGCTCTGCCCCCAGGGCTGCCAAGTCAGCTACATGGGTGGGGCTGGGTCCGGCCCCTTCTGCAGCCCAGACCAGAGAGGCTCAGGGCCAGTGCTACCCCCTACCCTCCCAAACCTCCCGAGTTTGGGGCCACCAGAGCCCAGCTAAGCCCCACAGGCTGGTTATCCCCAAACTGGAGGGTGGATGATTACAGCTTGAGGGACCATCAGGAAGCCCTGAGTTCAAATCCTGTGTCCAGCACCTACTAGATATATCCCCTCCAGCCCCCTCAGATGGAAATCCTGACCCCCTTTCTCAGGCAGGTTGTCCACCAGTTCCAGGGGAGAAGCATGCACTGAACTCAGCTCCTGAGCCCAGAGCCAGGGCTTTGTCCCTGGGCCTCCCTGGGCCTCTCTGCTGGGTGGAGAGGATGTGGCTCCCACATACCCCTGGAAAGCCACCATGCTGAGCACTTGGCCATCAGACACTCCACAGACTCCCCCCGGAAGCCCTGACACCCACGCTGGTCAGTGGTGACCGCTGACCTTTATCTGCATTGGAAGGGCCCTCCTGACCTCTGTGGCCCAACCAGTGTGTGAAGGAGAAGCCTCCTTTTCCACAAGCTACCCAAGGGGTTGCCCAGCTTTCCCTGGAATACTCTGGGTGACAGGGAAGTCACCACCCCTTGAGGGCTCTGCTTGGTCCCTGCCCCCCCTCTGCATCCTGCTACCTTCTTTGGAGAATGGGTCAAAGAGGGCCAGCTCCGCCTCAGTGAGTGGTCCTTGAGCCGGGGCCCCCGTGTCCTCTTCAGGAGCCCCACAGTCAAACAGGAGGTCGAGGGCCTCTTGGGCAGGGCTGGAGGGAGGCTGGTCCCCTGCAAAGGAAGCCACAGGGCTCTGCACCTCTAGGGGCTCCCTAGGGCAGCATTTACTAGATGCCTGCTATATACAGAAGTTAGCCCAGCACTCAGGGGACAAAGGATCTGAGGCCAACTTGTCCGCCCATCTTTCTGCAGTGAATAAACCAAGGCTTGGGGCTACCCTCCAGGCACCACACAGCCAAGAGGTAATGGGGGTAAAGGCAGAAGTAACCTGGGAAAAGAGCTAACATCTGGGCTAGGGGCAGGGGCTGGCAGGGAGCCCAAATCTGAATGTTACTACGGACAGCAGGAGCCAGAGGGGCAAAGATCTGGAGGTGGGAGATGAAAGGCTGGACTGCCAAGTGCATGAGAGCAGTGGAGAAATATGGACACAGCTGGATGGTGGAAACCTCTGAGTGTCCAGTGCCCAGCACACGGTGGGCCCTTAATAAATACAGATTGATAATTGATTGTCTTGTCCTAAGGCCAGAGGGAGCTCTTGGAGTAGGGGGGAAGCTCCAGGAAGTTCAAGCAGGAGGCAATGAAGGCCTGAACTAGGGGGAAGAAATGAATGGGTTCTCGGCAATGACTGACCATAGGACTGACCCCAGCCTTCGAGGCCCTCAGTCCAGTCCAACTCCCCATTTTACAAATGTGGAAACTGAGGCCCACACCAGCAAGAAGAAGGTATCTGACTCCATTACTCATGCTGCTTTTATGAGGTGCACTTGTCAGGAAAAGGCTCGAGTGTGGGATGTCTCCAGGACATCCAGAGCACTTGAGAGAGTTTGTTGATTGACTGAGGGACCATGGACCAGACTGTGGGCCCAGGGCTGAGCTTGGGTCCTCTTTGCCCCAGTACCTGGCTTCTCATTCTCGTCCTCAGTCTCTTCCTGGCCCAGCCGCTCTGCCGGGAGAGGCTGGGGGAGTCGGGGTTCTTCTGGGGGTGGTGTGGGGACCAGGGGGGGCGGCAGGACATGTAGGTCACTGGGCTCTAAGGGCCGGGTCACGTCCCCACCCTAAAGGAGGAGAAAGTTTGGGGAGTCATCAGGTCCGAGGAGCTAGAGCTGAGATCCCTGAATCCAGCCCAAGGCAGAAGTGATAGTCCCAGGGCAGCCCCACACGCTCCCTGCCTGGGGGTGGGGGTGCCCCAGGGCCCGGGAGGAGAAGCCACATACTCGGAAGAATTCCTTGAGCTGAGGGCTGTTGTTGAGGGCAGGAATGTTGACAGTGAAGCGAAGCATGTCCTCCGCCGCCTTCCGCCGCTCCTCGATCACCGAGGCCTCGAAGCGGCCTGTGGCCAAGGACCCAAAGAGCCTTGAGGCCCCCTCCAGAGCCTGCTCAGTCCCAAGGCAGGGCCCTCCCACACCACTTCAGGGCCAGGAATGAGGGGGCCACCAGAGGCCCTCCAAGGTGCCAATGAAAAGGGGTCAACTTCACTGAGGGAAGAAGCAGAGATGGGGCAGTTGCAAATCTCATCTCTGGGCTGGAAGGAAGGGGGCCAGGGTAGCCCAGGAGAAGGGAAGTCTTGGGTGAGGAAACCTCTGCAGACCCTCTGTGGGAAAAACCAAAGGCCAGACAGCCCTGGGCTTGGCTGGGCAGCCCCAGGCTGTCCATCCCCCAGGACACTCACCAAAGACCTGGGCCCTGGGAAAGGCTGGGAATTCCTCCAGGCGACGGAACAGGTTGCGGTGGGTATAGGCCAGATCCCCATGCAGGCGGCGGAAGTCACTGTAACGTTTCCAGATGACCACCTGGGCCAGAGACAGCCCAGAGTCATGGCTGGGCGCCAAGAGCCACCAGGGGCTCCAGACCCTGTTGTTTTACCACCCCAGCGAGAGGAAGGGACTGAAGGCTCAAGATCCCACAGGCAGGAAGAGGGCAGGGCCCAGGCATCCCCCTCCCACCTTGGAGGGAGCTGCCCCAAGCCCTTTCATCCTTCCTTCCATCCATCCATCCATCCTTCTGCCCATCCATTTGGGAGAATGTTCCTCCCACCCATCTCGGAGGCACAAGCATCCCTTTCTCAATGCTTACCTCCTGGACATCTTCTTGGTTTGTCTTTGAGATGAACTGAGAGAGGAAGAAGGGAGGGCTGGTGAGGGTGTGTCACTGCCCCCTTCACTCAGCGCAGACACCTCGGGGACTCCCTGAACCCTCCAAAGTCTCCCTCCTCTCCAATAAATGGGGAGAACCCTGTGGGCAGACTTGGAGGAGTCACACCTAGGTTTGGGAAGGTGCGAGTTCACAGACTAGCCTGGTAACCTCGTGCAAGTCATCTAACTTCCATTAGCCTCAGTTTCCTCCACAGTAAAAGGCAGACAATAATAGCATCCCTCCCCTGCCAGGTGTTGTCAAGATCAAGTGTGAAAACGAAGAAAATCACCTAGTGAGCCTAACCGCACTAAAGAAATGCTATTCTGGGAGCCTCAGTTTACTCATCTGTAAACATCCCGGTGATAACGGCCCATTCCCTCCCGGGATGGAGGAAAGGATGTTAAAAAAGGGGAGAATAGGGTCTCCCCCAAAGGCTGCTGCAGAAGGGCGAGGGGTCAGCGGAGCCAGTTCTGGGCTCTGTGACTTCGAGTCAGTCATCTTAGTTCTCTGGGCCTCAGTGTTCTCCTCTGTAAAATGGTCCTTAAGCCCCTTCCACCCTTGAGGGTCAGAATTGGGAAGGAAAAGGGGCGAACGGCCCGGGGTGGTGGAGTGGAGGAGGAGGCCCAGCCCCTGAGAAGCCCTACCTACTACGTGCCGGGGGCGTTAACCGGGGCTCGCAGCGCTCGGACTTTTCGGTCTTCGACCTCGGCTGGTTTAACCACCCCGGGAGGGAGGCGCCCACTTCACAAAGGAGGAAACAGGCCTCCCCCCATTTTCTGTAGCCCATGCCGTACCCTGTGGGGGTTGGGGGTATCTAAGGGGTCTTTCGCAAAGGGAGGTAGCGTAGCCAAGTTTTTTTATAAATCAGTTTACGTAAAATAGGAGCAACACCAGACAAAACACCACCCGGGCACGACCCCGCCCACCCTAGCTCCACCCTCTTGCGTCTCGTCACCTTTAAAGGAACCCAGACTAGGAGCTCCTTCCTCTGTAAATTAGTTCGGTCCTGCGTCGCGAAGGGATTCACCCCCACCTGATTCTGGGGGATGGGACCGTCCGGCTCCTTAAAGGTTCCCCCCCCCTTAAAGGGCCCTCACCCCCACTCACCTGCGCTGTGACTTTGTACTCCGTGTAGCCCTTAGGGTGGGTCCGCGTGTCCGAAACAGTGTACAGCCGCCGGAAGTCATCTTTAGCCTTGCGGGACATCCCCGAAGGAGCCGAAACCCAATGGACCCCGGAGCCTCGGCCCGGCCGCAGGCCTCCTCCTCCACGCAGTCCCCTCCCCTCCCGTCCAGACTCCGACGGGTGGCGCCTCTTATGCGCGTGCGCATGGACGTGTGCGAGGCTCTCCACCGGTTCTTCCTCCCTCCTGGAGATGGCGCAGGGACCGTCCTAAAACTCCATGTTCTTTGGGATGGCGCAGAATGAGCCGCTCCGCAGAAGGAAAAGGACGGCCCCTGAAGCCAGGGGAAGGCTTTGGGGAGGAGGGTTGGACCTGGATTTATTAAGCGCCTACTGCATGCCAGGCCCCAAGCCAAGTAACTGACAAGACTCAGAACCGAAATGGACCAGCCCTTCCTGAACACTTGGGAAAACTGAGGACCCCTCCAGGTTCAGGCAGGTCCCTAGAGGGGGCAACAGCCCACTGGGAATGACTCCTGTTTGCAGCTCTTCTAGGTCCAGCTCTCCCTGCCTCAGTTTCCTCATCTGTAAAACGGAGCCTTTCCTGAGGACAAAATGACCGCTTGTAGAGTACTTTGTAGCTCATCAGATGCTCTTTGACCAATGCAGCTGCTACTGACCTGAGGGCCCTCTTCAGGTGCAGCCAAACCTTGGGTTCTCCCTCTTCACCACGCAGGGGACATTCTGGGGTCTCCACACTGGGGACTTTTTGTTCTTTTAAGGAGGCCAGGCCGCACCTGATAGCCAGGGCAGGTCCCACTTCCTGGCATTGGTTGAGCTGGACGCCACCATCTTTTTTTAAATCAAGATGCCCACCTCTGGGGCACCGCCCATATTGTTGCAGGGATCACAGCTTGGGGATCACTGACCCAGCCAGGGGCTGCTCCGGTTATTCAGAGCTCCTCCATGCAGCTTCATCTCCAAAGCTTTCCTCAGTCCCAATTTCCTCCTAACTGACCTCCTTGGAGGGAGGTTAGATGGTACCTGGGCAGAAGCTTGTGCCTCCCTCGTCCCTGTGGCTGCCCCTCTGCTCCAAACCAGTATCTCACATTCCACCCTCCCCAGTGGCCTCTGGTTGGGTGTGGGCTGAGCCTGGGAAAAGGCAGAGGGGCAGCCAGGGGCACAGGGGCAAGCGAACTCCTTGGTGGCCTGAGGCCAGGGCCAGGGGCCTAGAGGGCAGAATCCCAGGAGCTACTCAGTCACCTCCTTGGCTAGTGCTCACAGGTCAGGGCAGCCCAGCCCAGCCCAGCCAGCTGACCCTCTCCCTGTTCCTCACTCACACCCTTCCATCTTCCACTTCCAGGTTTTCTCATTGGTCCTCCCCCATGACTGAACAGCTCTTCCTCTTTGAGGGTCTAGCACCCAACTTGGCTCCTGAGCTGCTTTCAGAAAGAGGCCTTTTCAGGTCTCTACCAGCTATTGGCAAGGGGTGGTTGGGTACTCCCTTCCTCCTGGTCATGAGAATTGGGACCAGAAGGGAGCTAGCTACTCCCCAGTTCCTCCAGCCTTTTTGGGTACCCACAGGAGAGGGTATGGGTGTCTGGAAGCCTCTTCCCTCGGCAGCAGAGGAGCCCAGGAGGAAGGAGGAGGCTATGTGCCACCTCTTACCCAGACCAGTACCCACCCCAACACAACCAGGACTCAGGGGCAGAGGGCTTTTATTGTGACAGTTGAATAGAGGAAGAGACTCTCCAGACTCAGTGCCAGCAGGGGCCATTCCTACTCTTCCAAGAGTCCACAACCCTCTCCCCCTCCTCCTTCCCAGATAAAGTGCCAAAGGAGGGCCTAGGGTTAGGGAACGAGGATCCCCTCCTCCCCAGGAAGGAAGGCGTCTCCACAGAGCAGCATCTGGTTATGATGTGGGGAAGGAGGGGTTAGCTGGGGTCCCCTCCATTCATGGCTCCCTGTGGGCAGTGGGGAAGGGGAGACCTAGACCAGGGAGGATCTGGACCATTGGGATGTGCTGAGGGGTCAAGGGGTCAGTCCAGGAGTGGGCAGGGGGGGAGAGGATCATTCTGAAGTGAAGATGCGACTGGAGATGTCATCCAGCAGCCAATCGACCCCCAGAAGCAGGTTTTCTCCCGTCACAGCACTGCAGCCCTGAATGCACCAGTGGTGACTTCGGATGGCATCTAACTCCAGGATCTGGGGGATGGACAGTGACCTTCAGAGACCAGCCCCACAAACCCTGGTTCCCCCCCTGAAGGCCCCAGCTCACCTCTCGAATGGCATTCGAGGACAGAGCCCCAGGAAGGTCCTGCTTGTTGGCAAAGATCAGCAGAGTGGCTCCTGCTAGGCGCTGAGAGGAAAAGAAAGGTGATGGTTGGGCGAGAAGGAACCCAGCCAGCACACTCCAAGCCCCTTGGGGCTAGAATCTAAGGGCAGCACTGGGGACACAAATCAGGGCTGTATCAGCCTCTCTGCCAGGGCTGGCCAGCTTTTCATGGTTCCTCACTGGCTGCCCGGTATGCCAGGTTCCCCCTACTTCTCCAGCCTTCTACCATGAGAGTCCCATCCTGCAATCTCTTCCAGGAGAAACCTTCCATTCTGGCCATCGGTCCTCTTCATTCAATGACCTTGTGTTAGACCCTTCGTCTTCTGTCCTGCTTGTGTACCTGTCCTTTCCCCCAGGAGACCAAAAGCTCTCTAAGGACTTTTTTCTACCTTTTTTTTATCCCCAATGCCTAGCACAGGGCCTGGTACACAGCAGGAAGTGAATACTGATTTGAATTAACATCCATCTACGATCTTTTTCTCAACCCAGCAGGCATTTATTAAGCAGGTACTATGGGGCAGCTAAGTGGCTTAGTGGATAGGGCACCAGGCCTGGAGTTAGGAAGACCCGAGTTCAAATCTGGCACTCAACAATGCTTGCCTCAGTTTCTTCATCTGTGAAATGAGCTGGAGAAGGAAATGATGAACCACTCCAGTATCTTTGCCAAGAAAACCCCAAATAAATTCAGAAAGAGTCAGACATGACTGAACACCAACACTACATGCCAAAGACTAGAGTCCCTACTCTCAAGGAGCTTATTTTTCTCTGGGCCTTAGTGTCCCTTTCTTGTAAGGAGGAGACAGGACCCCCCCCTCCACTCTTGCCCCCCCAGGTCCTGCCCACCTCCTCCACAAGGAGGCTCTCCAGCTCCCGCCGGCAGTCCTGCATGCGCTGTTGGTCAGCACTGTCCACCACCCAGATGAGGCCGTCTGTGCTCTCAAAGTAGTTCCGCCAGTAAGAGCGCAGGGACTTCTGGCCACCCACATCCCAGATATTCAGCTTGAACCTAAGGAGGAAGGGGGAAGAGGAGGGATGCTGGGGTCAGGCTCAGCCCCGGGGCCGGCTGGCTGTGGGGAGGGGCTCGGGGGCCTCCCTCACCCTCGGTGCTCCAAGGTCTTGATGTTGAAGCCCAGGGTGGGTGAGATGGTGTCGATGTCCTCCCCATTGAACTTCTTCAGGATGGTGGTCTTGCCCGCATTGTCCAGTCCGCTGGGGTGGGAGTGGAGGGTTAAGGAGACAGTGAACCTTCCAGAGGCACATCCTAGTCAACCCTCCCAAAGGGAGGAAATGACTTGACCAAGGGCACTTGGTAAGCCCATGGAGAAACAGGGCTGGGGCATCCCCTCCCATGAAAAGACTCGATCAATTCCACAAACATGTTGAACATCTCCTGAGCGCCGGGCCCTAGCGAGCTTCCATTACACCGAGGAGCCGGGCAGCTGCAAAGCTAAGAGCAGGATTCTGGGAGTGAAGGCTACGAGCACCTGCGAGGGGCCTACTGAGACGTGGTGAGAGGCAACAGCTGGCCCTGGCCCCCCGGGGAGCCCCCAGGCAGACACCTGGGGCCAAACCCTCAATCTGGCACATCCTGGCACCCCCCACCCTGCCTGGCTTAGGTCACATCGTCCACACTACGATTCAGCCAAACTGTTCCACTTCCTCTTCCCAATCCTCGACTTTCCATCTCCGGCCAATGTACAGGCATTCCTTCCCGCGCCCACTGGCTAGTTGGTCCCTTCCATCTTTCTTCCCCTCCGCTTAGGCACATTTGGTTTAAGCCTCTACAACCTGCACTCCCCCGTCTTGATCCTAGATGGTATGGACTAAGCTCTAGTTCCCCCCCTCCCAGAGCTATTGGCCAATTCCGGCCACGTGATGGGCAGTTGGTACGGCCCAGCCCGGCCCAGAGCGGCGCGTCTTCCCTTCCCCCCCCGCGGAGAGAGCGTGGTAGCGTCTGTCCGCGCCGTTCCCGAGCCCCCGAGCCCCACTAGGGTTTCGTGAGCCGGAGGATACAGCATGAGGAGCCGCAGCTCTCGCTCCTTCTGCTTCATCTTCTTCAGGATGGTCAGGAGCCCCATGGTCTCTGGCTCCCCTCCCCGTCGCTGTGCCTACCTGGTCCGGGACCCCGCTTCCCTCTCTCATTGGCTAGCGCGCCCCCCAGCCGTGACCCGATTGGCCTGGCTCTCGCTTGGGCCCGCCCCTTCTCGTCGAGCCGGCGGCCTGGGGAGGTACCGCCCTGCTGGAGCAAGGCGGGGGCAGGGCGACGGCGAGTGACTAGGACCAAAACAGCGCGCCCCCGGCGCTTAACCCCTCGCATCCCGGCCCACGCAGAGTCCGAGCCTCGGGCTCGTAGGGTGCCCAGACTTGGTCCAACCCCCTCAGTTCACATTCCACCCATTTACTTAGTGCCAAGATCGTGCCAATGGGCTGGACAGGCCGCAGGGAGGCTTCCCTCCCTCCTCAAATGGTTTGGGTGCCGGAGGAGATGCACAGACTTCATTTCCCGTGAAGCTCAAGGACAGGTCTTGAACTACATTTCCCAGAAGGCCGAGTGCCGGGCGCCTGGGTGGTGGCCGTCTGGCATGTCAACAAACACCACTAACCGCTTTCTGTGTCCTGAGGGCTGGGGATAGGAAAAGGCAAACGCAGCCCCTGCCCTAATGGGAGAGACAACAGGAAAACAAATCTGTAGGAAGCAAGTTACATACAGGACAAATAGAGAGTAATTAATCTAGGGAAAGCTCTAGAACTAAGGGCTTGGGGAATCGACCAATCCAGCATTTATTAAGTGCTTACTGTGTGCGGGAGACTGAGCTAATGGGGGCGGGGCTACAGAAAAAGGGTTAGAACCATAAAGTTTGATCTGGTTTTCACCAGATGAACTAGTTATTGGAAAGGCAAAGTGTAAGAAGCGAAGCTGGATTGAATTGTGTTGATCCTGGCAGATTTTAGCAGAATTAACCAAGAACCTCTGCAGGTAACTGGCATCTCTGAGAAAAGGCCCATTTCAGAAAGCCCACAAGGAGATGTTTTCAGGAATCCGAGGCCTGCATCTGAGCCCTAAAATATGACGTGCTGATGAAATGAAGGGTGGGAATGGGTTACTAAAAAGGAAACATAATATTCACCCTCCCCTTTCCTTCTCCATGTGCCACTGTCCTTAAAGCCTCCTTACTGGCTGAGAACAATCCCCTCTCACCTTAGTCCTGAATGGGATAAAATCTGTCCTTCTAAGAAGTGCTCAGAACCTAGATAGAAGTTAGTGCTTTCCCTTTCTTTTAGAACACAGCCCCTCCCCCCCCCCAAAAAAAACAAAACCCTTAGCCTTTCACTTTTCAAAGGCCTTGGGGGTGGAGATGAGGACTGACCAACAAAAGGTGGGAGGTGGGGGGGGGGAATCTTTGACATTCCTCGATCCCTTAAAGCTAAGGAATGTCCCTTCTGTGAAAAAATAAACTACTATCTTCTACTTTGGCTTCTGAGCTCCTTGTTTGTGAACTTCTTTCAGTGGTGGGCTCCACTGACCTCGATCCCATCCCACACAGTCCTATTAGTTAGGATCTTAGTAATAATTAGATAAACATTTAGGATAAAGTTCCTTTAATCTCTATTCTCATATATTAGGGTGACAGCATTAGGATAAGAAGAAATACGAATCCTCTTTTCCTAGCAATCTTCTTTCTGTAATCATTGCTTCAGCTTTACTGAACGTTATGGGGTGATAGTCCTAGATAATTTTTACTGTACCTCCATTTATAACTTTCTTCAGACGAAGTAATTCATGGGAGCTGTAGCTTCCCAAGAATCAAAGAGAATAATTATAAAATTGAAAATCGATTCTGTTTTGCTAAGACTTAAGCTAGATTTAATATTCCCTTTCATGATTCTTTCCTCTTATAAACTTGACCCATCACGTCATGAAAAAACTTTCCAAAAGGTCAAGCTTTTATCTTGTAATTATCCCTATATCTGTAGCCCCAAAGTCACAGACTTTCCAGAGAAAATTGATTAGCCTAAAAGGTCAAATCTCATCTGTGTAAACTGTGGTAGCAACTCCCATCACCTGCAGACTTAATCCTATCTTCTGGAAACCTTTGATCACTGACCTAACCTATTGATTACTGCAAGCCTCAAACCTGTGTCTACTCCAAGCATATGAAGACTTCCCCCAAAGGAATGGGTGGATGAGAACAATTTGTTCTGGCCACAAAGGCTGCTGAAGTAATTGAAGCACTTAGAACTTGGCCAGACATTGTAGATAGCCAGATCATCCGCTGCCTTCCAGGCTATGGCCGATTGTCCTGCCTTTTGGCCTGTCACTGGCCTCTAATGACTTTGGAAGAGAGAACGAGGCCGACACTTGGTGCAACTCTGCTTCACTTCAATCCCTCTCACTCAAAAGTCAAGATATCACCCTGTGAGAGCACTGGTCCTCTTCAAACTCAAAGGAGGAACAACAACAAAAGGTCAAAAGGCAGCCTCTGCCTCAAGGAGCTTGCAATCTAAAATGGAAGACAGCCACAAACAAATAAAAAGTGATTGAGGGCAGCTGGGTAGCTCAGTGAATTGAGAGCCAGGCCTAGAGACCAGAGGTCCTAGGTTCAAATCCGGCCTCAGACGCTTCCCAGCTGTGTGACCCTGGGCAAGTCACTTGACCCCCATTGCCTACCCTTGCCACTCTTCCACCTATAAGTCAATACACAGAAGTTAAGGGTTTAAAACTAAAAAAAAAAAAAAAAAAAGTGATTGAACTACAAGTAAATAGGAACTAATCCGCAGAGGGAAAGCCCTGGAATTGAAAGGTTGGAGAAGGTGGAACGTTGGCTGGGACCTGAAGGAAGCCCAGAAAGCAGAGATGAACAGGAAGATTATTCCAGACATGAGGAATGGCCAGAGAGAATGCCCAGTCGGGAGATGAAGGCTCTTGTTCGGGGAGCAAAGAAGCCAGAGGCACTGGGATGAAGAGGACGCGGGAAGAACAAAGTGTAAAGTGCCCAAAATGGGTCAGGGACAGTTTGTGATGAGCTTCAAAAGGCAAAGAATTCATTAGTGGAGAGGCTTCAGAGAAGCAAGAGGTTTAAACATTAGGGCCGCGTTAGGAAAGAAATAGCAAGAGGCATTGACTTTGAGGCAGGGGTATGGGAGTAGGTGGACATGGATCCGTATGGCAGCAATGTTTGTGAACCCAGAAACCCATGGTGACCCCGGAACCAAGCTGAGAGACTTCAGAGAAGTAGTGAATCCTGCCCACCTCAACTTTAACCCAAGGGCCAGGGCCTATGCTACCTTGGAAGAGCTAGGCTTGAAAAGGACTTTATGAAGATTATCTATGGATCCCCTTAACAACCTAGTGAAGTAGATGTTATCATCATGCCCATTTTACAGGCGAGGAAGATGAGGCAAGGGACATTCAGGGCTACACAGTTAGGAAGCATCTGAGACAGGAGTTGAATTCCGGCTTTCTTGACTTGAGTCCAGCACTCTATCCACCAAGGCCCCTCGCTGGCACTTCACTAGTGAGCCTGTAAGAGGTTGTAACTATCAAATATTGGGTCAAGTTAAGGGAAAGGAGGAAGAATAGAGAATGAGTAGGACTTGATCTTGTTTATGTTGATTTTTTAAAAATTAGGAATATTATACCATTAAATTTATAGCTGTTTTATGTCCATGGCTAATGTCTCACTAAAGACAGACCATGATTTGAACCACCCAAAGGACCTTCCCCAGCTTTCCCTCCTACAAATGAGATGGAAAGACCGGAGCAACCTCGAGCCCCCATCATAGAGAATCATCTGGAGAGGAGAGCAAAGTGAGCAGAGCCATTCATTTCAAATCACTCACAAGAATTCCCCTTGTCCATCCACACAGGAAAAACCAAGTGGATGACCATTGCCTGAACTCTCTCACGGGTGCCTATGGATCAGACGTCGGTGCAAATGGACCTCAAGGAGACAAATAGAATTGAACAGGAAGAAAAGAGGAGACTGGAAGCAAGACTCAGCCAGTCAATAAACACCTATTAGCTGCTTCCTTTGTGCCAGGCACTGTGTGATAAGTTCAGAGGCCCCAAAGAAGAGCAAAAAGCTACCCCTGCTCTCAGGAAGTGCACGTTCTAATGAGGAAGAATACAAGATCTGAGCAGGATAAATCGGATATAATGAGTAGAAAGAAGTGCTACAATTAGGAAAGAATGGGAAAGGCTTCTGGTAGAAGGAAGGATTTTAGCTGAGACTTGAAGGAAGTCAGGAGACGGAAGGAGGGAGAGGAAGAGAATGCCAGGTCTGGGGAACACCCAGTACAGATGCCTAGAGTTAGGGGGTGACTGGGCTTATCTGAGGAGCAGCAAGAGGCCAACGTAAGATGTCAGAAGACCATATAGCCCAGTGAAATTGCTTGTCAACTCTGAGAGGGAGGAGGGAAGAGGGGAGGGAGGCAACAAGAGTCATGTAACCATGGGGAAAAAAAGAAAAAGATGTAAAAAGACTGGAAAGGGAGGGCTGGGGCAGCGGGGTGGCTCAGTGGAGGGAGAGTCTGGCCTCGAGACAGGAAGTCCTGGGTTCTAATCTGTCCTCAGACACTTCCTAGCTGGGTGAACCTGGGCAAGTCACTTAACCCCCATGATCTAGCTCTTACTGCTCTTCTTGGAAGCAAATACACAGCATCTAAGATGGTGAAATGAAGGCTGCTCCCTATCCTCGCTCTTCAGGGCATCTTGGGGCTTGTTGCACCCAGCACAAAGTCAGCCACACACAGAACCATGGGAAAGGCTTGTTCTCTTGGCCCAAAAGGGCAGAACTGGGGCATTGGGCTAAGGTCTGGCTTAGATGGGAGGTCGGGAACAACTCCCTCACCCGGAGAACGGGCCCACAGGGGATGGGCACAGAGCCTGGCATGGTCAGCACTTGGGAAATGCTGCTGGCTGCCTTCACAGCAGGGCGGGGGCCTCCTCCTCTTCCTTGGAGGGCTCCAAGTAGAGGCTGGATGGCCGTTTGTCAGGGACGGAAGAGGGAGGATTCCTTGTGGCTCCAGGTTGGCCTAGAGGCTGCCCAGCTGCCTTGGATGCTGCACATCCGTGGATCTGTGGCTTCTCAATGAATGGATGGTGGCCATCGGGGGGTCAGCGTTGTCCAGCCTGAAGAAGGCCAGATGCCAACCTCTCCCCTCTCCCGGCTTCTCTGAGCTCCTTCCAGTCCCAGCTAATCTCCCACCTTTTCCAGGAAGCCCCTTCAGCTGGAGCCTTCCCTCTGCTGCCCAGCTCTGGTCTGTCCTGCCCGGGAGTCTGCCCACAGCTGTTTGCCTGCTGTCTCCCCCTTGGATCAGAAGCTCCCTGCGGGCAGGGCTGGCTTTAACTTTGTGCCTCTGCCCGGAGCCTGGCACAGTGCCCGGCACGCGGTAGGCACTTCATAGATGTTGAACGACATGGCTGACCCTGGCTAAGTGTCCCCCGGGTGGGCCTCTGCTTTCTCATGTATGAGCCCCAGCGGGGAGGGCCGGTCCAACCAGCGTCGGGCCGATTCCCCTCTCGGCCACCCGCCCAGAGGTCATCCAGCTTGGATAATGCCGCCCGGCATGATTACGTTTGAGGTTCACAACCCCGGCCTGCTTTACAGGTGAGGAAACTGAGGCTGGGACTAGTCAGCAGGTCCTTGTGAGAGGCCGGACGTAGCTCGGGCCTCGTGACCCCAAGCTCTACCCATCAGGCCGTGATCATGCCACGATGCCCCCCTGCATGGCAGCTCCCTGAGGCCAGGCTTGAGGACTCTCTTTGTGTCCCCCACAGGCAGGGCCAGAGCTGGGACAGGGACCCCAGGCTTCAGGCTGCCCCCTCGGAGCTAGGCCTTTACCGGGGAGGCCTCCCCCCCCCCCATGGCAAGCCAGAAGGGGGTGGGGGCCGCTCTGAGAGCCTTCTCGAGCCCCCGGGAGCCTGGGCGGGGAGAGCCTCTGTCCCCCCAATCCCCCCAGCCTGGGGGCCCCTCCTGGGCTGCCTGGGGGAGGTGGGGGCAGGGAAGCCCAGGCCTGCTCGCACCAGGTGCTTCTTTCCTGGAGTTACATCATGCTCCGGGCCTGACGCCTCTCTGGCTCCTTATTTCAGGAGGCTCGTTAACGAGCCCCGCGGGAGGGGCAGCTCCTTCATGGCTTCTGGGAGATCAAAAACCCCAAGAGAAACATTTCTGAAGTCGGGACTGCGTCCGGCCGCCTCGGGCTGTGCCCCAAGAAAGGGGCCAGCCCAGTCCTGAAGGGGGGGACCCACCCAGGCCACCCACCCAGGCCGACCCCCTTATTTTCATAGTCGAGGAAAGGAAGCTGAGACCTGGACAGGGGAGAGACTTGCCCAGGGCCACACGGAGCAGGCAGCAGGCAGAATTTGAACCCAGGACTCTGGCTCCAGAGTAGTTTTCTGTGAGGAGTCCCTGCCAGTCCCCACTCCTGGTGCCCTCATGCTTCCGTGCCAGCCTCTAATTCTGAACTGCCTCCTCCAGAAGGGGAGGCCATCTGGCCCTACCCAGAACTCGGCTCCTTCTTCCTAAAAAGGCAAATTGGATGGTGATAGCCCGCATTTCCCCCTCTTTCCCTGCTTCCTCTCACGTGAACCTTAGCTGGCCCTGAGAGGTGGGCAGGGCAGGGCGGGGCAGGGCGGGAGCTGGCAGCCTGTCCATAGGAGGTGGTGGAGGGGGCCTTCAATGCCCACAGAATAGCGATTTGTGCCTTGGCAGGCCTTTGGGGCTGAGCCTGGGGAGGGAAGGAGGATTCTTCCCCTGGACAGAGGCCGGGGCTCGGGGCTCGGAGCGGCCCATGGAATCCCCTCATTGTACACATGAGGAAACGGAGGCCCCCCACGACGGTTGGATTTGAACCCTGCGGCCATGCCGGGAAGGGGTGAGAGACCTCGTCCTCCAGGAGAGGCGAGAGACCTCGTCCTCCCAGCCTCTTATTTTCCAGATGGGGGGCCCGAGAAGCTTAACGATTTGGCTGAAGCCCCCCAGTGAGCATCTGGGAGAGCCTCTCCAGCCTCCGAGGCGGAGGCCGGAGCCTTTTCCCCTTGTTCCTGACCACTTGGGGGCCCTCCTTCTCCCGTCTGCGGGGCCCAAGCTCCGGCTCCCCTTCGCTGCCCTCCCTCGGCCCGGCTCTCCCGTCCTACCCAGCCCTTCCCCCCAGGGAGGAGCCCCTGGGCTCCCAGAGCCGCTGACCACTCCTCCTGGGCCCTCCCGGAAAGCCTGGTCAAATTAGGAAAGTCCAGCCACGTGGCTGCCCGCGCCTGGGATTCTGAGCAGCCCCAGGATTTCAGAGAAACTGAAACTGGGCTGGGGGTGGAGTGGTCACCCGACACTTAAAGGGCCGGCTTCCTGCCGGGCCCCACTCGGGAGCTGCGGGCGCACGAGGACAGCCGGGGGCCCTCGGGGAGCCAGCCTTCCCGGCGGGGCTCGGGCCATGCACCTGGGCCGGGGGGCTCCCCGCTCAGAGCCAGGGAAGCTTCTGCTGGGGACCGTGAGTAGCCGGGCCAGGCACGAGGGGGCTGGGAAAAAGGGGACCCAGGAGGAGCCGCCCTTGGGGAGGACGGCCAGACCCCGATCTCAGCCCTCAGGTTCCCTCCGTCCAGCCGAGGGCCGTGGGCTTGGCTCAAGGCCCTTCTCTGGGCCTCAGTTTCCCCATCTGTCCAAGGAGGGGCTTGAGCTCTCAGCGTCTTCCCGGCTCTGTGACTAGAGAAGCCACTTATTCGCCTCCTCCCGGCCCGGCTCTGACCCTGAACTTTGCTCCTCCTCAAAGCCACCGGCTTTTCTCTGACCCACCCTGGGCCTTCCTTCCATGCCGGCTTCCTCTTTCCTCGTCCACATATCTGGCATCCTGTCTGCTTGTCTGTCCAACGTTAACTGGATGGCAAACCACAGGATGGGGCCGGTGGGGCCTGCGGGGGAGGCCGGATCCGAACCCAAGACCCCCAGCTTTTCTCCTCGTCCAATCCTAGCCGGCTTCAGGTCTCACCCCTAATGCTTGCTTGCTCTGTAACTCTGGGCCAGTTCCTTCTTGTCTCCTCGACTCAGTTTCTCCATCTGTAAGGCTGGGGTCATCGTAGCCCCTCCCTCGCCTCGGTGCATGTGAGACTCAGACAAGATCATGCCTAAAAGGTTTTGGTAAAATTCTGAGTGGCACCAAAGTCTTCTCTGAGCCAGACGCCCTCAATAGAAATAAATACAAAAAAGAATCATAAAAACACGGCCAGTGTCAGTGCTGGGGACCCAGGAATGCTGGGCACCCAAAGGCCTCCGTGTCCCAGCTGTGCCCCTCCAGCTTGCCCAGTTTGGGCAGGGAGCCTGGAGAGGAGCCCTAGCTCTGTTTGAGCCGCTGGCCACCCGCATCCCACGGTCAGCCGCCGGACCGTCAGGAAGCACCTCCTGTGTGCGAGGCTCTGTGAGAGGCCAAGCCCAGGCTCAAGAGGCCCCCCTCTCCTGGGGGAGATGAGCAACGAAGGAGAGAGAATCAGCAGAGAGAGAAGGCGGCAGTTGGGAGGCTCAGTGGTTAGAGCCAGGCCCGGAGATGGGAGGTCCTGGGTTCCAATCTGGCCTCAGACGCTTCCTAGCTGGGTGGCCCTGGCCCAGCCCTTAGCCCTCTTCTTAGAATCCAATACACAGTGTGGATTCTAAGACGGAAGTTCAGGGGTTAAAGAGAGACAGAGACAGAAACAGAGACGGAGGGAGGGAGGGGAGAGAGACAGACAGACAGACAGAGACAGAGGGAGGAGAGATGAGAGAGACAGAAACAGAGACGAAGGGAGGGGAGAGACAGAGAGACAGAGGGAAGGAGGGGAGAGAGAAGGACAGATAGACAGACAGAGGGAGGAGAGATGGGGGAGAGAGAGAGAGAGAGAGAGAGAGAGAGAGAGAGAGAGAGAGAGAGAGAGAGAGAGAGAG
>NC_058135.1:288103061-288113976 GCF_016433145.1 Gracilinanus agilis | reverse complement strand
CACTTTCCTTCCTTCCTTCCTTCCTTCCTTCCTTCCTTCCTTCCTTCCTTCCTTCCTTCCTTCCTTCCTTCTTTTTATTTCTTTCTTCCCTCTCCTTCTCTCTCAGTCTCTGTCTCTCCCCCCACCCCTCCTGGTTTATCTGTCTTTGTCTTCCTACCTGTCTCTCTGTATGTGTATGTATATCTCTCGACATATGTGATATATAGCGATTTAAGGTTTTTTAAAGCAATTTACGTGTACACTATTGATCAACAGCAGCCCCAGGATGAAGCCCAGAGGCACCCCTGAGCCCAGTTTTCTGCCTGGATCTCCTCCCTGCCCCAGTTTCTAAATCAAAAATCAGGCCACCTGGTGTGACAAAGGGGTTTCCTTTGGCAGAGCCTCCAGGGAAGCACACTTCCTTTTCTTGAATCAGGTGGATTAGGAAAGGTCTGGGCTGTGTGGGCTTTAATAACACTTTAAGCATTTCCACCATAAAAATGGAAACTGTTTTAGAAAGTGATGGGACTGGTGAAGCTCTGAGGTGTCTGATGGGGGCTCCAGCCCTGGGCACTGATGCTCCCCCACTTCCAGCTTGAGAGAGCTCCCAGGGCCTAGGAATGGATTCATACAGCAGGGCTTCAGACAGGAAGATACAGTGGATTTTTCAGCAGAGGCTGTTGTTCAGTCATTTCCATTGTATCTGACTCTTCATGACCCCGTTTGGGGATTTCTTGGTAAAAATACTGGGTGGTTTGCATCTTTTTTTCTCTAGTTCATTTTACAAATGAAGAAACTGAGGCAGACAAGGTTAAAAAACTTGTCCAGGGTCACAAAGTTAGTATGTGTCCAAGGCCAGATTTGAACTCAGAGTCTTCCTGATTCCAAGCCCAGCACACTATCCACTGTGACAGCTAGCTCACCACAAAACCCAGTAGTGATGCCCTTCATGATCTTTTTTGATTCCAAATCCATGATCCGTTATATCAAATCTTAAAAATGTTGGCCAGCCCAGGGCATCCTTTCCACTCCTGCTAAGTGTTCACTGAGGGTTTGTTGTTTGAATTTTGAGTGAGGGAAGGAAGGAAGGAAGGAAGGAAGGAAGGAAGGAAGGAAGGAAGGAAGGAAGGAAAGGAGGAAGGAAGGAAGGAAGGAAGGAAGGAAAGGAGGAAGGAAGGAAGGAAGGAAGGAAGGAAGGAAGGAAGGAAGGAAGGAAGGAAAGAATAAACAAATAACATGATGACTCCTTCCACTACTGTAGCAACAGTGGCAGAGTACTCAGAGAGGGAGCAAAGGATGCCAAGAAACATAGGTTTTAGGCCAGCAACATTGACTTAGTTGTTGAAACTCTACGTTTGAGAGCCTGGTCTAATGGCCAATGGGAAGTCATGCTGATCGAGTCCCATAGCTTGTAGATGGAGATTTTGCACTATAAGTGAAATGAGAAGAAAAAGGGAAGTTACAGAAAAGGAAAGAGATGGTTTACAGGTTCTATGGGGGAAAGCAGGAGGACTTCTTCCATCATTAGAAAGCAACAAGAAACATCAGTATACGGCACATTTGATCACAAGGAAACTCTCTTTACCAAGGCAGGTCAGCTTCTTCTTGTCTAGGATTTAGGATTCTTTTAAAAAAACTCATTTTTTATTTATAGCCGCACTCTTTGTGGTGGCAAAAAATTGGAAAAGGAAAAATTGTAAGGGGATGCCCTTCGATTGGGGAATGGCTGAACAAATTGTGGTATATGCTGGTGATGGAATACTATTGTACTCAAAGGAATAATAAACTGGAGGAATTCCATGTGAACTGGAACAACCTCGAGGAAGTGATGCAGAGTGAAAGGAGCAGAACCAGGAGAACATTGTACACAGAGACGGATACACTGTGGTACAATCAAATGTAATGGACTTCTGTACTAGCAGCAATGCAATGATCCAGGACAATTCTGAGGGATTTAGGAGAAAGAAACTATTCACATCCAGAGAAAGATATGTGGGAACAGAAATGCAGAAGAAAAACAACTGCCTGATCACATGGTTTGACGGGGATATGATTGGGGATACAGACTCTAAGTGATCACACTAGTGCAAATATCAATAATATGGAAATAGGTCTTGATCAATGAATCCACGTAAAACCCAGTGGAACTGCATGTTGGTTATGGGGGTGGAGGAGGGGAGGAAGGGAAAGAACATAAATCATGTAACCATGGAAAAATATTCTTAAATAAATAAATAAAATAAAAATTTTCAATTAAAAAAAAACAACTTATTTTTTAGGGGGCTGCTGGGTGGCTCAGGGATGGAGAGCCAGGTCTAGTAGAGACAGGAGGTCCTGGGTTCAATTCTGACCTCAGAACTTCCTAGCTGTGTGACCTTGGGCAAGTCATTAACTCCTATAGTCTGGATTCTAAGACAGAAGGGGAGGGTTTGAATCCTTGGAGTCCGATGCAGAGCAAAGCCTACTCTCTTTCACATTAATGTATTTACAGTTTTATTTGGAGGTTTTGGTTTTATCTGCGTATTCCCTTACAACAAAGGCTGCTAAGGAAGCATGTTTTGCAGAATAATACATGGATAACCCAGATCCAACTGCTCACCATCTCTAGGAAGGGGAAGAGAAGGGAGGGACGGAGATAATTTAGACCTTATAATTTTGGAAAAGTATGTGGAAAATTGTTATTACATGTAATTGGGAAAAAGAAAATATCTCTGAATTAAAAAAAAAAGAAAGAAAGAAAGACTCCAGCAAGAGCTCTTGGGCAGACTCTCGTCTGTGAGGCTTCGGATTAAATTTCTTTATTTGATGACTTTTGTTGAGTATAAAAACCTCCGAAAGTCAGCCCGTCCCAGCTTGGAAGACGTTTACTTGTAACACAATCGTTCCGTTGAAGGCATTTCAAAGTCAGACTTTTAAAATTTGAGAAAAGGTTTGAAATGTTTGACGCGGCCCCGGACAAGCCCAGCCCAAAGTCTGCTCCCAAATGCAGTTTATTTCCTTGTTTTGATTTAAAGCCAGACTAAAGGGAAAAGTTTGCTCGCTGGTGGGCTCCGGCACTCTGGACGCCCCCTCATAACGAGTAATAACGGCTCTCCTCTGCCCTGTAGCACTGGCGGCTGGCACGGGGCGCTCGGTCCCTGCTTGCTGACCCACTGACCGGAGGACAGAGAGGCTAAAAAAAGGCCCAGCGGCCAGGGAGCGTAGGAGGGGCGGCCTCTAGGGAAGACCTCCCAATGCCAAACAGACGAGTCTACGATGGATCCTGGCAGCCCCAGGGAGGGTGGTGGCACGGCTGGACTTTTGGCAGGGAGGGAGGGCATGAGGTGGGCAGCCCTGGAAAGTGAGCTTAAGGCACGGACTGTTTCTGCCTTTCTATGTATCTCAGCTACTTCCTAGCTGTGTGACCCTCACCCAGTCACTTTACCCTGTTTGCCTCAGTTTCCTTGTCTGCAAAATGATCTGGAGAAGGAAATGTCAAACCACTCCAGTGTCTTGTCAAGAAAACCCCCAAATAGGGGCAGCTGGGTGGTTCAGTGGAAGGAGAGTCCAGCCCAGAGATGGGAAGTCTTGGGTTCAAATCTGGCCTCGGACACTTCCTATCTTGGTGATCCTGGGCAAGTCACTTCACCTCCATGGCCCAGTCCTTACTGCTCTTCTGCCTTAGTGTTGTCCCTAAGAGAGGAAGTCAAGATTTTTTTAAAAAAGGAAAGAAACTAAAAACCAGAAAAAAAAAAATCACTCAGTAAGTAAGGGCTCGATTCCTGCCATGAGTTCAAGAAGTTCATTAATTCATTATGTTATTTCTTTTATTTATTCATTTATTTATTAAACCCTCACTTTCCATCTTAGAATCAATATCTGGATTGGCTCCAAGGCGAAGAGCAGGAAGGGCTAGGCCATAGGGATCAAGTGACTTGCCCAGGGTCACACATATAGCTGGAAAGTGTCTGAGGTTGGATCAGAACCCAGGACCTCCCGGCACAAGGCCTGGCTCTCTAATCTATTGAGCCACCCGGCTGCCCCCATAGTTGGCAAAGAGACTGGAATGGTTTGCCATTTCCTGCTCCGGCCCATTCTACAGATGAGGAAACTGAGGCTCCCACAGGACCACAAGCTCACAGATCTGGGCACGGGGGTCAGAGGTCGTAGAGGCCTGCCCAGAGGTTGCTGTGAAGCCCTTTTTGGCCTTGTTGTGCTGTCCTCCATTTAGTTTAGTTCTAATTTAGATTCTCATTTGACATTCATAATCCATGGATTAATTTGGGGGATTAACAACAAGGACTGCCCAGAAGGCCCGCCTGGGTCCCTTCCAGCCCAGGGAGCAGCCCTGACAGGCCCCAGACCGGGCCTGAGAGCTCCAGTCAGGAAGCCCTGAGTTCAAATCTCACCCTTGACCTCTGTGGGTCACATGACCCCAGGCAAGGCAGGAGCCAGTCGTGCCCCTCCCCCCAGGGGCCGGTGAGGCCTCAGTGAGCTCCAGGGAGGCTCCCCTCTCTCTGCCCAGCCTCGGTTCCCCCTGAGGCCTGAGGGGCTGCGGCTCCCCTCCGGCCTCTGCAGGGGGCTGCGGCTCTTCCACAGAGGCAGGAAGGAGGGGGGAGGGGAGGGGGTCAAGGGGTGAGCCCCGCCCCCAGGGCCGGGCCTGAGCTTGCTGCCTCAGCCCTCAGCACAGGCCAGCGGCCTCCGACCCCCACCCACGCCCATTTCACAGATGAGGACCCGAGGCCCAGCCGGCCGAAGCAGCTCCTCTCCCTAGTAAGCCACAGAGCCGGGCCCAGGCCTCGGGTGCGCCAGGAGGGCCAGAAACGCCGGGCGCCCCCCCCAGGGCTCTGCCAAGCGCCCCCCCACAGGGCCTGCCGCAGGGGCGCGGCTTGGGCCGGAGGGCCTAGCAGGGAGGTAGCTGGGGGGCAGCTCGGGCCAGCCTAGAAGGCTGGGCCAGAGCCCTGGGAGTCGGGGAGGTCAAGCCTGGCCCCGGGTGCGAGGCTCCGAGTTCTGACGCTTTTGCTCCTTTCCTGTCACCCCGATTGTTCTCCTCTGAATCCTGTGTAGTTCCTGCTTTTAAAAACCCTCCCGAGAAGGCCCGAGAGGGAGCGCAAAGGATTCTGGGTCGGCCCCAGGGCCTGGGCTCGGTCTCCCCTCCGGGAGGCCCCCCAGACCGGTTCTGTGAGGGTCGTACAGGGATGGGGGGGGATGACTGCGGCCTGACATTTGACACACAGCAAGCTGATGGCCAGCCAGGCCGGAGCTTGCCCAGGTCCCAAGGGAGTAAAGGCAGAGGCGGATTCGAATTCTGTCCCATCCCGAGGTGCTCCCCGTTCTCGCTGTGTGGCCTCAGAGACGGAGTCGCCTCAGAGCCTCAGTGCCCTGATCTGGAAAATGGGCATACAGAGAGCTCAAATGAGGCCGTGTGTGAAGCTTTTGGCAGACCTTGTCGGGTTCTTTGGCTGGGGGGTCTGCGGGGCGGCTCAGACACCTCAGAGACCCTTCTAGCCCGGAGAGTCTGGGATGTGCTTGAGGCAAGTTAATAAGAATAATAATAACTTTCACGACTTCTTTTGGGGGCACCAGGCCTGGAATAGCAAGACTCGGCTTTCCGAGTTCAAGTCCAGCCTCAGACACTTCCTCGCTGGGTGACCCTGGACCAGTCACTTACCCCCATGGCCCAGCCCTTGCGTCTTCTGCCTTGGAACCAATAAATATTATGGTGTTGATTCCAAGGTAGAGGGGAAGCGTTAAAAAAAGAAAAAAAGATGGCGGCGGTCCCCCGGGTGAGCCCCTTCCTCCTCCCTTTTCTGCTCCCCCCACGGCCATGGCCATCCCCTGGGCACGAGCCGGCCGCCACATTCCAGGCTCTCCATCCGGATGCCCGTTGTTCTTTGCCATGGCGGCCCTCCTCTCTCACGGGGGTCTGGTGCCCCCCAGCCTTGCGCTATTTTGGGCACCCCAAGGGCCCTCATTCCCCCTCACTCCCCACCTGCGGCTTCCCCCTTTCCCCACGTTCCCTGCCGAGCCTCCGAGGCCGGGGCCCCGCGGGTCTGGGTCCGAGCCCTGGGAGGCGCAGGAGGAGCTCATCCCAGAACGCCCCCTTGATCTCCGTAGGCCGGCCCGCAGCCATGAGTCTCAAAGACTTCACCTACCCCTTCCCAGAGACGAGGTTTCTCCACGCCGGCACCAACGTGTACAAGTTCAAGATCAGATACGGCAGCAGCATCAGGTGAGTCGGGGGCCCAGGGCCGCCCCTACCCGCCCAGGCCCGGGTTTGAGGAGGGAGACTCGGGGGGACAAGCCTGGAGCCCCAGAATTACTCAGTCTGAGAGCCGAACCACTCGTGCAAGAGGAATTCCCGCTAGAACCCACAGGACGTGTAGGGAACCCGGGTTCAAATCCTGCCTTTCCAGCAGCAGCTCGGATGGATCTGAGGAGGGTTACCGGCCCTGTTCTGGACGGATCCATCCAAAGTTTCTCACCAGAACAAAAGGTGTTCGTCGTCTCCTCTCCCCGACCAAGCCTGGGTGCTATGGCCGGGCCGAGCCGCGGTCATTCCGTTTATTTTATTTGTTATCGGGGTCCTCAGGAGCGCCGCCCAGAGGTCTGCGTTCTCTGCTCCGCAGCAAGTCCTATAAGGCTTCCAAAGGTTCTCGGAACCTCATCCAAAATACATTAATATTTTCCTATCTACAGGGAGTTCCAAAAACATTAGAGAAACTCTAAGCCATAATAGCTTCCTTCCTTATTGTTCGGTTGCGGCCGGCTCTCGGCGGCCTCATTTGGGATTTCTGGGCAGAGAGGCTGGAGCGGTGGGCCGTTTCCTTCTCCGGCTCATTTTACAGATGGGGAAACGGAGGCCAACAGGGTGAAGTGACTTGCCCAGGGTCATACAAGTAAATATCTGAGGCTGGATCTGAACTCGGGGCTTCCTGATTCTAGGCTTGGTGCCACTCCAGTAGCTTCATACGTAGCCCTTTTGTCCCCTAATTCCATTTGCTCCCCTTCCCAGAAGTGTCTAGAGGGGCGCAGATCCCCCCGGACAGTCTGCACGTGCCTTTCCTCCCACAAGGCCTCCGACACGTCTCTTCGTTGCCTTTGATCGTTTCTGATTTCCGTCGCGGCTCCCTCCTGAGCCTTCCATCCCGGTTTACTGGCTTTTCTCTCTTCCAGAGGGGAGGAGATCGCGGATAAGAAAATCGTCAGCCAGGAGCTGGAGGTAGGGCCAGAAGCAGCTAGTTTTGGGGCGAGAAGAGCCCGGGGAGGCCCAGGCTCGGTGCCCCCTTGTTGGCCCGGCGGCCTCTCCCTGCCAGCTCGCGCTGGAAAAGGCCCTGGTTGTGCTAATTTCCCGTTTTCCTGGTCTCTTTATGCATTTAAACCCTCTGACCTTCCTCGTTCGCTGGCTGAAATGTCAGCACCTTTGAGGGGGAAGAACTTTTGTTTTTGCCCGAGGTCAGGGTGCCGGGCAGGCAGGGCCTTCTGGCGGGGCCTGGCAGGAAGACCTGCTTCCGGAAGGATGGAGCCTCCCAGGGTTCTGGCCGGCTTCCCTGGCTCGGCCCCTGCCTGGGCCTGACGACGATCCAGGAAACTCAGCCGTAATCCCCAGACCGGGCGGTCACATTTTCCCTTTGATTAGAAACACCTGCAGGGGCTGTACCCCGAGTCCTCTGACTCCGCCATCCCGCCTGTGACCTTTCTGGAGCGTCCGGCCTCCTCCCCAGGCCGCCTGGGCTTTGCCATCGGCCTCGGCACCCACAGACACCCGCCCTAATGGGTCGCGAGAGGCCCTACGGTGACGCGTGACTCAGTGGCGTCTCCCTTTTGACTTAAGCTGAGCAGAATAAACAAAGGGGCGAACCCCCAAGAAGGCGATGGGGAGTCGGGCAGCTTTGGCTCTGGGCCCTTTACCGGCGGTGAATAAAACAGGGACTTCCTTGCTTTTTAGGACTCCATTCGGGCTGTCCTGGGGAACCTGGACAATTTGCAGCCATTCACCACCGACCACTTCATCATATTCCCATGTATCCTTTCTTCCAGGGGACGAGTCCCCAGAGAAAATGGCGGCGAAGAAAGCCAACGGCATCTTGGGTGGCGTTAAGAGGGGCAGAGCGTGCGGGACGAGGGGAGAAAGCAAGGGCCATAGGTCCATGGTCCTCCTCCCTGGTCAGAGAACCACAGTCCATTCTGGGTGCCATATTTGGGGAAATCGTGTGTTTAAAGTCTAAAAGTTTGTAAGCAGAGGCTCTTGTTGGCTTTCACCCAGCTCTCACCCGGGCAGAGCCTGACAGGCCTCTGGAGAACTCTTTTTATTTTTTAAACCAATATCTTCTGTTTTAGAATCAATTCTAAGTATCTGTTACAAGGTCAGAGAGCAATAAGGGCCAGGCAAATGGGATTGTGACTTGCCCAGGGTCACGCAGCTAGGACATATTTGAGGTCAGATTTGAACCCAAGTCCTCCATCATTGGGAGATTCTTGATGAGGTCTAGGTTGGACTCATTGAAATCCCTCCTGATTGGGTTTATGGGAAAAGGGTTTAATTTGCAGGCCATAGGTGAGGCTTAAAGCCAAGGGACAAACCTTGGTCTGTTTTGGGGGGTGGGAGTGGGGAGCTGGAATCCTACCCCCTCCAGGGGCATTTGGTCATGTTGACTCCCCAGTGAGCTCCTGAGCCCTCGCTGTGCAGATAAGAGCAAATGGGAGCGGGTGTCCCACCTGAGATTCAAGCACGGGGCGGCTCTCCTGGACCCCTACCCCTTTGTCTGCACCCTCTACGTGGAGATGAAGTGGGTGCCAGCTGGTGAGTGGAAGGGAAGAGCAATGGGTAGATTGGGGTCCACAGGAGAGCGGCACCCACTCCAAAAGGAGGTGCCCTGAGCGTCCACTACCTGTTGGCTCTGAGAAGTGGGTGGGACCACGTGGTGTCTCAGGCTCCTGGAGGGTCGAGGGCCAAGCCCAGGCTCCTGGGTCCTAGTTCTCCTACTTACATGCTGGGCAAGTTAGTCTCTCTCTGGGCCTCAGTTTCCCTTTTTAAAAAATCCTTCCCCTCTGTCTTAGTATCAGTTCTAAGACAAAAGAGTAGCAAGGGCTAGATCAGCTCTTTCGAGGGCCAGATCTGGCTCTTTCTGCAGGAGCCATAAAGTCCAGTTTTTCAGGCGCTGTTACAGGAGCCGCACTGTGAGCACTCCACGGCTCTCACAAAATTATATTTTAAAAAATGTGGCGTTGATGGCTCTCATGGCCAAAAAGGTTGCCGACCCTTGATCTAGGTGACTGGGGATGAGCGACTTGCCCAGGGTCACGTAGCCAGGACGTGTCTGAGGCCAGATTTGAAGCCTCTCATCTCCCATCTCTAATCCTGACGCTCTACCCACTGTGCTAACTAGCTGTTGCCTCAGTTTCCCTTTCTGTAAAGGATGTGAATCAGGACTTTTCCAGGAGGTTGGTTTAATTCAATTTGATTTGATAAGCATTTATTAAGATCCTTTTGTTGTTATTCAGTCATGCCTGACTCTTCCTGATCCCATCTGAGGTTTTCTTGGCAAAGATACTGGAGTGTTTGGCCATATCCTTCTCCAGCTCATTTTACAGAGGAAGAAACTGAGGCCAACAGGGGCAAGTGACTTGTCCAGGGTCACCTAGCTAGGAAGTGTCTGAGGCCAGATTAGATCTTGGGAAGAGGAGTCTTCCTGACTGCTGGCTGGCACTGGGCCACCTCGCTGCCTTTATTAAGCTCCTTCTCTGCTCCAAGTGCTGCTCTGGGTGCTAGATAAGGGAAGCAAAAATAAACCGTCCCGTCCTCCGGTAGCAAGTCAAACACACGTCTATGACGCGAGTCTGCAAACGGCACCGCCGAGGGGAAGGAGAGGGAAGGCTGCCCGTGGAGGACCAGTCTGGAGGCAGCCAGAGCCTGGATGGACGCCTCAGGGAAGAGGAGGCACAAGGGACTCCCTTTACTGTTTTGCCGAGGGCAGACCCCGCTCAGAGGTGATCCTGACAGCCTTTGTCCATTCGTCCTTTTCTAGGGGCCCCCGGAGGAGGCGACGAGCTCCCAGAAACGGTGAATTTGCCTTTTCTCCCTAGAACCAGCGCGCTGACCAAGGCCCCTGGTTTGATAGACTGTGGGGGGTGGACACTGCATTTGTTGCTTACTAGCTGTGTGACCCTGGATAAGTCCTTTGAGCCAGGGTTGTCGGAGTCCTCTGGGGTCACTTCTAAATCTTGGATCACATCATCCTGTTTCTAATGCCACGTCTCCCCTGGGAGCAGGGCTGGGGTCCGAGGCTCCTTCCCATGTCTTAAAGAAAGGGGGCTCCCCTTCGCCCCCTCCATCAGCCCCAGGGCAAGGAGGATCTCAAGGGTCTGGTTCCTCTCTGAAGGACACCAACAAGGAAGCAGAAGTGGGAGCCGTGGCGGTCAAGAGGAGGAGACTGGAAGGGGGCAACTTCCTCACCGGACAAGAGCGGGGCAGGTACGTGCTGTGAAATCCGCAGTGACCACTGGGGCTCCTGCTCTATTCCTAGCGGTGCCACCGATGGGCTGAGAATCTGTAGGCAAGTCACGTCCCTTCTGTGGGACTCAGTGGCTCTTGCACTGCCCTACACATGCGGGGCGATGGAACCACCCTGCTTCCAGCCCACGCGCACACGTGGGAGACCCTTCCATGTATCAAAACCAAGATCCAAATTCAACATTCATGCCGCCTGCAGTCTGCGCCCATTGTGGGCCTGCCTTTTCTGTCCCTGCCATCTTAGTGCTGGCTCCAAGCGAGAAGAACGGTCGGGGCTGAGTGGGGGTAAAGACCTTCCTTCCTTCCTTCCTTTTTTTCTCCTTCCTTCCTTCCATCCTTCCTTCCTTCCTTCCTTCCTTCTTTCCTTCCTTCCATCCTTCCTTCCTTCCTTCCTTCCTTCCTTCCTTCCTTCCTTCCTTCCTTCCTTCCTTCCTTCCTTCCTTC
>NC_058135.1:288051800-288078518 GCF_016433145.1 Gracilinanus agilis | reverse complement strand
CCCCCCCCCCCCATCTTGAAATGAAAGGATGGAGACCTCACCCTGGGGGTGACAGAGTGGGGGAAGGAGGGCGCCTATTGCAAAAGCGAAAACAAACAAACACTAGTAGAAGCTTCTCCTGAAGGGCCCCTGGAGCCCAGGAGCTCGGTTGTGCACGCTGAGGGGCCCTCCTGAAGCCCTGGCCCCCTTCCCAGCATCCCACCCCAGGCCCTTCCACCCTCTAACGTGCCAGACCCCCTTCCCTTCCCCCTCAGGCCTGTCCATCGCCTGCGTCGGCGCCCCCCAGCCCCTGCCCCCAAGCGGGGACCCCCATTCCCAAACCCTCTCTCGGCTCCCCCCACTTCTCCATCCCTGCTGTATCCCCCCCGGGGTTCCCCTGTGGGTCTCCAGGCCCCCCGTCCCCCAGAGACCCACATCTGGTGCCCTTTGCCCTGCTGCCTTTCCCCTGGTGTCCGGCCCTTGGTCTCTCGGTTGAATGGGCTGGACCTTGCTCCTTGGAAGTGGCTGTGTGGTCAGTGTGCAGGAGGGCGGCCTGTGGGCTGGGGGAGCAGGATGGGCTGGGGCAGGGGCCTGGGAGAGGACGAGGGGCCGGGGAAGAGCTCCAAGGGCCTGGGAGGCCTGCTGCTGCAGGTGGGAGGATGGGGTCGCTTCCAGATGGTCCACTTGGCCATCGTGACTGTGCCTTTTGCCTTTGTGGCCACCCACAGCTTTCTCCAGAACTTTACGGCCTCCGTTCCTGAGCACCACTGCCGGAGCCCAGGTGGCCGGTGGCCGGTGGATGCCCAGGGAGGCCGGGAGAGGTGCCTTCGCTTCCGGGGCAATGCCACCAACGAGACGGAGACCTGTGTGGAGGGCTGGGTGTACAACCTCACCACGGTTCAGAGCACCATTGTTACGGAGGTACCAGTAATGAGGGCCGAGGAGGAGGAGGAGGAGGAGGAGGAGGAGGAAGAGGAGGAGGGCTGCCTTTGCTGCGGGGCCTCACCACCCCCCGGGGGGAGGGGGCTGTTGTTTTCCCCATTTGGCAGATGAGAAATCTGAGGCTTAAAAGGGAAAAAATGACTTGCCTAGAGTCACACAGCTAGAGAGTGTCTGAGGCAGGATTCAAACTCGCGTCTTTCTGACTCGTCTTGCCTATTTGTGTGTGAAGACTCTGCCTCATGCTTTGAAGGTCGTGAGAAGAAAAACTCCCATCCCTGGAGCTCACTCTAGGAAGAAGAAAAATACTGGGGGAAACAACCTGATAAAAGATGAGAGAAATAGGGGCAGCTGGGTGGCTCCGTGGATAGAGAGCCAGGCCTAGAGATGGGAGGTCCTGGGTTCAAATCTGGCCTCAGATACTTGTGAGGCCCAAGGTCACGCAGGTAGTCATTTATCAGTGAGCCTTTATTAAGCTTCTACTATATACCAGGCACTGAGCTGTAGATCCTGGGGATGCCAGAAGCTGAAAAACAAGGAAGTAGGACCAGCACAGAGGTGGGAGAGTTTGGGGCACACAGTCCAGGCTTAATAGATGCGTCTTGACACAATGAACTGAATTCAGCATTTATTGAGCACCGACTGGACTGTCCCTCTGGTCTGGGGAGATGAATCACTGAGGATGGCTCTAATTGGAGAAGGGCAAACACTGCCTGCGGGGTCTGATGGAGGAAGACTGAAGTCTGAGCCGGGCAGTGCTAGGAGGAGGAGCAGCTGGCCAAGTCTGTTGTTCTTCCTC
Organism: Gracilinanus agilis; assembly: GCF_016433145.1. Classification (NCBI taxonomy): domain Eukaryota; kingdom Metazoa; phylum Chordata; class Mammalia; order Didelphimorphia; family Didelphidae; genus Gracilinanus; species Gracilinanus agilis. The sequence continues at coordinate 288,076,801 of NC_058135.1, read as the reverse complement.
CTGCTGCCCTTTAGACTCTTCTCCTGTCCCTCCTGGCTCTCCAGGGCCTGAGGCTTTCCTTCCATAGCTGCCCCCCCCATAGGCCTGGGAAGCGTAGAGAGGGGAACTGAGCTCCCCAGGGTGCCAGGTGGCCAAGCCTGCCCAAGTCCAGCCCCTCACCACTTCCCTCAGTCGCCGGTCTGGCTCCTCGGGCACAGCCACCACCCTGCTCCCTCTCCCCCAACAGTGGAACCTCGTCTGCGGCCTGAAAAGCCTTCATGGGGTGGCCCAGTCAGTTTACATGGCAGGAGTGTTCCTGGGTGCCATCGTCTTTGGGGGCCTGGCTGACAGGTGAGCCCCGGAGCAGCCCTGGTGCCCGGCTGCCTCTCCAGGACCAAAGGGGAATTTCGGCTCCTACCAGCCACCAGGAGCGCTCCCTGAGTGGGATGGACCTTCTGAGGCCGGGCCAAGATCTGCCATCCCCAAGGCCTGGCAGCCAAGGCTGTGAGGCCTTCTCAGAGATGGGGGGAAGTGGGGCTTGGGGGCCCTTGAAGATTCCTGCCCAGGTAGCCGAGCTGGTATCAGTCCCCCGAGGTCCCTCTTCCCTGGAGCCTCTGCGCTCTTTCCTGGGAATCTCTGGGCTTCCTGGGGCTCCTCCAGCCCAGGTTGCTCTTGACCTTGGCTCCTGCCCTCCAGGCTGGGCCGCCGGACCGTTTTCCTCTGGTGCCTCCTTCAGGTAGCATCTCTGAGCACAGGGGCATCCCTGGCCCCCTCCTTCCCCATCTACTGTGTCTGCCGCTGCCTGTGTGGTTCTGGCGTGTCCGGGGTGGTGCTCAATGGCTTAGGACTTGGTGAGTCAGGGCGGGCGGCACGGAGGGGCTGAGGTTTCCCAGAGTGGTTCTGGGTCGGCGTCTGCAGGCTGAATGTGAGGCTGGGGGCAGATGCAGGGGGCGGCCGGGTGGATTCCAGCCTCCCACTGGAAAGGAATTGCAGGTGACCCTCCTACCCCGCCCGAGAGGCTGCCAGACACCCCAACTTTGACCGTCTAAGATTTCTATTTGAAGGATCCTCCCAGCTCGGACATTCTTTGTTCTGGGTCCCCAAAGTCCTCCTGGTTGTGACATTCCGGGCTCCAGGGTCTCTCGCGGCGCCTCCTCGAACTCTGGAGTTCTGGGATAGCTCACTTAGGTCCCTCTGGACCTGCTGGGCTGTGTGGGTGGGTGCCGTCGGGCATGGCTGGGAGGGACACGAGGTCTGCCTCTCCCCAGTTCTCGAGTGGACACCACCCTCTCGCCGGGCAGCAGTGGCTGGCTTCCTTTCCGTCATTCTCAGCCTGGGGCAGCTAAATCTGGCCTTTTTGGCTTTTGGCCTCCGGCGCTGGAGGCACCTGCAGCTGGTTGCTGGAGCACCTTTTGCCCTCTGCTTCCTCTGTAGCTGGTGAGCGCCCCGAGGAGCTGGGTCTCCCGAGAAGAGGGCAATGGGAAGACTCCCACTCAGACCACTGGGCTCTAGTGGGGTGGGAGCAGGCCTGGTTAGGCTGAGGCCTGACCTCTGACGTTGCAGGTGGCTTCCGGAATCTGTTCGGTGGCTGATGGTGAGGCGGCACCTTCCAGGGGCCCTGCGGTCCTTGAGACTGGTGGCACGGATCAACAGGACCCCGGCGGCCGGGATCCAGCTCTCCGTGGAGGTGAGGAAGGGAAGGGGCTGGCTGCTAAGGAGCCCCTCTACCTTCACCGAGCTCCAGGACTCGTCTGGCCCCTAAGAGCCCTTTTTCTTCCCCCTAGATGCTGGAATCAGACTATTCCCAAGAAGAGGCAGGAAGAACTCCAGGGTCCTCTGCCCTGGACCTGTTTCGATCTCGGGAGATGCTGGTCCTATTGGCTTGCATCATGGGCATTTGGTGAGTGGGGATGGGAAGGGGACAGGGTGGGGGGTAGAAAGTAAGTGTGGCCAAGAAGGAAGTCAGTCCTCCAGAAGGAACCTCAGTACATAGAACACAGAACATCAGAGCTAGGGGGACCTTGGAACATAGAACATAAAACATTAGAGTTAGAAGGAACCTTGGTACAGAATATCACAGCACGGATGAACCTTAGAGTAGAGGACATCAGAGATAAAGGGGACCTTGGAACATTGGACATCAGAGCAGGAGGGATGGAACAAAGAACATGGAACATCTGAGCTAGGAGGAACCTCAGAACATGGAACACAGAACATCTGAGCTAGGAGGATCCATGGAACATAGAACATTAGGAACCTTGGGACACCACATCAGAACTAGGATGGACTTTAGAATAGAGCACATCAGAGATAAAAAGACACCTTGGAACCTAGGACACCAGCGCTTGGAACATAGAACATCAGAGCTAGAATGGACCTTGGAACACAGAACACAACATTAAGGCTAGAAGAGACCTTGGAGCAGAACACAGAATAGAGCTGGGAGGAACTTTAGGACAAAGAACATCACAGTTAGGAGGGACTTTGGAACACAGAACATCAGAGCTAGAAGAGACCTTGGAACAAGGGACACAGACCATTAGAGCTAGGAGGGACCTTAGAGTATAGCACATCAGAGATAAAAAGAGACCTTGAAACATAGGACATCAAAGCTTCAATGGACCTTGGAACATAGAACATGGAACATCAAGGCTAGAAGAAACCTTGGAAGAGAACACAGAACAGAATTGGAGGATCTTTAGAACATGGAATATCAGAGTTAGACAAGACCTTGGAACACAGAACATTAGAGTTAGGAGGGATCTTAGAGCCTAGAACATCAGAGCTAGGAGAGGTCTTCAAACATAGAACATCAGAGCACCAAGTGAACCTGAACCCAGAACATCAGAGCTAGGAGGGATCTTCAAACATAGAACGTCAGAGCTCAGATTTTTGAGGCCCTCTAGACTGGCTCTCTCGCTCGACAAATGAGGAAGATGGAGCTCCAAGCAGTAAGGACCAGTATTGCCCAGAGTAAGTGGCAGGAGAAAATGTGAAGCTGGGTGCCCAGGCTCGTGGGTGCCCAGGCTCCTGGCTGCAGGCATGTTTCAGGGGTGGTGCTTTTGTAGGGAAGGCGAGTCAGGCAGGAAATGGAAACTGGAAACGGAAAGCTTTTGTGAATTCCCTCCCTTCCTCTCCCCTCTCATCCCCTAGGTTCTCTGCCAGCCTTTCCCTGTATTCCCTGGCCTTGGATCTTCAGCGTTTCCCTGGGGAAAACCCCTACCTAGTCCAGATTATCCTGGGGGTCGTAGACATCCCCTTTCGCCTGCTGGTGCCCAAGCTAGCCAATTGCCTGGGACGCAAGCTTACCCTGGTCTCCTGCCTGATGCTCGGAGGGGGACTTGTGCTGGGGACCACCCCAGTGCCACAGGGTGGGTCTGGGTGGATTGGATCACGGGCCATCTGCTGAAATGGGGGGAGAAATGGAGGGGCCGCCTGGGACCTTCAACTCCTCAGCCTCCGCTTCCTTGGGACTAGAAGCTGGAACAAGGACTTGGGGCAGCTTTGGTGGGGAAAGCCTTTGGAAGGTGGAGGTTCTCAGGACCCCGAGAAGGAAGGCTGGGCAGCTCTAGTTCCAGCTCTGACCCATCCTCATCTCGGGGAACCTCAGGTTCTTCCTCTCTACAAGGAGATGGTCTCTAAGGTTCCTTTCTCCTCCGATGTTCTAAGGTTCTCCTGGCTCAGACATTCTAGGTTCTGACTGTCTGGGTTCTGAGGCTTAGCCCTCCCAGCTCTGACCTCCTGGATCCCTGAGCCGGGGCGACATCTCCATCCTCCCCAATTCTCCCCTGCCTGGGTTCCTCCTCTTCCAGCCAGTGCCCCAGGGCCACATTTAGCCTGAGCTGTCTCAGCTCTCTAATGTCCTGGTTTGATTCCAGCCTCCACCCCCTTGTGCCTACTACAGAGCTAGGCCGCCTTCGGATGGGACTGTCAGTGCTGGCCAAGGGGCTGATGTCGGCCTCCCTCAGCTGTACTGTGCTCCTCACCTCAGAGCTCTTCCCGACCTCCGTCCGGTGAGTGCCTCCCTCCACCCTCGGCTGAGGGCAGGGTTCGTGTGTGCGCCCGAGATCCTGGGCCCGAGGGGGCCCACACGCTTGGCAGGATGGAAAAGGGGGACTCTGCTAAGCGAGCACTTATTAGGCGCCTACTGCATGAGCAGGACCCCCTGAGATCCGAATTCAGGTCTTGGCTTTGCTCCAAGCTGTGGGAGCCTGCAAAGCCCTTTCTCTCCAAGTACCTATAAATGCCAAATAAAGGGCCTGGAAGCTGTCCGGAACCCTCCAACGGCCACCCCTCCTCCCGTGCGTGTGTGTGTGTGTGTGTGTGTGTGTGTGAGCGTGCCCAAGTCCGTGCTCTGATCCTCGCCCTCCCTGCTGCTTTGCAGGCTGACCGGGATGGGGATCACCAACATGGTGGGCCACCTGGGAGGTGCCGTCGCCCCGCTGGTCCTGCTGGCAGGCACCACGAACGCCCGGCTGCCGCCCTTGCTTTTTGGTTCCATTGTTCTGGCAGGCGGCTTCCTCGTTGTCTTCCTGCCTGAGACAAAGGGTCTCCCCTTGCCGGACACCTTGGAGCAAGCCCAGAGCCAGTAGGTGACCTCCAGCCCTCTTCTCTGGCCTTCCCAGCCATTCGTTCTCCCTCTTCTCCCCCGCCCTCCCCATGAGCCCAGCCCCAAGTGGCCTCACACCCCTGCTCATGCCCTCAAGCTCCGCCGGCCTCTTCTGGCCGGGCCTCCAGAACTCCCTGATGGGGAAAATGGGGGGGGAAACACCTTAGAACAAGGGAGAAACTTAGCTCCCGTCCGCAGGGTCCGGAGATGCTGGAGCAGACTGCAGAGGAAGCCGTGGCAAGGGGCCCAGGCCCTCCAGACCAAGCTCTGACTTCCTTGGGAAGAGACTCCCCAGCCTGGCGCAAGGCCTCCACCGTGGCAGCCCGAGAACCCCCCCCTCTGGCCTGGGAAGCCGTGGCTTTGCTCCCTGCTGCCTCGAGGCCTTGGCCAGGCTCCTTCTGGGAACCCTTCCTTCTTCCCGCCGAGGCTTCCAGGGCACCAGGGCAACCTCTTATTACACATCTATTCCCTGATCCGATCGTTGGTTTGCTCGCTGGGAATCACCGCCGGGTCTCGGTTACCAGGGCTGGGGCTAAGAACTCGTCTCCATCCGTGGGCTAACGGCACGTTCCACGTTGGCCTCGGGCGACCCTCTGGAGTCATTCTCTAGCCTAGGCACTTTGGGGAGAGAGGCTCCGTCGTCGGGGCTCTTTAGGCAAGGGGCCCTCCTCGCTCCTCCTCAGGAGTCCCTCGTCACGGGAAGCCTCCACATGGAGGCTGGCTGGGCTGAGATGAGGGGGGAGAGCTTCTCAGCGAAGTAGAGGTTAGAACAGGGGGTCCTTGCCATCAAGGTCCTTCGGAGGGGTTCTCCAACTCCATCTCTCTTGGCTACCTACCTGGCCTCCCCGCCTCTGCCTCCAGGGCACCTCCAGTCCCTGCAATCTTCCTAAAGCACTCAGTGAACACCTATTGAATTAATCCCTTTCTGGTCTGGCTGAGAGGCCTGGCTTCTCCAGCCTCGGTCCCCTTCCCCAGCCTCAGTTTCCTCATCTGTAAAATGAAGACACTGAAACAGATAAGGGGCTCTTTGGGCATGTGCCAGGCCCTCGGGGCTGAGGAAGAAAGCCCGGGGAAAGCCCTTCTCAGAATCCCACTTCTGGAAGCCCAACATGAAACACCCACGATGAAAAGGGAAACAAATTATCCCAAAATAGTTTGAACAAAGAGTTTACAGATGCCAGCGAAGATCCCTTGGAATAGGCAGTCTCCTGGCACCTTCCTGCTTTCAATCATGTTCCTCCACCTGCATTCCCGTTGCCCTGGTCAAAATCATTTGGACCCATGCGTCTGTGCCCCAAGCTCTGGGCTTAGATGGCCCAGGGTTCAATTCTGAAGGCCTCTCACAAACCCTTCCTATCATCTTCCTAGAGGTCAGCAAAAGCAGCCCAGCTCCTGGGCAGGGGCCCAACCCCCGACATTGGCTAAGGGACAGCCTTCACAAGGGGCGGTAGAGCGCCGGACCCCGAGTCTTGAAGACCAGAGTTCAAATCCTGCCTCAGAAACTATTAGCTGTATGACCTTGGACAAGTCACTGTGTGCCTCAGTTTCCTCCACTTTAAAGTGGGCATAATAATAGCAACTGCCTCCCAAGGTGGTGGCAAGGATCCAATGAGCGATGGCTCGATACTGGCCATTCTATAGCACGATGAGGGAGAGCTTCTGGCACCATTGACCACCTCCTGGCTTTTGGGGCCCAGGCTGCTCCCTTCCCCAAGGAAGCTCCTTCTCAGACTCGGGCTAGATTTTCCTCCCCGTCATTTCCCTGGCTGGGTGTCCCCAGAGGCCGTCTTCTCTGTCCTCTCTGCTTGGCCCCTGCCCCAGGGCTCCCCCAGCCCAGGTCCACATCCAAGGACAAAAGTGGCTTCCCGTTACCTGTGACAGCAAACCCAGCTGTTTGTTCTGTCCTCTTCAGTATTCTCACACACACACTCTATGGTGGGGGCTTTTCTTGCTATCCTTCACGCACCCATCCCACCCCAAGGCCGTCTACCACCTCTGAGCCTTTGCCCCTGCCTGGCAGCTCTTAGGTCCCACACAACCACTCCTTCTCTGGGGTACTTTCCGCACTGGAACCCAGCCCAGCAAGGTGGGACCCAGACCAATCCTGCCCAGGGCCATCTAGATGCCTCTCAGCCCCCAACAAGGGCCTTTTCTCATGGCGCACCCTGCCCTGCTCTGCCCTTCCCCTGGGCTCTTTGTGCCTCTAAAGTCAAGTTCTTGGCTTGGTGTTCAATGCCCCGCCCAGTCCCCGCCCAGCCTTCAGCCCAGCCCTAGTTCCCCCCAAGAACGGTCTCTCCACAGTGTTGGGACCCCTTAGTCCTGTCTGGGATGGTCCCCAAAAGCTTTCTGGGGTGGAGTGGGGCTGAAGCCCCAAAATTGCTCTTTATTACTTGGGTGACCACAATAAAGTCCTTCCTTTCCTCTCCCAAGAGCCTCAGTTTCCCCACCTGTAAAAAACGAGGAGGTTGGACACCATAATTGGGGTACAATCCTCTCTAGCTTCAAAGAAGTAATTGATCCGATACTGTCCCTTTAATTCCCGACCTAGTTGTTGTGGGGCGGGGATGCACATGCGCATTGAGCTTCGGGACTTATTTCTTGCTTTCCGCCATCACATGTTTTTTCCTCATCCCGGAGGGATCAAGGCATCCGAGGACGAAGATGAAGCGCAGGCGCAGTTCTTCAGCTTGGGACTTATGTCGTTCCGCGAGAAGCCGGGCTCTTTCTGGCGACCCGCCCCACCGACCAATCAGTGGGTCTCGCCCTCCAGACCTGCCAATGGAAGCGAGGCGGGGGCGTGGCCATGCGGCGGGGGGCGCGGCCTGGCGCCGGGCTAAGCGGCGGGCCGAGCCGGGGACTCGAGTGAGCGGCGAGACCAGCGGCGAGCGCAGGCAGGCGGGAGGGAGAATCCCGGCCATGTCGCGCTGGCTGTGGCCGTGGTCGAGCTGCATGAAAAAGCGAGCCTGCCGCTACCTGCTGCAGCACTACCTGGGCCACTTCCTGCAGGAGCGGCTGAGCCTGGAGCAGCTCAGCCTGGACTTGTACCAGGGCAGCGGCGGGCTGCGGGACATCCACCTGGACGTGTGGGTGAGCGGCCGGGGCCGGGGCTGGGAGTGGGACAGCTGGGAGACAGGGACGTCCGGGGCCGAGGGGGCAGCTGGGGCAGCAGGGCCCAGCCTCCGGCCTCCAAGGGCTCCCATTGCACGGATTGGGCAAAGCGAGGCCCGGGCTGCCCCCATCCGCCTCGGTAGGGGGAGGGGCGGTGGGCGGAGGCAGCCCCCAGCCCTCAGGAGGGGAACCCCCTCTATCAAGCCCACCACTTGCCGGGGGAGCTTTGGGGAGAGGGGTCTTAGAGCTGGAGGGCAAGGAGGGACAGAGAGCTGGAGGGAGGTTTTCAGAGTCTCTATGGGGCTGGGGGGGTGGCTAGGCAGCCCCTTGCCCCCAGGGCACAAGGCCCAGAGCCCCTTGGGCTCGGAGCAGGGATGGAGCTGGGGCTCCCAGGCTCTGAGTTGGAGTGGGACACCCCCCCCCTGCCCCCGGGCCGGATGAGGAACCAGGTTGGGGTGTCTGGGGGGCTTCAGGGCTCCCAGAAAGGCTTGCTGAGTCGGTGCCCCAGGCCTGGGCCACCCACCTGCCTGGCATCCCAGATGTCAACAACAACCCACAGTCAGTCATGGTGTGTTGATCAACATGCCATGGGACTGTTTGGCAACACTTGTCACTTCCGGCAGGGGCCTGGGGCAGGGGATGGGGAGTGGGGAGAGAGCTAAGAGTAGGGGCAACCTAGGGCAGGGGATGGGGACAGGGGAAAGGACAGGGGCCTGGGGCAGCAGGGGAAGGGGATGGGGAGGGGGCAGAGGGCAGAGGGTGGGAGGCAGCAGAGGAAGGGGCTGGGGGTGGCTCCTTGCTTCTGGGAGAAGAGCAAGGTGGGCAGGCTGCCAGGGACCCCCAGGCAGGAGAGGGAAGGCAGGTGCCCTGGGGAGGGGGTCCTGGGTGGGGGGCAGGGGGCAGGGTTGGGCCGGTCAGGTCAGGGTGATTCAGGCTCAGCTGACCTAAACCTTCATGGCAGGAACTACAAATTATAGCTTTCAGGAACTGACTCCCAAACCTGGGACTCTTCCCCTGACCAGGGCCCTGTGGTCTGAGCCCGGAGGCCAAGGCCCCCAAGCCTGGGGAGGATGGTTGCTGAGTCCTTCTGGGGCTCCTTAGCACCATCCCAGAAGATAGGAGCTGGAGGAGGCGGGGAAAAATGGGAAGGGGTTCAAGCTGGGGGGCCTCAGAAGGCAGAAAGGATGGCTCAGCCCTGAGGGATCCGGGGTGGCTGAGCAGAAGAGGTAGACTTGGGAGAGGCTGGTGGGACAGAGGAGGGGGCTTCCCAAGAAGGGGCGTCCCAGCCCCGACCTCTGGAGGGAGGAAGACTTCTACCTCTGACCTGACCTCAGCAGCTGGGCTGGTCTTGTGCCAGCCCCTCCTCCGCCATGGGGCAGGCTGGGAGAAGTTAGACACCCAGACCACACCTCCTCTCCTCCCCTGGAGCCTAACAAAACAAGGGCAGGGACTCCTGGCACCCTCCCTCCCTGGCTGGGGCTCCCCCCCAGGACCCTCCCTCCCTGGCTGGGAACTGCAGGTGTCTAAGGTGCCCTGGGAGGCAGCCTGTGGCATGGGCCTTGCTGCCAGGGGAAGCCCCAGGTGTGGCCAGGGCACAGCGGTGCCTCCCAGGGCAGGGCAGGGGGCACAAGCGTCCTCAGGGGCGGCTCTGCCAGGGACCTCGCCTGGGGGCCTTGGGCAGGGGCTTCTCTTGGAGCCTCAGTCTCCTGGTCTATAAAATGGGGCTGAGAAGCCTCTGAGGACTGGAGCCTGGGCTCTTGCTCCCTGCCTCGCTTTGGGGTGTTTTGCTAGGGTGGGATTGCCTCTGCCATTTCTCTGGCCCTTCAGGCCCAGCTGCTAGGCCTGCCCTGCCCCAAACCAGAGGCGCGACTTTGGGCCAGTCACTTAATCTAATCTCTTCAGGCCCCCAGGCCCCAGCCCCTAATCTGCTCAGTGCACCTACCCCACCCCCAGACTCCTGCCAGTCTCTTGCAAATGAGCCTTTTGACCCCTCCTGAGCAGGTTTTCATGTTCTCCAGCTCATTTTACAGGTGAAGAAACTGAGGCAGGCAGGGTGAAATGACCTGCCCAGGGTCATGCAGCTGTGTTGGAGGATGTATTTGGACACTCAGGAAGAGGAGTCTTCCTACCTGGCTCCCTTAGTCATTGTTAGCCTGGCGTCATTATTCCCATTTTACAGACAGAGGAGCCAGGAGGCCCGCTCTAGGTCTTCCCTGCCCTACGCCTGGGCCACCCTCCTTCCCCTTCTTGCTGAGGGGAGACCTGTTAGGGCCCCTCCCTCACCCTTCTTGGCCCTTTAATCCTAGTCGGTGAATGAGCTGCTGGAATCTGTGGAATCCCCCCTGGAACTGGTGGATGGCTTCGTGGGCTCCATCGAGGTGGCGGTGCCCTGGGCTGCCCTCCTCACTGACCACTGCACCATGCAGGTGTCCGGCCTGCAGCTCACTCTGCGACCACGGAGTGGGCAAGGTGAGGCCGAGGCAGGAGGGAGAAGGGGGCCCGGGATGCTGGGCTGTGGGGGGCCTCGGCCCTGACCCCCACTTCCCGTAGGGCCCGGGATGGCCGAGTCTCAGAGCTGGACCTCATGCATGACCACCAGCCTGCAGCTAGCCCAGGAGTGCCTTCGGGAGGGGGCCCCCGAGCCCACCGAGCCCCCCCAGCCCCTGGAGGGCCTGGAGATGTTCGCCCAGACCATCGAGACGGGTGAGTGAGCCGGCCTGAGCCGGAGCCCGGGGAACCTGCTCACCCCGAGGGCTCGGGCTGGGGGGGGGCCGGGCCCCGTCTTTGGGGGGCTGGGTCGGGCCTGACACCATCTCCTCCCTCCCCAGTTCTTCGAAGAATCAAAGTGACCTTCCTGGACACGATCGTGCGGGTAGAGCACACGCCTGGCGGCGGCGATGCCAACATGGCCCTCGAGGTCCACATTCAGAGGTGGGGAGGCCCTTTCCCACCTCCTCCCCCCTGCCCTGGGGTGCCCAGCCTGGAACAAGCCCCTCTTTCCTTCTGAAGGGAGGCCGCCTCCTCCAGGGAGCTTGCCTTGCTCTGCCTTGGCCGAGGTGGGGCACGGGAGCCCCTGAGGCCGGGGGCCGGCTCCGATCTGTCCCCAGCTCGTAGGGCGCCAGGCACGTTTGTCCCTTGACCCAAGGCTCACCCTCGTCCCCCAGGCTGGAGTACTGTGACGAGGCTGTGCGGGACCCGAGCCAGGCTCTCCCCGTGGATGTGCACCAGCCCCCCGCCTTCCTGCACAAGCTGCTCCAGCTGTCTGGCGTGAGACTTCACTATGAGGAATGTCCCCCTCCTCAGGTGGGAGTGTGTCCCGGGGGCCGGGGGGGCCGACCCGAGGGGGGCACGGGGCAGAAAGGACAAGGAGAGGGACCCCCCCGACCTCTGCTCTTTCCCTCCAGGAAGAGCCCCCCAGCCCCCCACTGCAGATCGGCAGCTGCTCGGGGTACATGGAGCTGACAGTAAAGCTGAAGCAGAACGAGGCCTTCCCTGGGCCCAGGGTAGGGATTGGGGCTGCCCGCCCGGCACCTCTGGGCCTGGGGAGGGGGGCTTGCTGTCCGTAGGGCATCCTGAAGCGGGCCAGGCTGTGCCCCCCTGGACGTCCCGTGTCTCTCGGGCCCAGGCCCTGCCTCTGACCGGGCTCTTGTCTCCCCCAGATGGAAGTGTCGGGGCAGGTGGGCTGCCTGCACTTACTTCTGGCCCCCCAACAACTTCTGCAGCTTCAGGACCTTTTCAGCGCCCTCAGCCTAGCAGGTGAGGCCCCGGCCCGGGCCGGCCCTGAGAGTGGGCAGCCGGGCGGGCGGGCGCCTGAGGCGTCTTCTCTGTGTTCCCTCCCAGAGACGGAGGGGCTGTCGGAGAAGGCTAACAAGAGCCGCCCCCTCGGGGCTGAGGACCTGAGGCTCATCGAGCAGGACCTGAGCCAGCAGCTGCAGGGGGGCGGCCCGGCCCTCTCCTCCGACCCTCTGCTGGGCATGGACAGCACAGGTATGGCACGGGGGCCCGCACCGGCCGTGGCGGGGGCCGCGGCGGCGCCCTCTGAGTCGGCTCCCTCTCCCCGATGCCCAGATCTCTTCTTCTCCATGGCCGCCCTGACCAGCAGCGTGACCTCCGCCCGCTCCGTGTCGGAGCTTTCCCTCTCCGATGTGGACCTGAACTCCTCCGTGCACAGCGATGGGACCCCCCGGCGCCCCCACATCCACCCTGCCCTCCACGGTCTTAGCCGCCTGCCTGGTGAGGGAGGGACCTGGGCCTCCCCCTCCCCTCCCTGCCCCGTCACCCCCAAACATAAAGGGAGCTGGAGGGGTCCCCGAGAAGGCAAGGAAGCAGAATGGCTGGGGGACAGGCCTGGCCAGCCTTCCTGCAGGGGGATGGGGGGAGGAGGTGGACGGCCCCCCCAAACCCAAAGTATGATCTCAAAGGCCCCCTGTTCCCTGCTCATTCACCTGGGCTGGGTTTTGTCCCTTCCCAGTCTGCAAACAAGAAATGGTTGGGGGGCGCTTGGGGGGCAGGAGACGCACGCCAGGGCTTTGTCCGTGGTCGCTATGCCAGCTGCCCCCCCGTCCCCCACAGGCAAGGCGGCAGCACCCATCCCCCCCGAGAGCCTCCGCCCAGAGTCCCTGCTGAAGGTGACCCTTGGCGGGATGACGCTGACGGCCCTGCAGCAGCCCCCCGGGGCGCCCCCCGGGTGCCCCCCCGACCTTGCCGCCCAATTCTTTGCCGAGTTTGACGCTGCCAAAGAGGGACCTTTTGGGTCCCGGGACTTCCAGCACCTCCGACCCCGCTTCCAGAAGGCCTGCCCCCGGAGCCACGTGAGGTAACGGGTGGGCAGTGGCCTGCGCGGGGTGGGCTGGGGCTGGGCGGAGGGTGACCTGTGCCTTGGCCCTTGCAGGCTGACCGGCTCGGCCGTGCAGCTGAGCTGGGAGCAGCGCGGAGGGGCCGGGGGCAGGGGCCGGACGTTTAGCACCGACCTGCTCTTCGGCCAGCTGGAGGTGTTAGAGTGTCTGTGGCCCGAGGGGGTGGCCGAGCCCGAGTACACGGAGGTGAGCGAGGGCTGGGAAGGGGTGCTCCGGGAGGAGGGTGCCGGGGGAAGGCCGGACCTCACGTGCCCCCTTCTGGCCCTGCCAGCTCCTGAGCTTCCCCAACGGCTCCGGCTTTGGGGCATCAGCCCGACCTTGCGCCCACCTACGGTACCTTCAGACGCAGCGCCGAGTCCCCAAGGTAAGGGCCGGGAGGGCCTCACTCTACTCGCTCCCTGTGCAGCCAGGGATGGGGGGACACCCCTCGTCACCTGCCCCGGACAGGTTGGTTTCCTCAGGTGTGGAAGGAGGGCCTTGTCCTGCCAGCCCTCTCCCCCGGGCTCTTAACCCTGTGCCTTCCCGTCTCTGCCCGTTGACAGAGCCACCCCCGGCGGGCAGTCTCCTGCCGTTGTACCTCCGACTTGTCCCTGGAGCTGGCTGAATTCCAGTCTGACGTGGAGCTGGGGGCCCTGGACAGGCTTGTGGCCCTGTTCCATCTCGCCACCACCCCAGTGGACCGGGAGCAGGGCCTGCTGGTGAGCTGCTCTGGGGGGGACAGCTTCAGGGATGGGGAGTAAAGAGGGGTGACGAGGAAGGGAGCGAGAGCTCAAAACGGCAAGTCAGTCCACAAACTCTTGGTGCCAGGCCTTGGGGACACAAAGGCCCCAATGGAATCGCCGCCTGCCCTCGGGGCTTGTGTTCTAAGAGGCTGGGCGAGGGAATTGGGAAAGATGGGAGGTCCTGGGGGGCAGGAGGGAGGAGGAAGGGTTGCCAGGCCCTGGCAGAGAGGCAGCTTTTCATGAGCAAAGAAGCAGGTTTTTGCTCGGGAGCTGGAGAGGATAAGGGAAGTCTCCATTTCCAGAATTTTGTTGGCATGTTTTTGTGCTGGATGGTAGGATTTCATGAGTGTAGAGAACGGCCTCCCCCTCCTTGAGGCCCCAGGGGGAGGGGGGGATGCGGGTCACAACCACAGGCCTGGAGAAGCCCCTGGAGACCAACCCCCTGATTGCAGATGGGGAGACCAAGGCACCATCGGGTCTGCAGGGAGGCTGTGACTCCCCTGAGCAGCTCTGCTACCCCCTCCTCAGACTTCTGCTGACATTGGCTCAGCGGCTGTCTGGGCTCCTGTTCAGCAAAGGGGGCTCCCCCAGGACTATGCAGGATCAGTTTGGGATATGAGCCCAGGGCCAATGGCAGAGAATGCCGCTGGTGTCCTGGGATCTGCAGTCAAATACTGTTTCTGTCACTTTTGTCCTACCTGATCTCAAGCTGGTCACTTCCTGTGTCTGGGGATCAATTTTTCCTCTGAGAAATGCGGTTTGAACTATGGCCTCAGGGAGTCTCGAGTGAGACCCCCCTTCCTGCTCCCTTTCTCACTCTCAGGCATCTCAGTCTTCTCCATGTCGTCTCTGTCCTTAGAACGAGGAGATGGTGTCTGTGTCTGGCTGAGTGTGTCTGCGTGAGTGTGTCTTGTGTTCGTGTGTGTCTGAGTGAATGAGTGTCTGCCCAAGTGTGTCTGTGTGAGTGTGTCTGTCTGCCTGAGTGCATGTCTGCGTGTATGTCTGAGTGAGTGTGTGTGTGTGTGTGTGTGTGTGTGTGTGTGCGCGTGCGGCCGTGGGAAGGTGGGAGCCCCGAGTTTGTCGGGCCCTGGCTCTGCGGCTGCCCGAGTGTCCTGAGAGGCCCCTGCCAGCCAGCCCAGCTCTGGGCTCCGTCTGTAGGGGTGGCAGCACTCTCAGGCGAGGCCCGGGCCCCTCTGAGCCCAGTCTTCCCCCAGGGAGAGCCTCCTTGTGCTGTGGAGCGGCAGACCGCCGTGCGGGTCGTGGCCCCTCAGGCCACCCTTCAGCTACGCTTCCCCATCCCTGACCTGCGCCCGGAGCGCGATCCCTGGGCGGGCCGGGCCGTGCGAGAGGAGCTTCTCCGATTGGAACTGAACGACCTCGAGTTCCAGTCTGAGCTGAGCCACGGCCCCAGCCCACAGGCCCCCACCCGTTTGGAACTCACCTGCAGTGACCTCCACGGTATGGGAGCCCTCAGTCAGGCCACCTCCCGATCCCCTGCCAAAGCCCTGCCCCATGGGCTCTCCCAGGCTTGGCACAGGAGTGACCGTCCGTCCTTCCTACCCTTGTCCCAATGCAGGGACTTACGAGGACAGGGAGAAGCCAGCCGTCCCCTGCCTCCGAGTCTCCAAAACCCTGGACCCCCGGGGCCCTGGCCGCAAGTACATCCTGCCCAAGTAAGTTTGGGCTTCCATCCCGAGTAGATTGGGGTCATCGAAGTCACAGCCGGGGTCGGGGTGGTGGGATAAAGCCTTTGTTCTGGGGACTCGAGGCTGGGGAAGGGTCAGCTCCCATCCCCCCGTGACAGCCCTACTCCCTGGCAGGGCAGTGGTGACCCTGAACCCCCAGTACAGCAGCTCCCAGTGGGACCTGGTGCTAGAGAAGGGAGAAGACCTGGAGCTGTCGTCGGCCGAGAGCCCCTGCGAGCTGCGGGAGCCTGAGCCTTCGCCCTTTTCCTCCAAGAGGACCATGTATGAGACAGAGGAGGTGAGGCCCCTCTTCTAGCCTCTCTTGTTCCCAAAGATCAAAGATGACCAGGAGGGTGTCCCCACCCCCAGCTCACACCGTCCTCACATCAGTCAGCATTTATTAAATGCCAGGCCCTGGTGACACCCCAAGAAACCTGCCCTCAGGGAGCTTCCAGCCTATTGGGGGAGACCAACGCCAATGTAGGAACAAAGCCTAGGCCCAATGAGTTGGAGATGATCCGCGAGGTCGTGAAATCGTGGAAGAGGGCCCAGGAAAGGCTTCCAATAGAAGTTGAAGGAAATCAGGATGGGGGAGCAGGAAGGGCATTCCAGGCCTGGGGCACAGCCAGGGAAACGGCCAAGTGCTGGGAGGTGGCGTCTTGGCTGAGGAATAGCAGAGGCCAGCATCCCTGTATTTCTCTGGACACTGGAGAAGTAGGAGAAACTGAGGCAGACAGGAGTGGTGGGAGAGACTTGAGGCAGGCAGGCCCCGACCCGATCTGTGGCTCTGGTCCAGGCCTGAGGGGATGCGGGCCTGCCCCGGGAGAGAAGGGGGCTGAGCCATGCAACAGACAGATCCCAAGAGATGCTGGAAGTGAAATTGAGGAGAGAAAGGTGAGATTAACAAGAGCTGCCAGAGAGGTGAAATGGAGGGGAAATTGACAAGAGAGCTCCACATGAAATCGACAGCCCTGACAACAGCGAGGCTGGGGGGGGGGGGTCGGGACGACAGCGAGGAGTCTGGGATAGCTCCCGGATGGCAGCCGGGCAGGGAGGCCTCCACCTCTGGTGCAGTCTCTGCTCGACGGTGACAAAGAGCTCCCTCCTGCCGGCCCTACGTTCCACTTTGGGGTCGTCGAGGGCTTAGGCAGTGCTCCTGACATCCGGCCCGCACCTGCCTCTCGAGGCCGCTTTGACCTCGGCCACCCAGCACCCGAGGGTGGCTCTGGCGGGAAGCCCTGCTCGGTCCCTCGCCGACCTTTGGGGGATCCTCTTGTCCCCCCAGATGGTGATTCCTGGTGATCCTGAGGAGATGGGAGAATTCCAGAGCCGGACCTTGGCCCTGTCCAGATGCAGCCTGGAGTTGACCCTGCCCAACGCCCACATCTTCCTGCCCAGCAAGGAGGTCTACGAGAGCATCTACAATAGGTGGGCGCAGGGGAGCCGTGGCGGGCAGGGCAGAGGAGGCCGGGAGCCCCCGCTCCTCTCACCGCCTCTCCCCGCCCCCCAGGATCAACAACGACCTGCTCATGTGGGAGCCTGGAGACCTGCTCCCGGACCTGGGCCCGGCGGCCTCTGTGGCCGCCCCTGGCTTCCCCGGGCCCTCCTCCTTCTGGCACGACAACTTCAAGATGTGCAAGTCTGCCTTTAAACTGGGTACGAGGGCCCCGGCCCCCCCGCGCCGGGCAGAGGATTCTGGGAGGGGCGGCTGGGCTAGGGATAGCCTCCGCTGACCACGCCGCCATCTCCCCTCCGCCCAGACTCAGACTCTGAAGATGAAGACGTGCACTTCTTCTCAGTGAATGAGTCTGGGGTCCCCCAGCCCCCG
The DNA here is from genome assembly GCF_016433145.1 of Gracilinanus agilis. Lineage (NCBI taxonomy): Eukaryota > Metazoa > Chordata > Mammalia > Didelphimorphia > Didelphidae > Gracilinanus > Gracilinanus agilis. Next base: position 288,060,014 of record NC_058135.1, on the reverse strand, counting down.
GCGCCAGAGCCCCGGAGTCCTCGGGCCCAGAGCACTTTCTCCACCCTGGTGACGGTGCTGAAGGGCCGCATCACCATCCTGTGTGAGGCCAAGGTGAGCGAGGGAGGCGTGGGGGGAGGGACTCTTGGCGGCCTTTGCCTGGAAGGAGCTGGACCAGGGGGCCGCGGCCCAGAGGCCCAAGACCACAGCTTTGAGTAGGATTTGAACTCGGCTCCCTGCCCCCCAGCCCGGCCCGTGGTCTCACTCTCGCCCTCCCTGTCACGCGAGGATGGGACCTTGGGCCGGCTCCCCCTTCCTGGCATTCAGCCGCCCTCTGTGACTCATTAATTTACTGACACATTTGCATCTGCGGCGGCCAGGAGGGTGGCTCTGAGGAGGGACCCAGCCAGCGGCCAGTCATCCCCTGGTCACTGTCCTCAAGGGAAGGCCTCCTGGTCGTCTCCTGGGTGGCCACGGCGCCCCCAACGCCTCCATAGAGCAGGAGCCAGTGCTGTGGACAATCGGATTGGGCTGTTAGAATATGAGGAGGGCCGCACCCTCGTGGGAAATCGGGCAAACGGAGGGCATTCCTGGCCAAGAAAGGGCCCAAGTAAAGGCACCACAGCGGGAAATGACGATGAGTGTGTGGGAGGAGCTCTCTGGGCCGAGGAACCAATGGGAGGCAGGACGGGGCAGTGGTTTGAGCCAGGCCTGGAGGAGGGAGCTCCTGGGTTCAGGTCTGGCCTGGCACTTCCTAGCTGGGTGACCCTGGGCACTGGCGGCCCTTCGCATGCTTCTGCCTTGGAACCAGTATTCTTAGTATTCTTTTTTTTTAACCCTCACCTTCTGCTAAGAATCAATACTGTGTATTGGTTCCAAGGCAGCAGCGTGCTAAGGGCCGCCAGGGCCCAGGGTCACCCAGCTAGGAAGTGCCAGGCCAGACCTGAACCCAGGAGCTCCCTCCTCCAGGCCTGGCTCAACCCACTGAGCCACCCAGCTGCCCCTCCTTAGTATTAATTCTAATAAACCAAAGGATGAGCCTGAGGCCAGAGGGGAGAGACGAGGCCCTGGGACCTTGGAGGCCACCAGCCTCGGGTGGCCGGCGCTGGGCCCGGTGGGGTGGGCCAGGGCAGACGATGGGATGGCGCCGCAGGGCTTGGCCTGTGCCAATCGGGGCCATGTTTGTGTCTCCCAGGGGGAGGGGGGGAAGAAACTGGAGGACTGTCACGGGGAGCTGGTCCTCGATGTGACTCAGGGCACCATCTTCAGCGTCTCCCAGTACCTGGGCCAGCCCGGGCTCGGCTACTTGTGCCTCGAATCTGACAAGGCGGCCCTCTATCACCAAGGTACGAGGGGGGCCGAGGATGCAGGGGAGCCGGGCGTCACAGGAGGCGGGGCCGGGGACCCCCTCCCTGAGGCTCTCCGTCCCCCCAGCTGTGGTGGACGATTACTTACTGCCTTCCCGGCTCGAGGTGCCCAGCTTCACCCCGCCCGCCCACTTGGCGCCAACCATCTACCCCTCGGAGGAAGGGATGACGGATCGGGGCGCCGCAGGCCGCAAGGGCCAGGGCCAGGGGCCCCGCATGCTGTCCACGGCGGTGCGCATTCACCTGGACCCCCAGAAGAATGTCAAGGTATCGCGGCACCCCGGCCCGGGGCACCTCGGCAGGTTTGTGCCCAGGAGGCCGCTCCTCCCTGACCCCGTGCTTCCCCTCCCTCAGGAGTTCCTGGTGACCCTGCGGCTGCACGGAGCGACCCTTCGCCACCGCATGGCCCAGCCCAGCCAAAGCTGGCACTGCCAGGTGAGCGGGGGCAGGCGAGGGGGCTGCTCTGGGCCTGCTGCTCCCCCTCCCCCTCCTCCTCACCCTCCTTCCCCCGCCTGCAGCTGCTGGACTTCTTGGACGTCTTGGACGACCCCATCCTGGGCTTCCTGCCGCCCACAGTCATCACGGTCCTCCACACACACTTGTTCTCCTGCGCCGTGGACTACAGGTGCCCGCGGGGAGGACGGCAGCACGTGGGGGGCAGGGCCCCCGCCCCGGGGCTCGGGCTGTGGCCCTAACTGCCCTGTTGTGCCCCCAGGCCTCTCCACCTCCCCGCGAGGGTCCTCATCACTGCGGAGACCTTCACACTGTCCAGCAACATCATCATGGACACCTCCACCTTCCTGCTCAGGTGGGCCTGCGTGGGCCCCCTCTGCCCTCCCCCACCTCTTCTGCTTTCCCCTTCTCCTCCTCTTCCAGGACAGCTGGACAGGACTCTAAGCCTGGAGTCATGAGTTCAAATGCAGTCTCAGACATTTAGGAGCTGTGTGACTCTGGTAGAGTCACCTGAGCCCCTTTGCCTCGGTTTCTTCCTCTGTAAAATGGGCTACAGAAGGAAATGGTTGACCACTCCAGGAACTTTGCCAAGACAGAACCCCGATCCCCCTCCTCCCCTCCAGCTCTGCGGCCGCCCCCAGGCAGCCCTGAGTCCTTTAGGGATGGGCCGAGAGTGGCCAGTGAGGATGGGCTTGTGGGTGCGCAGCCCCTCTTCGGGGTCCGCTCTGGGCTCCCGGCTGCCGTGTCCCAAGGAGAGAGGCCCAAGGCGAGCCTCTGAGCCAGACCGTCATTCCTACCCCACCTGCCCAGGCCAGTCCCCGAGGACGCCGGGAGGGGCAGAAGCCTGTGGGGTCCTCGCTGTGCCCATCCCCGCCGCCCCCCTCCTCCAAGCCGTCCGTCTTGTCTCTCCCAGCGCCTGGCATAGAGCAGAGGGTGTGCCAAGCACGGTGCGAGGCTCCCATCCCGAAGGGGAGGCGCAATGAGCCTGGTCTGGAAGAGAGATGCCAGGGCAAAAGCGGGGCGTCTGGCGGTGTCGGCAGTGTAGACAAGTAGGCCGGGCCCCTCATCGGCCCCCCCTTTTCCTCCAGCTCCCCTCTTCTCACCGAGCCTCCTCCCTGCCAGGTTCATCCTCGATGACTCTGCCGTGTACCTGTCTGACAAGTGCGGGGCCGAGCCCCTCGATCTGCGCAAGGGTGAGGCTTTAGAGTCGGGGGCCCCCTTCTCCCCTCTCCCAGCAGCCTCCCCTTAGCCGGGCCTCGGGCCTGCATGGGGTGGGGCGGGGGGTTCCCCAGGCAATGAGGCCCCACACACGTTGGGGTTTAATGTTTGCTAACTGAGTGGGGAGGGGGCAGGGGGCTGTCTTGGCCCCCTCAGCAGGCTGAGCCCCTCCCCCTGCCCCTGGCAGATTACGTCTGTGTCCTGGATGTGGATCTGCTCGAGTTGGTGATCCGGACCTGGAAAGGCAGCACGGAGGGCAAACTGGTGAGCAGCCTCGCGTGGCAGCGGGCAGGGCCGGGGCCCCCCGAGCCGAGGGGTGACGAGTCCCAGGGAGGGGCGTCCGGGTGCCGCCCGCTCAGGCCTCTCCTCCCCCAGAGCCAGCCCCTCTTCGAGCTCCGCTGCTCCAACAACGTGGTCCACCTGCACAGCTGTGCCGACTCGTGCGCCCTGCTGGCCAACCTGCTCCAGTACGTGGTCAACTGCGGGGACCTGCACCCCCCGCCCCGGCCCCCCAGCCCCACGGAGATCGCCGGCCAGAAGGTGCAGGTGAGGGCAGGGACGCCTGCCCAGGACGGCCGGGGAGGGGGCGGGCATCGCCGGGCCGGCTCCCTCCTTTGACGGAGGGCTTGAGCGGCTCTGCCTCCCCCCAGCTCTCCGAGAGCCCGGCCTCCCTGCCCTCCTGCCCCCCAGCGGAGACGGCCCTCATCAACCAGCGGGACCTGACCGACGCCCTCATCGACACGGAGCGCAGCCTGCGGGACCTGGCCCTGCCGCCAGGTACGGCCGGCCCGGCCAGGGCAGCAGGGGCGGCCTCGGGCCTCCTGGGGGCCGGGGCGGCCCATCTCCTGCCTCTCTCCCTCCCCACAGGCGGTGGGCCCCTCCGGCAGGCCTCTCCTGTGTCCGTCTACCTATTCCCAGGGGAGCGGGGCGGAGCCCAGCCCCCTCCGTCCCCCGGCGGGCCCTGCGAAAGCAGCCTCGGAACCAAAGAGGAGGAGGCGGAGGAGGAGGAAGAGGAGGAGGAGGGGGACGGGGACGCCCTGGACAGCGACGAGTTCTGCATCCTCGACGCCCCCGGCCTCGGCATCCCCGTACGTGCCCACGAGGGAGTGGGGCTGCGCGGGGAGGGCGACCGGGGGACAGCCCGGTCCGGGGCTCCTCGGCCCCCTCCCGTCCCTTCATCCCACCCCCTCTGTCTCCCCAGCCCCGGGACGGAGAGCCCGTAGTAACCAAGCTCCAGGCGGGGCCCATCACCGTCCGGGACGGCCACTTCTCTCGCCCTCTGGGCAGCACGGACCTGCTGCGAGCCCCTGCCCACTTCCCCGTGCCCACCAGCCGCCTGGTGCTGCGGGAGGTCTCGCTCGTCTGGCACCTCTACGGGGGCCGCGATCTGGGGCCTCCCCACGGCCACAGGTGAGCACGGCCGGCGCCAGCTCCTTCCGTTGGGGGGGAGGGGCAAGGCTCGCCGAAGAGCCCCCGGCAGGGTCATCCGGCGCACCCCGGAGCCGCGGCCTGCTGGGGTTTGCCAAGCCCAGGACCCGGGAGGGGAGCCCACGTGCCCAGACAGAATGGGTCAGCCGGGGCGGCGGTCAGGGCCAGGATTGGAATCCGGGGCTGCCAAGGTCCTGGGGGCAGTCTGTCCGCCTCCTCCCTCCTCCCCTCCTTTGCCTCTTTCTCCCATCTTCTTCCTTTCTCTCTCCCCATCCCCCTCCTTCTCTTCCCCCTCCCCCTCCCTCTCTCCTCCTTGTCTCCCTCCATCCCTCCTGCTCGTGCTGCCTCCTCCGAGCAGTCCCTGTTGCCAAGGACAGGCCGGGTGAGCCCAGGCACGTCTCCACGAGCTCCATTGCTGTGGGGGGCCCACAGGGGCCGGACCCCAAGACCCCCCTCTCCCCGGAGCTCCTGGGGCGCCGCTGGGGCCTCCCTTAACTGAGGAACGTGCATGTCCCCCCTTCTTCCCCGGCAGGACAAAGTCCGGCCTGTCGGGCCCCCGCGGCTCCCCGTCCCGCTGCTCCGGCCCCAACCGGCCCCAGAACTCGTGGCGCACCCAGGGGGGCAGCGGCCGCCAGCACCACGTGCTCATGGAGATCCAGCTCAGCAAGGTGCGGGCGGAGGGGCGGGGCGCGGGGGCCCCTCGTTTTACAGGCGGGGAAACCGAGTCCCGGGAGGGGATGGTCCGGCTGGCCGCGCGGCCCCCCGTGTGCCCGGAGGAGAAGGCCGGCAGCGCCCCCGGCGCGGCCCGTGCCAGTAAGGCTCTCCGTGCCGTCCCCCAAGGTGAGCTTCCAGCACGAGACGTACCCGACGGAGAGAGCGGCGGCCCCCGGGGCCGAGCTGGCCGAGCAGCCCTTGTCCCGGCAGGTGTTCATCGTGCAGGAGCTCGAGATCCGCGACCGGCTCGCCTCGTCCCAGATCAACAAGTTCCTGTACCTGTACACGAGCGAGAAGATGCCGCGGCGCGCCCACTCCAACATGGTACCCGCCTGGGCCGCGCGCCCCCTGGCTCTGCTCCAGGCCCATTCGTAGACAAGGAAACAGGCCGGGGGGAGAGGTGACTCGCCCAGGGTCTCCTGGCGGAGGAGGGACCTCTAAAATGGGAACCGAGGCCCCGGGGGGAGAAGCCTCCAGGGGCGGCCCCTGGGCTTCGGGGTCTGAGGGCAGGATCTGCTGAGGTCCTTGTGGGCCCCACGGAGCCCGGGGCGCGGAGGGGGGGTCAAGGAGGGGCCAGAGGGGTGGGTGACTCTTCTGTGCCCCCCCAGCTCACCATCAAGGCCCTCCACGTGGCCCCAGAGGCCGGCCTGGGGGGCCCCGAGTGCTGTCTCCGCGTCTCCCTCATGCCCCTGAGGCTCAACATCGACCAGGTGAGGCGGGAAGGGGCGGCCCTCGCTCTGGCCTCCGGCCGTGTCTGTCTGTGGGTCTGTCTGTGAGGGGGGTAGTGGGGGGCTGGTGCCCGCCCGCCCCGGGCTCAAGGTGCCCCCGGCCGCTTTCCAGGACGCCCTGTTCTTCCTGAAGGATTTCTTCACGAGCCTGGCTGCCGGCATCACGCCGGTGATTCCCTCGGAGACGGTGGCGGAAGGTGAGGGCCGGCGTCTGGGGGCTGGGAAGGGAGGGACCCCGAGCCGGCCCGAGATCGAGGGGGAAAACGGGGGGCAGTTTGCAGGCCTGGAGAATGACGTCATCGAGGCCGGTCACGTGAGCCGGTGCCCACGCCTTTGAGTACCCGCCGGCAGGGGACCCCCGCCGCCTCCCCCACGTGTCCCACCTGGGAGGACGAGGCCCAGAGTGACGGGGGACGCCGAGGCAGGTCCCCCACGCCTTGCTCTGAGGTGCCCATCACATCTCGGAGGGGGAAGGGCCCTGCCCACGGGCACACGGGCATCAAAGGCAGGTGGGCAGGAAAGGAGCAAGGCCTGCCCTGCCCCCTCCCCCTCCGTAGCTCGCCCAGAGCCCGCTGCGCGGAGTGGCGCCTCCCAGGAGAAGCTGGCGGAGCAGGCGGAGATGAGCAGTTCTGTGGAGACGACGACCAGCGAGCAGAGCTCCTCGGCGGCCTCCGTGGCGTCGGCCGAGCAGCCCATTTACTTCAGGTGCCGGGCCGGGCGCTGGGAGGGAAGGAGGCTGGGAGAGGCCGGTGGCCTCCGGGAGGGCTGACGGGCACCGTGCCCCTGCCTGTGCCTCTTCAGGGAGTTCCGCTTCACCTCTGAGGTGCCCATTTGGCTGGACTACCACGGCAAGCACGTCACCATGGACCAGGTGGTAAGCGGGGTGGGCCCAGGCCCTGCCTGCCGCCATCCCTCAGCCCACTCCTCTGACTGCGCCCCACAGTGACCTGGGCTGGGGGGAGACCAGGCTAAACCGGGGAGGACAAGGCCGGCGGCCTGAGTCCCGCCGTCTGCGTGCCTGGGTGTCCCTCTGGCTCTGGGGTCTCCCGGGGCCTCCCGACCCACCCACCTCTCCCTCCCAGGGCACCTTCGCCGGGATCCTCATCGGCCTGGCCCAGCTCAACTGCTCAGAGCTCAAGCTCAAGCGTCTCTGCTGCCGGCACGGGTGAGCCCCCCTTCGGCCGCCCCATCCCCCGGCCCCTCCCTCTCCCTCTTGGGCGTCCCCCTCACCACCTTCCCTCCCTCCCCCTGCGCAGGCTCCTGGGGGTGGACAAGGTGCTGGGCTACGCCCTCAACGAGTGGCTACAGGACATCCGGAAGAACCAGCTGCCGGGGCTCCTGGGAGGCGTGGGCCCCATGCACTCCGTGGTCCAGCTCTGTGAGTGCCGCTTCCGGGGGGGCCATTCCCACTGGGCAGTCTAGAAACCATCTTTGTGGGCTGCCCCCCGAGGGAGGGACGGGGAGCTGAGTGGGCCTCAGAAGGGGAGAAGGGGTCAATGGGGCAGCGGCCGGGCCAGGAGCCGACCCTGCCCTGCTCCTCCCGACCCCAGTTCACGGCCTTCGAGACCTGCTGTGGCTTCCTATCGAGCAGTACCGGAGGGACGGACGCCTCATGCGGGGGCTGCAGCGGGGGGCTGCCTCCTTTGGGTCTTCTACGGCCTCTGCCGCGCTGGAGCTCAGTAACCGCCTCGTGCAGGCCATCCAGGTGACCGGGCCTGGGCCAGGGGGCCGAGGGGGCCACGGCCAAGGGACCCGGCCTCGCTGGAGGTTGGGAGGAGCCTGGGACAGTCTCAGGCCTCTCAGAGTGCTTCATTCCATTTTGGGGAGCTCCTCAGGGGATTGGGGGGAGCTGATGGCTTTGGGCCTCCACTGGGAGCCTGGGCATCCTGGGGGTGGCCTTCAAGGCTGGCGGAGGACCCTCAGCAGACCTGGTGCCAGGGCAGACACGAAGTCCAGGAAAGGGAAGGGGCCGAGGCCCCTCTGGCTGCCCTGAGGCCCAGGCTGGGCCCTCCACGGAGCCAGGGCAGGGCAGGCGGGTGGAGATGCCATCTGCAGGGCCTCCTGCGCGGCCTCCAGCTCACCGTCGCCTCCCCTCGCACAGGCCACCGCCGAGACTGTGTACGACATCCTGTCCCCAGCGGCGCCCGTGTCGCGCTCCCTGCAGGACAAGCGCTCGGCCCGCAGGCTCCGCCGCGGCCAGCAGCCGGCCGACCTCCGGGAAGGCGTAGCCAAAGCCTACGACACCGTGCGCGAGGTACCCCTCCGGTCACCCCGAGCCTCAGGTCCCCCCGACCGGCCCCCCCCCACCTCTCTGGTCCCCTCAGCCT
>NC_058135.1:288019793-288041813 GCF_016433145.1 Gracilinanus agilis | reverse complement strand
TCCCCCCCATGTCTGTGTCTCCTCTCTGCCCCCCTGTGTCTGTCTGTCTGTCTCCTCTCTGCCCCCCCATCCCTCTCCACCTCTGTCTGTCTGTCTGTCTCCCACTCAAACTCTGCCCTTCCCTCTTAGGATCAAGTCTGAGGGCTGGTTCCAAGCCAGAAGAATGGTAAGAAGGCCGGCGGGTGAAGGGACTGGTCCAGGGTCACCCAGCTAGGAAGCCGGTTCCAGTCCCGTGAGCCCCTCAGCTACCCCTCTGGTGTATCTTGGGGAAAGGTCGACCCCCTTTTCCTGTGTCGCCCTCCCTCAGGGCTGAGCGCTGGGCTCAGGGGGTCCGATCAGGCTCCTCATCAGGCTGACCCGCTTGTACCCCCTTGTGTGACCTTGGACAAGTCACTCACCCTCTCAGTCTGTTTCCTCGCTGGGAGATGGATAAGGAACCCAGTACAGCCTCCCACACGGTTATTCTTACTTGGGAGAGACTCAGGAGCCATCCCGTCTAACCCCTCATTTTACAAATGGGGAAACCGAGGCCACGAGCAGGGCTGGGCCGCACCCCAGGACACCCCGGCAGCGGGCAGCCCCTCCCGAGAGCTGGGGGAGGCCTCGGACGCTCTCGCCCTGCCAGCCAGGAGCCCGAGACGACGGAGGAAGGGCCTTTGCCTGGCGAGATTGTGGAAGGGGCCCTCCAGGTCATTTAGTTCACCTCCCCCACCGAGGCCCTTGGAGGTGGCGGTGCCCAGGCTCACCCGGGGGCCACGCTGGCATCTAGAACCCTCCCCCAGAGCTGGCGTTCTGCACGGCGCCGCCCCACCTTTGAGGTGCTCTGGAGAAGGTCCCCGAGAACCGCCCCCCACAGCCTTTGCTTAGTGTCCCCCCTTTATGGGGTGCTCCCTGTCCCCCCCGCCCCTGCTCCAGGAGGCAGCCAGCCCGTGTCCCTGCAGAGGGGGGCCGGGGGAGGCCCCTTCCGTTTGGGAGGCTGAGGGCGGGGGGGGGGCAGTGCGGGCAACCGTTGGGAGCAGGAAGCCAAAAGGACAAAGAGAGAGGCCAAGGCGGGGGGCGGGGGGCCCGGGCTGCCGGGCTGTAAATCAGAGCCGCTCCCCAGTTTATTGAGGCCGGCAGGGGCTGGCCACGGACTTCGCCCAGGGTAAGGAGCGTTGGCATGGGCGAGGGCATGCGAGGCGTGGGTGCCAGGTGATAAGAGCTGTAATAAAGAGACTCTGACCCTGCGGCCTGGGAGAGGGGCCGGAGGAGGCCGGCCACGGGGCACCAGCGGGCAGCGACGCAAGAAGAGAGCCGGGAGAGCAGCCGTGGCGCCCACTCCCTGTAACAGCAACTCCATGTGGGACGGCTTCTGGCTTCCAGTGGGGGTGCTGTTACCTTGGGTGGGCCGCCGGGATCGCCGGACAAAGAGGAGGACCGGGGCTCGCCGCAGGGAGGGGGCCCCGGGAGGACCCCCTGCAAGGGGCTGCTGGGGCCCATCCCCCCGACCGAGTGCGCAGGGCTCTGACCTATGAATTGACAGCCAGTCCCAAGTCTCTCTTCTGGCTGCCAATTCCATAGGTCACAGGTATGTTCGCCTCAATGCCCACACGGGGAGGACCCGCCAGGGCCACTGCGGACTGGGGAGTGGGACGGGGCTGAGCCCGGCCTCCGGAACGCCTCCTCCAGCTCCCTGAGGCAGGAGCAGCTTCCCACTCCGCTTTGGTGGGGAGGTTAGGGGAGAACTCGGGGCCCCCAGCTTTGGGGGCCCAAACCCCAGAGCCCGCAGCCCTGTCAGAACAGGCAGTGACCCAGCTTACAAGGCTCCAGGACAAGGGCGAAGACCTCTGGCCTTAAACCCTGCACAGCCCGGCCTTCCCTTCCGTGGGTGGGCACACTGCCTGGCACATTGTAAACTCAACCAACGTTTATTTTCTTCATCCCTCCCTTCCTTCTTTCCTTCCCTCCCTCTTTGTTGCCCTCCCTCCTTCCTGCCCTCCTTTCCTTCCTCCCTTCCTTCCTTCCTTCTTCCCTCCTTTCTTTCCTTCCTCCCTTCTTTCTTTCCTTCCTTCCTTTCCTTCCTTCCTTCCTTCCTCCCTTCCTTCCTTCCTTCTTCCCTCCTTTCTTTCCTTCCTTCCTTCCTTCTTTCCTTCCTTCCTTCTTTCCTTCCTCCCTTCCTCCTTTCCCTCCTCCCCTCCAACAATATATGCATGTGGCCCCCCCAAGTCCTCAAATGCGCTCATGTCTTGCAGACCCCACATTCCACCCAAACTGGCCTGCCTGCACCCATGCTGAGGTCTTCCCTGTCCTGACCTTCCAGCCCAGTTATAGGCTCTTCTGTCCTTTGGTCTCAACTCCTTGAAAAGGCTTCCTCTCCTCCCCACCCCCCTCCTCTCTCCCTTCATTGTTATTCCCTTGTGTCCTTGGCAATGATACTGGGCTGGCGGGTCATTGCCTTCTATGGTTCATCTGACAGGTGAGGAAACTGAGGCAAACACAGTCAAGTGACTTGCCCAGGGTCACCCCACTAATCATTGGCTAAGGCCAGATTTGAACCCAGGACCTCCCATCTCCAGGCCTGGCTCTCTACCCACTGAGCCACCCAGCCGCCTTTATCCCCTCTGATCACTCCTTCCTATTTATCCCCAATAGGGCTCTCTCCATTAGGCTGTGAGCTGCTTGGGGGCAGGGACCGGCTTTTACCTCTTAATAAATGTGTATTGATTCATTGAATAAATGCTCCTGTGCAAATGTGTATTACGAATATCCTCACCCACCTTCTGGGCCATTTTATAACCCGGACCTTCCATCTGGGGATGAATGTTTAGGCCGGGCCACGGGGATAAGTGACTCGCCCAGGGTCACACACAGTTGGTAAGTGTCTGAGGCTCCGCTGATCCGCCCAGCTGCCTCCTCCCTGACCACAGGGCCCAGGCAGAAGACATGAGCCCGAGGGCACACACACACACACACACACACACACACACGCGCGCGCGCCTGCCTCCTTCAGTCCTTTTCTGACTCTTTGGGACCCTTCGGGGGAGTTTCTTGGCACAGATACGGAGCTGGTTGGCCAGTTCCTTCTCTGACACGTTTTACAGAGGAGGAAACCGAGGCAAACAGGGTGAGGTGACCTTCCCAGGGTCACCTGGCTAGGGAGCATCTGAGGCCTCCGGGGCTGCCTCTCTCCTTCCGTGGCCTCCTGGCGCCCCCAACAACCGATGAGTTGGCACAGAAGGCCTGTAGGCCAACCTGCAGACGCTGCCGTGTGTGGACGTCACCGGATGGTGGAGTGGCCAGGCCTGCCTCGTCCCCAGCTCGGGCCGACTCTCCCCTCAGCGTCCTCCCGGCCCAGCTCCCCCACAGCCCAGACTCCAGCTGGGCCGCTTGGAGGACATCCAAATGGGGGAGACAAAAGGTTTTCAGAGTGGGGGGGTGGCGAGGGAAGAGATGGACAGGCAGAGAAGCCCCCACCCCCAGAGACGCTGCAGGGGAACCCCCAGAGGGCAGGAGCCACATCGTGGGCTCCTCCTCTCCTACCAGGTGCAGCCAGGCCTTGGCACAGAGGAGGGGGATGAGAAGATGGTCTCAAACCCAAGGAACAAGACGGCTCTGGTGAGAGCAGAGCGAGGGGCAGTGAGCGCCCCCTTGGCCTCCCTCTGGAGGGTTATGTCCAGCTCTGGGCACCGTGGCTAAGTAGGGCATGGATAGGGGCCACTGGGTGGCTCGGTGGCTGGACGGCCAGGCCTAGAGAGGGCAGGTTGGTCCTGGGTTCCAATCTGGCCTCAGCAGGTTCCTTAACCCCCATGGCCTGGCCCTGACTGCTCGTCTGCCTTGGAACCAATACACGGTCCCGATTCTAAGATGGAGGGTCGGGCTTGAAAAAATAGAAGAGAAAGGCAGGACGAAGCTGGAGAACGTCCGGTGTCCAGGGCAGGGCAGCCCGGAGGCTCCCAGGGTGGAAGGGAGGCATGTTTTGCCTTCAAGGAGAAGACTCAGGGGAGATCCGGTTGGGCCGTCCCATAGAGGAGGTTCTCCCTCCCTGGAATTCTTCAAGCAAAGACCAGGCAGACCCCGCCCCCACCCACACACACCTCGGCATCTATGCTGTGCAGGGGTCCTGGCAGAGGGGACATTCGGTCCATCTCTGAGACTCTGTGCGAGGAAGTCATGCAAGTGGGAGTGGGAGGAGGCCTTAAGCACGATCCTTATTTATGTTAGCATTTATTTAGTTATGTTAGCCAGCGTTTATTCCCTTTACAAATATTGTTTGACTATTTGGGAGAAAAATGCTATTATTCTTCCATTTTACAGATGAGGAAACTGAGGCAGAAGAGGTTAAATGACTTATTCAAGACCACGTGACTAGTCAGTGTTTGAGGCTGGATTCGAATTCAGTCTTTCCCTACTCCAGATCTCCCTCTATCCACCAGGCCCCCTAGTTGCAGTAAGTAGGTCAGGAAGGAGAGATCTAGCCTAGAAGGGGAGGGCTGGTGAGGCCAGAGGGAGGAATGCTGGAAATGTCCAGCTTAGCAGAGGTTACCAGAGGACAGAGGCTGGTGACCCGGGCACATCGCTTCAGGGGCCTCAGTTTCCTCATCTGGAAAACCAGGGGTTGGACTAGATGGGCTCTGGGGACCCCTGTGAAATGTGTTCCTATGACCTGCTTGCTTGAATACATTTGAGGGGACTTGTGGGGAGGAGTGGGGCACGTCGCCCCTCTGATGATGGTGTGATGGGTTTGCCCCTTGGGGCCTCATTCTCCCTCAGAGCAGATTCCTCCTTTTCCTCTCGAGGGCCAGCAGGAGGAGGTCTTTGAGTTGGTGTTTTTCTCTTCGGCTCCGGGGGTGCCTTTGTTTTTGTATTTCTTGGCCAGGCACCGTGGAAAGAGCCGGGCCAGCCCGGGGCCTCCCAGGGTGCGGGCGACCCCTGATGCTGCCTCTGCTGGAGGTAGTGGCCCCGGGTCACGTAAACAAACAGCTTCCTGCTGATCTCTTAGCACAAAAAGGACCCGTCAGCCAGAGTCCAGAGCCTGGGGAGGAATTGCCTTCGGTCACCGAGGCTTTGCCCAAGCTTGGGTTCCAGCTCTCCCAAACCCGAGCTCCCAAAGTTCTGGCTGCAAGAGCAACTGCCGAAAGAGCCTAGCTGAGGCCTGACAGCAGGGGTGAGGCTGCCTCCGGCCCCTCGCTTCGAGTCAGCTGACACTCAGGCAATCCTGTCCCCTTCCCGGTCCTCATCCTGCTCTTCCCAATCTCTGGCTTGGCATCCACTCTGCCTCCCTCCCTGTCAGGGCTCAGCTCAGGAGCCACCTCCTCCTTGAAGTCCTCTCTGATGGGAGCCCAATCCCCTCGATCGTCATCCATCTGGCAGCATCCCCAGGCCTGAATGCTGAATGTGAAGTGAGAGGGTCAAGTTAGGATGGCCTGATTTCAAGTCCTGGGTCTTAGATGGTCCATCTGGGTGACCCGGGGAGCTGAGGAGTCAGCCCACAAGACCACAAACCGCGTGCCAGGCTCCGCCAATAGATGTCACCTCGGCAGGAATCCTCGGGCCAGGCCCCCACCAAAAAACCTCCCACAAAAATCTATTTCTTCCAGAAAGTTGTCTCGGAAAGCTCCAGACCAAGATGCAATTCCCAGACGGGTCTCCAGGAGGAGCCCAGAGCCTGGAGATCTGTTCCCCCAGTTTGATGAGGGGGATTCTGGGCCTTCTAGAGGGTCTGTGTGGGGAAAGCAGAAATGGCAATGGAGATCAAAGAGGAGTCAGGGATCCCCAGGGCTCCCGTCCTGGATTTAGAGATTGCCTTTGGTCCCATGGTCTTGCTACCAAATGAGTGCCTACTTACCCACCAAAAAATAATCCCTGGTCCAGGAGAAAGAAGGGTTGGAGGGTTCTGGTCCTAGCTGTGCCACTTACTATCTTTAGACCCTATGTAAGTCAATGAGTCCTCCCTGGGCCTCACTTTTCCTCATCTGTTAAAGGGGGAATGTTGTGCTTAACTGACCACTGAGGTCTCTTCCATCTCTGAACTTATGGCCCTGTGACCCCCAACAAATGAAGAATGGAGTCTTGGAGGAACTCTACTGGTCTTTTCCAGATACCTTCCCCCTCTACCCATCAGCTTTCCTCGGAAAAAAGAAAAACATTTAAGGAAAACCAGCCTTCGTAGCAACCTTGTCCTAGAGTGTAGGCAACATGCTGCAGCCATAGGCCCCCACCTCTGCCGTGAAAGGAAGGAGGCGGATTTCCTCATCTCCTCTCTGGGGCCCAAGGCAGTCATTCCAGGTATCCAGCCTTGGCCCCTTCCTCCCTTAACAGCTCAAACCCAAGAGAACCGGCAAGCCAAGAAATAAGAAAGCCGAGAGTCCATTTCCAAGTGTCTCTGAGGTCCTACTGCCCTCGTGGAGCTGCAATCAGTGCGTTTTTTGTGACAAAGGCTTGGTTGGGCTTTCTTTTTTTTTTTTCTCCAAAGGGGGTGGAGGGAGGGAAGAAGGAGAGTAAAGAGACTTTGGCCCATTGACAATATAAAACTAAAACACAGGGCGCGCTCCTGCTTCTCTTCAGAGAGGTCTTCCTAATTCTGTGGAGTCATACTTTTTTTTCCTTTTTTTTAACCCTTAACTTCTGTGTATTGGCTCCTAGGTGGAAGAGTGGCCAGGGTGGGCCATGGGGGTCAAGTGACTTGTCCAGGGTCACACAGCTGGGAAGTGTCTGAGGCCGGATTTGAACCCAGGACCTCCCATCTCTAGGCCTGGCTCTCCATCCACTGAGCTACCCAGCTGCTCCCTGGAGTCATACTTCTAAGAGGCTTTTTGTTATGTTTTGGTTTCTTACAGTATCTTCTTAGCCTGTTAAAGCAACAATACTGTAATCTAGTCCATTATTTTCCAGCCCTCTGGATGTGGAAATGACTTTTGAAAGAAGCTCCGCCCACCCTGGAGGGAGGCATGTAACTAGGGTGGAGCAATCAGGGCTGCCCCTCAGGGCCCCAATCTGTGAGGGTGCCGAAACCTGCTCAGTGGCTGCTTCACAGGAATGTTCTTTACAGAGGATGCTCCCAGAGGTTGCCAATTCCCCTTCCTTTCCTGTGATTGGTCTCGCTGTTGCTCGGCAACCGCTCATCCTTTCAATGACACAAGCCTCAGGGTCTCTCCATCCGCCCTCCAGGTTCACCCCAGAGCCAGCTGCATCCTGTCTGCAAACAAGCCATGGGCCTGGCCCAAGTTTTCCGCTGGTTCCTCTTGGCCTCCCCAGGGGGTTTCTGGGAATGGTGCAAAAGGGAAAGGCTTCTCCTAGGCCAAGCTTGCATCTGCTGCTGTGGGCTGGGCCTGTTCCCTGCCCCCCACCCCCTACCCCCGGGGGACCCCAGCCACAGCCGCAGAGAGGGGCCGAGTTCCCCGTCCGTTCTCTAACTCATCCTTTTGGCAGAGCCGCCCGTTGTTGGAAGCTGTGCCCAGGGTGCATGGGAGAGCAGAGGGCCAGGCCCCATCTTAGCAAGTGGGAAAAAGAGCCTGGCTCTGCAGCCCCCCAACCCTCCCAGCCTGGCCCTTCGGGGACCCCCAGATTAGAGAAAAGCCCTCAGGGGAGCCGGGCCTGGTGATTCTGGGCAGGAGGCTAACCCGGGCGCTCTGCAGCGTAAGAGAAAGACAGACAGACAGACTGGCACAAGGATGGAGTGGCCCAGCTGACTGAGGGGGGCAGGGGGAGCCCTGGAGGCCCGGCTGTGCCACTAACGTGGCGGGAGGCAAATCACTTCCCACACGGGCTTTCCTTTTCCTGTCTCTTAAAGGGGGGGGTAGAATTAGACGGTCTCCAAGGGCTGTTCTCGGTGCCAACATTCCGGGTTCCAGAGTCTTTCTCAAGCCTGACATTCCGTGTTCGAAGGCTCCCTCCAGCGCCGGCATTCCAGGCACCCACGGACCGTCCGTGACCCAGCCTTGGAACCCTGTTCTAAGGGTCCCCCGGCTCTGCCTGGCGAATCACCCCATGGCCGGCATGCCTAAGGGGGTCAGTGGGCGCCCGGGCCATCAGGCCATGGCACGAGGCGGGCGCCCAGGCCAGGTTTCCCAGATCTGGGTGAAAATTTCTAGAGTTAACCCTGGGGGCCGGAGAGAGGAAGATGGTTGGCTAAACAATGTCAATCGCCTTCTTCCTTCCTCTTCTGCTCCAAATGGGGGAAAGACGGGTCTGAAAGGGAAAATGGTTCCAGCAGCCAACAGCAGGCCGAGCGGGTCAGAAGGCATTTTTCCCACAGGATGGAAACCCCCGAGTGCCACCGATGGCCGAGCTTTCAGTCCGGAATGGGTCCCGAGAGGACGAGACCCGCTTGTGTGAATGTGGGCCCAGAGCACTGTAACTGTGTCCGCTGGACCTGGGCAGGTCCCTTTACCCGGGCCTCAGTTTCCTCTTTTGTAAATAGAGGTGGTTGGTCTCATTTGGACAAGCAGGCCGGCTTTGGCGCCCGAAGGCCTCGGCTAGAATTTGTCACATACTTCCTCTGTGACTCTGGGCAAAGCCACCTGCCTGGCCTCAGTTTTCTCATCTGTCAAATGGACTCGATGGCTCCAGAAGTCCCTTTCAGCTAAGCCCAGGATCCTCTGAGTTCCTCTGAGCCTCCCGATCACTTCGCCGGGCAGATAAGCCCCAGCTGGTTTTAGCCCCATTTTTCGGCTGAAGACACCCGGAAAGCCACGGGCCCTGGACGCCCTTTTCCCCTTGAGCCATCGTCGGAAGGAGGAGTCCTTTCTCTTTCCCTTCCAGCCTCGCTAGAGTGAATGAGATCATTTCTGAAAACTCTCTGGGCTTGGAAGAGAAAGCCAAGGACCTTTACCAGCGCTTGCAGAGGGATTTTTATAAATAACACAGAAACATTTTGTTTTGGAATCCAGCGGGGCCGGGCTTTCCCACCACAAACTCGGGACCTCGGGGAGTTGGGGAAAACAAGGTTGGGTCTCTGTGGTCCAGTCAATGGCATTGCCTTGGGCAAAACCGGAGACAGACAAGGGACCCATTGAGGGCTCCCCAGACAGGCACCCCTTCTTCCTTTGCTCTTTAAGACAGACAGCATCTCCGGGGCGGATCCTCAGGGAAGCCAATGGAGCTTTTCTAAGGCTCCACAGGGTGGGGGTGCCGGAACCCCAGGGTGTCTCTCCCTGATTTGGCATCCCCGCCCTTGTGGCTGGCTAAAGAATGCCTTTTCTTGGTGCCTCAGTTTCTCCTCTGAAAGTTGAGGAAAGAAGATAATGCAAGCATTCCTCCCCCCACCCACCCTCAACCATTTACTAAATGAGAGTTCTGGAGCTATTTTTTCAGATACCACCAAGGGCTCTTTTTTAAAAAATTTAATAACCCCGACCTTGTCTTGGCGTCAATACCGAGCTTTGGTTCCAAGGCAGAAGGGCAGGAAGGGCTAGGCAATGCGGTGTAAGTGACTTGCCCAGGGTCACACAGCTGGGAAGTGTCTGAGGCCAGATTTGAACCCAGGACCTCCCGTCTCTAGGCCTGACTCTCCATCCACTGAGCCACCCAGCTGTACCCTCCCTACAAGGACTCTTAATGGCCAGATTCAATGGCCTTTTTTTTTTTTAAAACCCTTAACTTCTGTGTATTGGCTCCTTGGTGGAAGAGTGGTAAGGGTGGGCCATGGAGGTCAAGTGACTTGCCCAGGGTCACACAGCTGGGAAGTGTCTGAGGCCGGATTTGAACCCAGGACCTCCCGTCTCTAGGCCTGACTCTCCATCCTCTGAGCTACCCAGCTGTACCCCCAATGGCCTTTTTTTAAGTCCTCAACATCCTTGATCTCCTTGACTGTCTTGACCACCACCTCCTCTTGGATCTCACCCTTGGCTTCAGTCATGTCATTGATCATCTTCAAAATGAAGGATGAAAAAAACCAAATTCTATTGGTTCACATTTTTTTAAAAAATAGATTTTTGTTTGAAAAAAAGTTTCTCAGGGGGAAGCTGGGTAACTCAGTGGATTGAGAGCCGGGCCTAGAGACGGGAGGTCCTGGGTTCAAATCTAGCCTCAGATACTTCCCAGCTGTGTGACCCTGGGCAAGTCACTTGACCCCCATGGCCCACCCTTACCACTCTTCTGCCTTGGAGCCAATACACAGTATTAAATCCAAGATGGAAGGTGAGGGGTTAAAAAATAAAAAGAAAAAAAGTTTCTCAGATATAGATCTCATTTCTCAAATTATAGAGAAATGAGTCAAATTTATAAGAACACAAATCATCAGGGGCAGCTAGGTGGCTTAGTGGATAGAGAACCAGACCTGGAGACAGGAAGTCCTGGGTTCAAGTTTGACCTCAGACACCCTCTAGCTGTGCGATCCTGGACAAGTCACTTAACCTCCCTTACACAGCTTTTTCTGCTCTTCTGGCCTAAATACACACTATTGATTCTAAGATAGAAGGTAAGAATAATAAAAAAAAAAAAAGAATGCAAGCCATTCCCCAATTTATAAATGGTCAAAGGATATGAACAGACAGTTTTCAGATGAATCTATCTATGGTTGTAAGAAAAAATGTTCTAAATCACTAGTAGAGAAACATACCGTCTCACACTTATCTGATTGGCTAATATGACAGTAAAGGAAAATGATAAATGTTGATGGGGATACGGTAAAATGAAGCAGGTGAAATGCATTGTTGGTGGAATGGTGAACTGATCCAGCCATTCTAGAGGGCAGTTTGGAACTAGGCCCAAAGGGCTATAAAACTGGACATACCCTCTGATCCAGTAATGCCATTATTAGGTCTTGATCCCCAAAATTTTTTTTTAAAAAAGGGCAGGCGAAGGGCCTTTTTATACAAAAATATTAATAGCAACTTTTTCTGTAGTGGCAAAGAACTGGAAATTAAGGGGAAGTCCATCCATTGGGGAATGGCTGAACAAGTTGGTATGATCATGATAGAGTACTATTGTGCTATAAGAAACACTGGGAAGAACGATTTCAGAAACAGCCGCAGAGACTTCCATGAACTGATGCAGAGTGAAGTGAGCAGAACCAGGAGAACGTTGTACACAGTAACAGTAATGGTGTGGAAGGACCAGCTGGGAAGGACTTCGCTACTCTCAGCAATACAATGATGCAGGGCAATTCTGAAAGAGAAGGAACTGATGGCAACGGAATGAAGATCCAAGCAGACTGTCTTTCTTTTCTTTCTTTTCTTTTCTTTTCTTTTCTTTTCTTTTCTTTTCTTTTCTTTTTTTAACCCCTCACCTTCCGTCTTGGAGTCAATACTGTATATTGGCTCCAAGGCAGAAGAGTGGTAAGGGTGGGCCATGGGGGTCAAGTGACTTACCCAGGGTCACATAGCTGGTGGACTGTCTTTCACATTAATTTGTGTTTTTATTTGGGGGTTTTGGTTTTATAGAAGTATTCTCTTACAACAGTGATCAATATGGAAATGTATTTTATAATTCAAATCAAATTGCTTACCAGCTCAAGGAGGGGAGAGAGAAGGAAGGGAGACAATTTGAATCTCAAGATTTTGGAGGTTGTATGTTAAAAATTATATGTAATTCAGAAAAATAAAACATTAAATATAAATTTTTGTGGATGTCTTTTTTTACACCATTTATGTCTCTCTCCCATATCTCTTGCCTTGTTAGGGAGCTCTCTTTTACAACAAAGAATTAAGAAAAGAGGAAGAAGGAGCAGCTGGGTAGTTCAGTGGATTGAGAGCCAGGCCTAGAGACAGGAGGTCCTGGATTCAAATCTGGCCTCAGACACTTCCCAGCTGTGTGACCCTGGGCAAGTCACTTGACCCCCATTGCCTACCCTGACCACTCTTCCACCTATAAGTCAATACACAGAAGTTAAGGGTTTAAAAAAAAAAAAAAAAAAAGAAAAGAGGAAGAAGCGGGGGGTGGGGTGGGGTGTGAGAAATGAAGCAAAACTGATCAATGTATTAATTAAAGTCTGATGTTGTTTACAGGATTTCCCACCCTGGACTTCTGCCTCTGCAAAGAAACAAGGGGAGGCTCCTCCTTATTTCTCTTCTTTGGGGCCAAGTTTGGTCATTCCATTCTGCCACATTCAATTTCAATGGTTTTGTCATGTGGGACTTTCCATTTGCAATCTTGTAATCACTTCTTTAGTCTTATATTCTTGGCTAGGCTTGATTGACCCCAAAGGTTCATGTCTTTTTATTATTATTATTTAAACCCTTACCTTCTGTTTTATAATTAATATTGTGCATTGGTTCCAAGGGAGAAAAGTGGTAAGGGCTAGGCAATGGGGGTCAAGTGACTTGCCCAGGGTCACACAGCTAGGAAGTGTCTGAGGTCAGATTTGAACCTAGGACCTCTCATCTCTGGGCCTGGCTCTCTATCCAGTGAGCCACCCAGCTTCCCCCCTTAAAAATCTTTCCAAGTTTGTCTGCATTCATTCTGTTTGTCATTTCTTATAATACAGTCACGTTCTTCAACATTCATATACCACAATTGGTTTGGCTATTTCCCTGAATCGATGGATATTTAACATGTTTCCAATCCTTTGCTATCACAAAAATTATTAGAACAAAAACAAACAACTAGTACCCATATTAAATTGTAATTAATTTTGGGGGGCAGCTGGGTGGCTCAGTGGATTGAGAGCCCGACTTAGAGATAGGAGGTCCTGAGTTCAAATTTGGCCTCAGACACTTCCTAGCTGGGTGACCCTGGGCAAGTCACTTAACCCCCATTGCCTAGCCCTTACTGCCCTTTTGCTGTGGAACCAATACACAATATTAATTCTAAGATAGAAGTTAAGGATTTTTAAAAAAATCCATTACTTGAGGGCACCTGGAGCCGTTTCCTGGGTCAAAAATAACAGACATTTTAGTCCCTTTTTTTTTGCCTAATTCCAAATTTTTTTTTTTTTTTAACCCCTCACCTTCCGTCTTGGAGTCAATACTGTGTATTGGCTCCAAGGCAGAAGAGTGGTAAGGGTAGGCAATGGGGGTCAAGTGACTTGCCCAGGGTCACCCAGCTGGGAAATGTCTGAGGACAGATTTGAACCCAGGACCTCCCGTCTCTAGGCCTGGCTCTCCATCCACTGAGCTACCCAGCTGCCCCCTCCAAATTGTCTTCCGAAGTGCTTGTACTCTGGTTCTTGTCCTACTTCCTAACCAACTCCTTCTCTGTCTCCTTCAGTGCTTCCTCCTTCCAACCTGCTAAGACAGGAAGTCCCCCACGTTCCCGTCTCGTCTCTCTCCTCTCTCGATAGCTTTGCTTTGGGAAGCCTCCTTCTCCCACGGTCTCCATCATCCCCTCTGCAAAGCTGACTCCCACATCTTTCCCCGTCCACACCTCCTGAGCTCCACGCTTGAGCCTCCCACAGCCCATTATTCTGGAAAGGAGGGTTGCGAAGGCTCTGTGACGGATCACTTTTAGGGGAGGAGACGGACGAGGGAAAGATGGTGGCAGGGCTCAAACCTGGGTGATGAGGAGACAGTGGGAGCCAGGGAAGATGCTGTGCTGTGCTTAAGGGTTAGACCTGTTGGCTGGAAACAGGGGACCGGAGGGCTGCTATGAGATGAGGACAAGAGATGCAGCCTGATGATGGAGCTTCAGGGATAGGAAAGTGCTCAGGGAGAAAAGCTGTAAGGAGAGGAGAAGAAAGGGGAGAGAGAGACGGAGGGAATGTCAGCATTGGAGGCGATGCTTCAAAGAAGGTGTTAGCCATGGAGAGATGGATGACTGAGGAGAGGAGAGGCACTGATGAATCAGTTATCTAGATTTAAACTTGCCCCTTGCCTTTTCCCTGGAGGCAGGGTGCAGCCCCGCAGAGGATGGGTATTTCCTATGATGCCATCCAGAAGGAGCCAGCATTCCCCTCGGATGAGAAGAAAGGAGTGAGGGAAAGACTGGGGAGAAAGAGAAGAGAAGCAAAGGGCAGCTGGATTGTGCTTGGATTGGGTTGGAACAAGAGGAAGTTTTAGGGACCTCACTATAGCCTCTGCTCCTGGTCACTCTTTCCCCTTTAGGTCCGTGTGTGTGTGTGTGTGTGTGTGTGTGTGTGTGTGTGTGTGTGTTCTCATTTAAATTTGTTTGGTGCGTTTTCCTATTTCTTTTTTTTTTTAATTTTTCTATTCAAAGATATTTTCTTTTCCCAATTACATGTTACAATTTTCAACATCCGTTTTCTGAAATTATAAGATCCAAACCGCGTCCCATCCTCTCTTCCCTCCCCCCTCTTGGAGATGGTAAGCAGTTTGATCTGAATTTTACATGTATGATCCTGCAAAGCATGCTTCCACATGGGTCATCATTGTAAGAAAGCCGTCCTATGGAACCAAACCCCAAATAAAATCATAAATAGTCTAATGTGAAAGATGGTGACTTTGATCTGCATCAGACCCCGGCTGTTCTTTCTCTGGAGGTGGATTCGAAGTCCTTCAGAATTGTCCTGGATCACTGCATTGCCATGCGTAGCCAACGAGTCTTTCACAGTTGGTGATTCCGTGACGTTGCTGTTGCTGTGTACGACGCTCTCCTGGTTCTGCTGATTCGCTCTGCATCAGTCCATGGAGGTCTTCCCAAGTCTTTCTGAAATCTTGTCTATCATTTCTTATGGCACAAGAGCGTCGCATCACCGTCCTATACCACAACTTGTTCAGCCATTCCCCAATGGACATCCCTTTAGTTTCCAGTTCTTTGCCGCCCCCACAAGAGCTGCTAGCCATATTTTTGTACAAGTAGGTCCTTCCCCCCTTTTTTTTAACTCTTTGAGATACAGACCCAGTAGTAGCATGACTGGATCAAAGGGTCAGCATTGTTTTATAGCCCTTTGGGCATAGTTCTCCTTCGGGTCTTCTCGACACGGCTCCCTCCTGGGTCCACTCCTTTTCAGTCTCCTTTGCTAATTCTTCCATGGAGGGCCCCCACAGTTCCCTCCTGGGCCCCTTTCTCTCTCGGCTCTCATTGGCTGCCATGGGTTCAACAGCCATTTCTCTGAAGATGACACCTAGATTTATGTGCCCAAACCCAATCCCTCTGCCCGGCTATGGCCATGTTCCTCCAAGCGGTCCAAACGAAAACTCATTATCTTCCCCCCTTCGGTCCTTCCTTCTCATCAAAGGTACCCGCATCCTCCCAGTCCCCTAAGCTGGCAGCCTTCTCCTTCTCACACCCCCTCAGCACCCAGGTCCAGTCTCTCGGTAAATCCTGTTATTTCTATTCTCCCAACACATCCTACCTCCATCCCCTTCTCTCTCCTAATGAGGCCACAACCCTAGTTCAGGCCCTCGTTGCCGCTCCCTGAAACTGCTGCAACCGCCTCTCCGATTGTTCTCTCCCGGCTCAGCCTCTCCAATCCATCGGAGCTCAGCTGAGTGATTTTTGATAAAAAGAAAAAAAAAAAAGAGAAGAAAAAAGAAAGAAACCCCCCCACCCCCTTCTGCCTTCAATCCAGGGGTTCCAGAGGTTGCCGACACAGGGCCAAGCAAATGAGGGAGGGAAGTGAAAGGGAAATCAAACTCAGTAAACTCTAGTGGACCCCCTCACCTCAGGAACAATACAGACTCTTCTTAAAAAAAATACAATACTGTGTGTTGGTTCTAAGGCAGAAGAGCAGTAAGGGCTAGGCCATGGGCGTGAAGTGACTTGCCCAGGCTGAGGCCAGATTTGAACCCAGGACCTCTCACCTCTAGGTCTGGCTCTCCATCCACTGAGCCACCCAGCTGCCCCCGGGACAAACTCTTCTGCTCAACATTCAAATCCCTTCATAATTGGACTTATTCTGACTTCCCAACCTTTTTACGCTTTCTTCCCTCCAAGCGCTCTGTTTGCCAGCTACACTAGCCTTCTTGTTTTTCCTCCCAGGCGACTCTCCATCTCCCATCTCCGCACCTTTGCATGGCCCGTCCCTCATGCCTGGAATGCCCTCCTTTGTGCCCCTTAGTTTCCTTGGCTGCTGTTGAGACAACTCAAATCCCACTTTCTGCAGGCAGAAGGCCCTTCCTGTCCCCCCAGCTACTAACACCATCTTTCTCTTTCAGACCATTTATTCTGTACATCTCCTGAATAGGCCTGGTTACTCTCCCATGGGAAGGTGAACTGCTGGAGGGCCAGCGCTGTTTCTGGCCTCTCTAGGAATCCCCAACACTTAATACAGAGCCCGGCAGAGACGGCCGCAGTGGCCGACAGATGTGTGTCGACTAACTGATGCCCAATAAGGGAAGAGAGAACACGTTATCCTTGAAAAGGACATTCCCCATGAGGCTGTGCAGCAGGCGGCGTGGCGGCATCCCCCGAGGGTCAGCTTTGGTGGAAGGAGCATTTGCAGCTCGCCTGGCCCGTGCTTGGTGTGAACTTTCTCCCCCCCAAGAGAGATGGGACGTGGGAAGATCCCAGCAGGGTCTGAGAAGACAAGCAAATGGGGGGCCGGCCAGCATCGGCTAACCTTTGACACCCCCGGCCGGAGCCCTCTTCTGAGGTGAGCAGTAACGGCAGACGGGCGTCTGGCTACTTCCAATTGCCACCTTCCCAAGCGGCTGACACTTGCCACCTTTCTCACCCCATCACTCCCCTACACGGATGCTGAAGCAGCTGGAGAGTAGACTGGCAAACCTGTTCTCCCTAATCTGCAATCTTGTTACCCACCAATAAGGGAGTGTGAGAAACAGCAGGAGATGCATGACCTAAATTCCCTGGAAGATTGGGAGGTTGTCGCTTGAGAAATGGGTGGAGAGTACTTGTTGCTTCATTGTTATCTCTTGTTATCTTATATTTTTCTCTCTCCTTCCTTCTTTCTTTTTTCTTTCTCTCTTCTCTCTCCCTCTGTCTCTCCTTCCTTTTTTTTCTCTCTTTCCCTCTTTCTCTCTTCTCTCTCTCTCCCTCTTTCCTTCCTTTTTTCTTTCTCTTTCCCTCTTTCCCTCTTTCTCTCTTTCTCTTTTCTTTCTTTCCCTCTCCCTCCTTCCTTTTTTTCTCTTTCCCTCTTTCTTTCTCTTTTTTCTCTTTTCTTTCTTTCTCTCTCTCTCCTTCCTTTTTCTTTCTCTCTTTTACGCTTTCACTCTTTCTTTTTCTCTTTGTTTCTCTTTTCTTTCTTTCTCTCTCCCTCTCTCTCTCTTCTTCCCCCCCCTCTGTCTCTGTCCCTCTCTCCCTCCCTCCTTTCCTCTCTCTCCATCTTCTTGTCTCTGTCTCACCGTAGAGTAATAGTAGTGATAACAGCTACCATGTAATTAGTGTTATGTTAAGGCTTACAAATATTATCTCATTTGATCTTTGTGACAATCCCAAGGGATTAATAATAATAATGAAGATAATGGCTAACATTTATATGGCATTTGCCAAATCAGGCACTGTATGAAGCATTTTACAATTATCGTCTCAGTTGACCCTCACAAGAATCTGGGAGAGTGAAGCTATTATTATCTGTGTGTTACAGAGGAGGAAACTGAGACAAACAGAAGTTAAGTGACTTGCCTAGGGTCACATAGCTAGGAAATATCTGAGGTTGGATCTGAACTCATGATTTCCTGACTCCTAATCTAGACCCAACACCCGGGTAGATTGTGAAGGAGGGCTCTTTCTCTCGGTTCTGGGCATTTCCACCAGCCATCTATCCTTCATGCCCAGAGTTCTTATTCTCTTCATCTCTGTCTCCTGGATTCCCTCTTCAAGTCCCCACT
Organism: Gracilinanus agilis; assembly: GCF_016433145.1. Lineage (NCBI taxonomy): Eukaryota > Metazoa > Chordata > Mammalia > Didelphimorphia > Didelphidae > Gracilinanus > Gracilinanus agilis. Next base: position 288,024,210 of record NC_058135.1, on the reverse strand, counting down.
AAAATCCAATCTTCTATGGGGAGCCTTTTCAGAGCCCTCTGAATTTTTTTTAAACCCTCACCTTCCATCTTGGAGTCAATACTGTGTATTGGCTTCAAGGCAGAAGAGTGGTAAGGGCTAGGCAATGGGGGTCAAGTGACTTGTCCAGGGTCACCCGGCTGGGAAGTGTCTGAGGCCATATTTGAACCTAGGACCTCCCAGTCTCTAGGCCTGGCTCTCAAACCACTGAGCTACCCAGCTGCCCCCAGCCCTCTGAATTTTGATCTGTTTCTGGCTCGCTTGTACAGAGTTGGGTTTGCCGGCTGCCTCTCCACTTCAGCTGGGAGCTCCTTGAGAGCAGGGGCTGTTTCTTGCCTTTCTTGCATCCCCAGCACACATGGCTTTAGAACTTTCCCGTGTCACTTTGACCTTTGTTCCTCATTTGCTCACGATTTAATGAACGCTCATTGACCGACTGATTGTAAATGTCCAACAGGTTGGGTGTTATCCAAGAGGCCACAGGGAGCAGGGGCGAAACACGGTCAGATTCCTTTTTGGTGGGAGGGCATTACAGAGCTTCTTTTTCGTCGGTGGGCATTAGGGAGACTCTTTGGTAACTCAAGCTTGCGATTATTTTGGTAATGAAGAAGAAAGAAGCAAATCCTAGTAGCTGGCCTCAAGTGTCCTGGGACGCCCATCTCCCTGTGCCATTCATTGTGGTCCTTTGGGATGGTTTTTCTCTGACCCCATTTCCCCCCTAAGAATTAGTGTATCTTCTCTCCCAAGATCCTCTCTCTTCCCTGAGCTCAGAATCCTGTCTGTGTGTCCTCCTGCTCCAAGCATCTAGTCCAGAAACAGGCCTGGGGGTGGGCTTCATGTTCTTCCCATTGGGCAACCTTCCCTGCCTTCTGTTTCCCCAGAGGAAGCCATCGCCTAGCATCCCCTCTGTTGACCTAACAATCCTGTTCCCAGGGCTCTGAGGTCATACCTAGGGCTTCTCCCCCGGCCCCAACTGCCCCTTGCTGCCCACCCCAGAGGCAGCGGATGTGGGGCTATGCTTTTCTGGGGATGCTGGTGGGACTACCAGGACAATGGAAGAACCAGGGACGGGTAAGGAAGCCACCATATCCGAGACCCACCAGGAGCAGGGCAGAAAGCAGAAGTGGTTGAGGTTTCCTCATCTTCTGGACCACCCATGAAATTTGATTATTTCCCCAGACCTCTTCCCCTCACCTTCCCCCTCACTGTGGAGGGGAATTTCCAAAGCTAGTTCCTCCAAACGTAAAGACTCCTCTTACACACAAGCACCGTCTTCATTCATTTGTTCTTTCATTCACCCAGCAAACACTTCTGAAGTTCCTTCTGTGTGCCATCCGTTGGGTCTGTGCTTCTCCTGCCCCGCTGCTTTCATTTCCTCCCCCCAAATGCCTCAGTTCCAGAAGGTTCAAAAAGTCAACTCTCAGCCAGCATCTCTGCTTTTCTGTCTTTCCTTTTCACTTATCAGTTTGACTCAACAGACAGACATGAAGCACCTGCTGTATACCTCACTTGTATCACTGACTTTGATTGTCCCTTGTCTTTTTTTTTTTTTATTTTGACCTTTCTATCTTAGAATCACTACTAGGTATGGGTCCCAAGGCAGAAGATCAGGAAGGGCTAGGCAATGAGAATTAAGTGACTGGCCCAGGGTCACACAGCTAGGAAGTGTCAGAGACCAGATTTGAATCCAAGACCTCCCGTCTCCAGGCCTGGCTCTCTTTATTCACTGAGCCCCCAGTTGTCCCCTGGTCCCTTTTCTTTTGTGAAGACAGTAGCCAGGAGAGATTAGAAGGTAAAGATGGGAGGGTGGGAGGAGGTGACAGCAAGGAGAGACAGACAGAGGGAGAGTCCAGAAGAAGCCTCTGGGCCAACTTGGGGGTTTTTGCCGGAATTTGAGGCTTCCTTCAAAAGGATCATCAGCTTTAGAGCTGGGAAGGAGCCAACAAGAGACTTTGAGATCACAGAATTCAACCTTTCCTCTGGTGAGAAGCAGCCCAGATCTCCTGGGAGAGGCAGCATTCCCCGCCTCCCCATTTTTTACTGAGGAGGTTAAGTGACTTGTCTGGGGTGAATTGGAACTCGGGTCTTCCTAGCTACCTGGTTGTCTTTATTGCTGGGTTGTACTTCCCGGTTTATTGATGGGCAATCAGGCCCAGAGGGAAGTGACTTAGGCACAGCCACCAGGGAGAAAGCAGCTTGACAAGGGTGGGGGGCGTGGAGGTAAGAAGAAGAGAAGGGAGAAGATTGGGCCTATGTCTGGGCTTTAGGCTCCGGATCTGTCAAAAGAGGGAGCAGAGTGGGGGGTGGGGGTGAGCTTGGAGTCTGAGGTTTTGGGTTCAAGTTCCAGCCAGGCACTTAGTCCCAGGAGAACTCTGGCAAGTTCCTTCCCTTTCTGGGCGTCAGTCTCCTCTGTAAAATAGGGCTGGACAGGATGCTTGGTTGTCGTGAGGGCAAAGGAGAGTACACATGTCAGAGTAGCCCCGGTGGCCCTCTCTGGCCTCAGTTTCCCTAACTGTGCTGTGAGGACGTTGGCCTCGGCCTCTGGCTGCGGATCTTTGGTTATCATTTCCCTTCCCCGGCCTCAGTTTCCCAAACTGCACAGTGAGGGGGTTAGGCGGGGAGGCCTTTGAACAGTATCTCTTGGGGTCCGGAGGTCGTGCCCACAGGACCACAGAGCCACCGAGGGGGCGTGGTACGGAGGGCGTGGAAACCACAAGCCCCGTCCCCGAACCTCGCTCTGGCCTGGAGCCTTCTCGCGCGCGCGCGCGCCTCTCAACTCCCACCTCCTAACCCGGACCGCTAAGGCCCCGGGAGAGGCGACGAGGGGTGGGGGTGGGGAAGAAACTCGACCCAGTTGCCTCGGCATCTTCGCCGGCTCGGGCCCGGAGAAGGCAACGTCGCGAGACTTAGCCCGGGCCAATGGGAGGCGGGGGAGGACGTGGCGGGCGGGTGAGGCCTTGGTCCCGCCCCCCCACCTAGGCCGCCTATAAAAGGCGCGACCAGGCGGGCGCGTTCTCATTCGGTGGTAGGGGCGGCCTGGGGAGGGCTTAGTTTGTTCTCGTACGCCTGCGTGCTGCGGTGGGGGCGCGGTAGGGGCCGCAGCTGCCCGGCGACCGCAGCTCCCGCCTGACGCGTGCCCCCGTTTCCCGCGCAGCGTCGGCCGCCGGCCTCGCCACCATGTTCAGCTGGGTGAGCAAGGATGCGCGGCGCAAGAAGGAGCCCGAGCTCTTTCAGACGGTGGCCGAGGGGCTGCGGCAGCTGTACGCGCAGAAGCTGCTGCCGCTCGAGGAGTACTACCGCTTCCACGACTTCCACTCGCCCGCGCTCGAGGATGCCGACTTCGACAACAAGCCCATGGTGCTGCTCGTGGGCCAGTACAGCACGGGCAAGACTACCTTCATCCGGCACCTCATCGAGCAGGACTTCCCTGGCATGCGCATCGGGCCCGAGCCCACCACCGACTCCTTCATCGCCGTCATGCACGGCTCGGCGGAGGGTGTGGTGCCGGGCAACGCTCTCGTGGTGGACCCGCGCCGGCCCTTCCGCAAGCTCAACGCTTTCGGCAATGCCTTCCTTAACCGGTGAGCCGGCGAGCGGGGCCGTGGGACCCCTCCCGACACCCCAGCCCCACCCCCGAGAGCGAGGGACCTGCCCCACTCGGGACTAAGACCCCCCCCCCCCGGGGAGTGCCCCCTCTTAGATCACCCAGTACTAAAGGAACTTTTTCTTTGGATTAGGACTCCTGGGGGAGAGAACCCTGCCCCCACTCGCCCCCTCTGACTCCCAGGATATTGCTCGCCTTCCCCCTTTTCCCACTCAGGAACACCCTCCTCCCCCCACCTTTCATTCACTGCTGAGGATCGCCCCCCTGACCCAGCCCCTTCCCCCTCCTTTGGTCATCCACCCTCTTCCAACACATTCCATAACCGTCTTCCGGCACCAGAGACCCCTCCCCAATAAGCAAAATACTTGGGAGCCTCCTCTTATGCTTCCTGACACCTCTGCCCTCCCCTTCAGCTGGGTGAGAACCGTCCCCTCTGTGCCCTGGAGGCTCACATCTCAGACACCCCACCCACTGGGGCAACATCTTCGGTTGGGGAAAACCCCTTCGGCACTCCCAACCCACACCCTGAGCCCCTCTTCCCACTCAGGCTGGGCTCCTCAACTTTTGGGGACCCCCCATGCCCTCAGATCACTTTACTTTAGTGAGATCATCCCCTTAGGTAGGAATTTGGGGACCCTCCCCAGTCCCATGGGCCCTGAATGCCATATTAGGTGAAGGCACGGGGAAGTCCTACACACAACCCCCATCTTTAACCAACCTTAGAGCTCCCTCCCACTGAGGCCAACTCTTTGCAGCTGGTGAGAGCACGCAGAGGGACCCCCACCATTCTCCTTC
>NC_058135.1:287981856-288016271 GCF_016433145.1 Gracilinanus agilis | reverse complement strand
TGGTGCTGCTCGTGGGCCAGTACAGCACGGGCAAGACTACCTTCATCCGGCACCTCATCGAGCAGGACTTCCCTGGCATGCGCATCGGGCCCGAGCCCACCACCGACTCCTTCATCGCCGTCATGCACGGCTCGGCGGAGGGTGTGGTGCCGGGCAACGCTCTCGTGGTGGACCCGCGCCGGCCCTTCCGCAAGCTCAACGCTTTCGGCAATGCCTTCCTTAACCGGTGAGCCGGCGAGCGGGGCCGTGGGACCCCTCCCGACACCCCAGCCCCACCCCCGAGAGCGAGGGACCTGCCCCACTCGGGACTAAGACCCCCCCCCCCGGGGAGTGCCCCCTCTTAGATCACCCAGTACTAAGGGAACTTTTTCTTTGGATTAGGACTCCTGGGGGAGAGAACCCTGCCCCCACTCGCCCCCTCTGACTCCCAGGATATTGCTCGCCTTCCCCCTTTTCCCACTCAGGAACACCCTCCTCCCCCCACCTTTCATTCACTGCTGAGGATCGCCCCCCTGACCCAGCCCCTTCCCCCTCCTTTGGTCATCCACCCTCTTCCAACACATTCCATAACCGTCTTCCGGCACCAGAGACCCCTCCCCAATAAGCAAAATACTTGGGAGCCTCCTCTTATGCTTCCTGACACCTCTGCCCTCCCCTTCAGCTGGTGAGAACCGTCCCCTCTGTGCCCTGGAGGCTCACATCTCAGACACCCCACCCACTGGGGCAACATCTTCGGTTGGGGAAAACCCCTTCGGCACTCCCAACCCACACCCTGAGCCCCTCTTCCCACTCAGGCTGGGCTCCTCAACTTTTGGGGACCCCCCATGCCCTCAGATCACTTTACTTTAGAGAAGACATCTCCCAGTTAGTGAGATCATCCCCTTAGGTAGGAATTTGGGGACCCTCCCCAGTCCCATGGGCCCTGAATGCCATATTAGGTGAAGGCACGGGGAAGTCCTACACACAACCCCCATCTTTAACCAACCTTAGAGCTCCCTCCCACTGAGGCCAAATCTTTGCAGCTGGTGAGAGCACGCAGAGGGACCCCCACCATTCTCCTTCAAAGGTTCCTTCCCTACTCCCTGACCACGGTCCTCAGAATGTCTCCTCCCCCATCCCTCCAGCCAGAGTTAGAAGAAGAAGGGGCCCTGAATGCCCCTATTCTTTCCTCGAGTCTTCAAACCCCTCCCCCCTTTTAATTTCCCTGCCTTCCCCTTTCTGGCAGTCTGGGACACTCCCCGGCCCACCTACCTATGAGAGGCTGTTATCAATAATCATAGCTTGCATTTATAGAGCTAATCTGCTTTATACATATTATCTTGTTTGATCCTTATAACACCTTGGGGGCAGGGGCAGGTGCTGTTATTATCCCTGCCTTACAGATGAGGAGACTGAGGCAGACAGAAGAGGCAGGCCATTTTCCAGGGTCATACCAGCTACCAAATGTCAGGGGCCAGATTGAACGTGGGTCTTCAAGGCCTCTGGCTCCTGAATGTCTGAAACCCTGGTGCCCCGATTGACCCCAGTCCTAAGTATCTGTTAAGATTTCTTTTTTGGCTTCCAGGCCTTCCTCAGTAGGGGAAGGCCCTTGTACCCTTCAGCTGTTCACATTTCTCAGGGGCAGGCCTCCCTGTCCCCTCTTAAAGGGCCCCAGCTCCCCTCCCTTCCTGCTTTTGCCCCTTCTAGGCCCTGCTTAGCACAAACATTGCCAAGGATGTGACTTCTGTGCCCAGTTTGGAAGGGGCAATTGGCCCTTTCAGACCTTTAAAAGAGACTTGCCTGATTTGGTGGAGAGGGAGGTTGGAATGTGATGGATTGGGGGGCGGGGAGGGAGGGCAGAGTAGTGCATCTAGACCAAGCCAGTCTAAGGAACTTCTTTTTCCTTCCCCAGGCAGACTTTGTAGGGCATAGAATAATGGAGGATGATGGGGGACCACCCGGAGATGGTTCCTCTCAGTCTTTGCCCCTATTGTCTGGTGCCTCTCCATAGCCATTAGGAGTTCTCCTCTTTGGTCAACAGCCTTCTGGCCTCGGGGAGCCAAAGATCTTCTTAAGAAGCTGCCCCCCCCCACCCCCAGTCTTCTGACCCTGCTCACCCCCACCCCCAGGCTTGCCTTCCTTTTCTTCTGAGACTTTGGTGTCTCCCTTAAGACTCCATTGTCCTAGGAATGGGCTGAGAGTTGTGCCTCCTCTCCTCTCTTGAGTGAGCACTTAGAATTCACTTTGGGAGACTTGGATTACTTTGGATTCATTAGGACAGGCCATTCCTCGGCATACACCCCCACCCCAGTTTTCAAATGATTAACTCTAAAGGCCCCCTTTAGCCGGAGCCCCACCTCCTGAGCCAAATGTTGTGTGTCCACAGCTTAGGCCTAAATTTAATTCTTTTCCTTTGCCAAGGCTGTCTTGTTCATATTTCATTCATTTTTTCCCTCTTGACCTCCTTTGACGGCATATTTTTTAAATGTGTCATTTAAAAAAAGGTGGAGACATTAATAACTACTTTGTCCCTTTACTGTGATTGTTTTTTCTGAGCTAACACATCTCAGCTCAGTGACTTGTTTCAGGTAGAGATTAAAGGGAAAGGAGTTGCCCACCTTTTAGCTAATACCTGATATTATCATGACACCCCCTGCCCCCCCCCATACACTCTAAAGAGAGTCTAGTTAGCTGAAAGGTTGTCTAAGCTTTTGAGCAAACATTCCAAACCTGACTCATATCTGGACCCATTTTGCAAAACCTGACAACTAGCTCCGTCCTGGCTGGGGAAGATTACTCCAGGCTGAGTCAATAGAGAGCCCAGGAAGGAAGATGACTTTTGACCTCAAGTCCCTGCCCAGTGTGATCACATTCCTTCATCAGAAATTGGTCATCTCCAAATAACAGCCCAGCTGTCCTCAAGGCCTGTGGGCTAGGCAGAACCGAGCCTCACCTGACTCACAAAGGCACAAAGTCATTAGAGTGATCCCAAGGAATGATAGGATTCCTAGCTGCGGGCCCAGAAGCCAAGCCTTGGATCTGATCGAAAAGGCTGGCTGAGTGGCCCTGTGCACCTTAACCTTTCATTCATTAGTTCTTCAGCCTTCTCTGGCTTTTGTGAGGGCAAGTTTGCAGTGAGGCAGCATTGGAACTTTGGGCTGGGAGTCAGGAGGCCCGGCACCAGGAGGCTTGTTCTTCCTTTGGCCAATGAGGGCAGTTTACTCCCATCTTGAGTCTCAGAGGCCGCCTCTGTGAAGGGAGAAGTAAGATTTGACCTCCCTCCCTTGGGGAATTTCAAGGAGACAACCAAGGGAAGTTCAGGGGGCCTGTTGGTCATAGTGGGAACTTCCCCAGGGAACCAAAGCAGTGATCTGAATGGGAGTCTTTCAGCTTAACACTTAGAGGTGGAGAAGGGTGTGAGTGGGCTGGTATTGTCCTTGATGGACTTTCTCTGCCAGTTTTAATTGAAGTCTGGTTGTTACTGCTGCCTGCTTTTTTTGACTGCCCTGTAAGTGGGCCCAAGGCTCAGTTGGTGACTGCACTAGGGCAGGGCTGCCTTGTTGAGGTTAGAATTGTTCTCTGAACAGAAGCTGTCCTGTGGGTCGGCCTTCTCTAACAGGAGGGTGCTGGAGGGGCCTCTCTCTCCCTGAAGTGTGTAACGGGCCACGTAGAAGTGGGAGGTAGACTTCCAGCCCCCTTCTGGGACCGACAGCTCTAAAGAGAACAGATGAAGCACTTAGGCAGCTTCATGATTCTGTTGTAAAAAATTCTGATTGTGTAACTGGCTGACGCCCACTGGGTAGTAAGAGATAAAGTCGGTATGGTCCCGGGGGTGGGGGTGCTGATTGAGCCAAAGGCTCCAGACCTCCCTGTTTCCTGTCAAACTTCACAAACTCTTTAGGGGAACTCATTTCTAAGTTACTCAACTTAACCCTTTGTAGCAGTTGGATTTGGAATAGAGAATAGAGAAGGAACAAAGTTCTCCACCGTGTTCTCCCCTAGTGCAGGCCTGGTATGTGCGGATTTGTGCAATAAACTGCCTGGCTGGAGAGCGGTGCCAATGAGGCAGAGGGTCTCAGGATCTTTAGTGCCAGCCCACCCTCTGGTCATGGGTGTCAGGAGATTAGAGAATTCTAGAATATTGGAGCTGGAAGGGATTCTCTGAACCCAGTAAGGACTCAGGAGGTCAAGGGGACTTGTCCAACGGGGCCACACCACTTGTCAATGGTGGCTCCAGGTTCCTGGGTCAGCATTGTTTCTGCTGCTGCTGCTGCATTGATAGCCCACGTTTCAGGACGATCCATATCCAGCACCATTACTGATAACATGGATTGAAGTGACACCTGGCTGGTTTTCCAGGAGTCTCTTACGCAGACCGCCTGGACTATGTGACAAGCCTGGCCCTCGGCCTCCAGGCCAAGGGGCAACTCCGTGCTAGCTTTGTGACCCCTGTGGCATTTCCCTCTGAGCTCATTGAAATCCCCTTTGCCTAGGCAGCCCCAGGAAGGGCAGGGACCGGCCTGGCCCTGGGGAGACAGGAAAGGTTTGGAGGGAGTCCGTGGCAGAGGGGAAAAGTTCGATTGAATGGGGAACTCCAAGGTCCACGTGTGGCCTTTCGGAATTGAACGGTGACTTATCAGCCAGTGTCGTGTTCTCTACCAAGTCAGCAAATCGAAGGTTGAACTCCAGAAGTGAGCACACTGGGCTGTGTGTTTGGCAAAGAGCTGGCTCAGCAGCTGAGAATGTGCTTCCCTGGCAGCTCTTGGGGGCTGCTTGCTTCAATTCCCTGAATTCCTGTTCAAGGCAGTTTGTGGAGTCCCACCTTCCTCCTTCCTTGTGGTGGAGGAAGTCAGAGCCGGGCCCTGGTCTGGGTTTGTGTCAGCTGTGGGGGGGGTCGTTGGTGAACTCCTTTCCTCCTTCTGCCCTCCATAGGTTCATGTGTGCCCAGTTACCAAACCCAGTCCTGGAGAGCATAAGCATCATTGACACCCCAGGAATCCTCTCAGGAGAAAAGCAGCGGATCAGCAGAGGTAAGGAGTGGCCGGATCAAGAGGGTCAGAGGAGGGGCGCTGGTCTGGGCACCCCTTTTCCCCCAAACCTCTGAAGTCTTTGTGCTGGGAGCCTAGGGAGGGAGGTGGGCTGTCATCCATCCATCTAGTGACGTTTTCTGACTGATCCACCATCTGAATCAGTCTGTTACTCTGACCAAATAAAGCCACCTGGAGGAATACAGACTGGAGTGCCTCTCGGGCAAAGGCCATTCTGGCCTCAGGATATTTGGCTGAGCCAGGATGAGGAAGATGGTGACCACTGCCTAGATTCTGGGACACCTCCATAGGTTGGGTCTCTTGGTACCTTAGCCAGGGGTGGGGAGCCCTGGGCCCTGCAGTGATTGGGCTCCTTTAGAAGCTATTCACCCACAGCGGGGGTGGTTCTAATGAGGCCACAAATAGTGCCCTGGCTCTGGTCTCAGGCTCAATTGGACTTGTAAAGAACAGATTAAATTCCAGCCTGGGAGCACCCCAGGATTCATTTCCATTCATATTTTTACTGTTAATAATTAGGGAACTTCTTTTATGAATCTTTCCAGAAACCAGGTGGAGATGTTAGCAGAACTGAGTATCAGGGCTCTTTCTTGGTGGGGTAGCCGAATGTTCTGTATTTCATGCTCGTCTTTAGCTCATTTGGCATGAATCCATTGATGAATGATGAGATCTTTGGTCTAGATTTAGGATTTAAGGTTTTTGCAAAGCACAGGTTAGACATTGCCATTTGGTCTACATACATCATTGTCCTTATCTGCAAAATGGGCAAACTGACCCCCCAGGTTCAGTGACTTGTTGGATCACCTGGGAGCCAAAGCCGGGTCATCTCACTCCTTGGCCTAGTAGTGACCTTTGTTCTCTACTCTGACCTGTATCCCTTTATGTAAGCAGAAAGGAAAAGGATCTGAGATATGGAAAAACCTTATGAATTTTTTCTTCCCTTTTAAGGGAAAGGGAGTGGAGTAAGTGATAGGACCACGACTCGAACTCAGGTCACCAAATTTCAAATCCAATATTCTCCCTGTTTAGCTTCAAACATGGATTCTTGAAAAAGATTAGTGGTTTCCTCAGCCTTGGAAGGAGGACCCATCTCCCTTGGCCTCAGATGCTTTTATGAAATCATTTGGCCAAGCCATGGGGGACGAGCATTTCTGTGCTTGACCTGGGCCTGCCCCAAGATAGTGACTCTTTGCTTCCAGAATAAAAGGAGGGTAGCTGTGCCCACCGAGAGCACCCTCATAGTCTAGGAGGGTGCCCCTTCTGGCAGGTAGGCTCTAGTTTCCATAATCCCAGCCTTCCGGAGCTTCCAGAGAGAGCGATCAGTTGGATGCTGGTTGTCGAGGCTTGCCTGCCCAGGCCTGGCTATTCAGGCTTCCTGTGTGCAGATAGAAAGGAGTGCGTCAAAGTCCAAAGATGGTGGCTATCTCTAGAGTTGTAAACTCAGTCTTAAACTCCCAGTGACCCTTGGTGGAGGTTGTAGGGCATATGGCGGGTCCCCAGATGTGTGGATCCTTCTCTTGGCTGGAGAAGGGCTAGCCTGGGGCCTGAGAAGCAGAGGAGGCCTGGCCTTTACAAGGGCCAGACTGAGTTAATGTGATGTGACAGAGGTGGCCCAAAGGTTAATTATCATCATTATCTCATTAACTCCAAGTGTCTTAGGCTGAAGGCTTTCAAAGCCAGAGGCTTGTCCATGATCTCTTCAAGGCTCTTGTTTGAAGCCGGATGGCGAAGTCTGCTCTTCTCCTACAATGCCTTTCCTTCCACGGGATCGGAGGCTGGACGAATCCTTAGGTGGAATCCAACCCCCATTTTATAGAGAAGGAAACTGGGGGAAGTGATTTGTGTAAGGTCACACAAGTGGCACTGGAAACGAGGCTCTGATTCCAAGTCATCTGCGCAGCGGCTGTGGGCGCCATCGGGCACTCGGCAGCATCCCAGGAAGCCTCAGGAGAACGGACGTTCACTTTATTCCCAGCCGTGGGGCTAAAGTTCCCGTAGTTTGTTCACGGTTCTTTGCAGTCATTGACATTCTGTGAGAGGAACTTGCCAACAGCCCTTCCCCTACTTGGGGTGGTGGAGAGCCGGCCTGGCAGTATTCGTATACATGGTATGCTGTTGAATTCAGATGCCATTTATAGGTCCTGACAGGTGCCAGCACACTGAAGACGAGGAGGCTTAAAGCAGGACTTTGTCAGGCAGCCGCACCCGCCCAGTGTGTGCCCCTTTGTGCAGCCCCAGGAAGGCAGTTCCTTCCCAACCTGGGGCCAAGAATGTGCCAAGTAAAAATGGAGGTCGGGCCTGCGCCTTGAGCACCTTGGTGGGAGATCCAGGGCACAGGTGGGCAGAAATGAATTTTCCCGTGTCCTGCCCTCCAGCAGACTGAGCTGATCATTCATTCCCTAAGAATTCCCACTGCTTCCCTCCCGCTCCCAGCTCTGAGAATGCTGTTTTCTTCCTCTCTGGCTGCATCATCTTCATGGCCTTGAAGACCTCCACGCCAGCCCCTTGAAGCCCCGGGAGGGGAGGGGAGGGAGGTGCTGGAGCAGCTGGCTCACCCTGGGGAGCGTTTGTGGTTCTCCTTAGGCCCCTGGCTGGACCGAAAAAGGACTCAAATAATTTTAAGCAAATATTAAGGACTTCCTTTAATCTTTTGTTTTGAATATGTTACTACCCAGTTAGCCATCTCTGTAGCCCAGAATCAAAAACAAAAAGCTCAACAAAACAAAGCCACATGTCGGCCGGCATACGTGATGGTGGGCTCCGTGTTCCCACATCCTCCCACGCCTGCAGAGGAAGAGATGTTCTCTCAGTCTTTCTCTGGGGCCAGACTCGGCATTCCATCGACAGCACTCAGAGCTTTGGGCCTTTCCACAAACAAGGTAGAAAATTGGGTTTAAGCACTTAGCTGTGGACTACATCGATGTTGGTGCTTCGGAGTCGGGCCAAAGGCCCCTCAGACTAACGCTGCTAGTTTGGAGGGAAGGAACAGCTCTAAGGAGTGTCTTACCAGTGGCTGTAATTAAATTATGTTAAAAAGAAAAACACCCCAAGCCATGACTGTGGATAAATGGCAGAGGAAGCTTTGTAAAAACTGTAGTGATGCTTTTTTAAACAACCCTCTAACGCATACGTATGGGAAAGCTATTTCTTACATGGCCAAAAAGGTCTGTTAAAAGCCAGATGTGAGCGTTATTCACGATGAGGAAACACTAGAAACTTTGCCCATCAGTTAAGCAGGAGTAACTGCCTTTCCCTACTGTTACCTGACAGTTCTAGAACTACTTGCGTCATCCATACGGCAAATGAAAGCATAAACAGGCTCTTTGGCACCGCCACGATGGGCTTCCCTTGGAAGATGGCAGAAGCGGCCCAGGAGCCAGGCCGAGGGAGGCTGCCCTCTGGGAGCACCTCGCAGAATACCCGGCCGGCGGAGCGAGCACACACTCCTGCTCCCCTTCCACTTGGTGACCTTGTGGTAGCACACAGGAAACCAGAACAAGATGCTCCGTCCGTCCCCAGCTCTGGGCCCGGCCGGCGCTCCTCTCCTCCCCCTGCTGACTAATCTCCCCCACGTCGGGAGTGTTTCCACTTGGTCAGGCAGCTCCTCCCTGCTCTGAAGGAAAAGCAGGTGTTTCCCTCGTGGAGATCCGTCCAGGGAGAACGTGGCGTCCAGCGGCTTCATGGTGCAGCTCTGTTCCCAGAGAACAACATCTCCGGTCTGGCCCACAGAGCTCGGCTACCTGGGGGAGGGGGTGCGTGGATGGTGGCTCTGCTAATCAGTCCACTTCCCCCCCACCCCTGGATCTGCTGCCCTCCTCGTAGCCAGTGATGTGAGCAGGAAGTACTGCTCTGTCAGATAAGGTGGAGGCTGCCCCCAGGCCAGAGCAGCCAGGATGCAATGCAAACAAAGCCTCCCTCCTTTGGAAGGTGCCTCAGAATCTTGGGGCTCCTCGAAGCTCTGGCCTCTCACTGGAAGTTACACCAGTGTTAGTTATTTGGAAAGCATGTGGCTGGTGACTCCCCGGGCCCGGGCTTCCTGGCCAGGAGCTCTGGGCAGTGTCCAGGGAACCCCGGGGGCTTCTCTTTGAGGGCTGGGTGACAGCAGAGGAGGCTTCTCTCCAGCCATGGGTCCCATTTTAAAAAAGGAAGTAGGAAAGTGTTCTGTGGTAGGAAGCCCAGGAGCTGTGGTGCACAGGCCCAGCTCCAAGGCCTTTCTGCCCTGCCGGGGCCAGCTGGGGGACCCTCCCTCTCTGGGCTCCAGTTTTCTCGTCTCTGAGGTAAAGGGATCGGACGAAATGATTCATAGGATCCTGGCAACGATAGCCTCATGTTTTCCCATCTGTGAAATGGATTTAGCACCCCCAGTGTCCAAAGGGTGGACTCTGCTGAGGACGAGAACACAGTGCCCAGAGGACAGAGAAGCCAGCTTGGGCCTGTGGGGTCTAGAAGCTTCACGGACGACAGTCTCTGCAGCAGGAGCATAGATTGAGGCCTTGATTGGGGCCGGAACCCTGTAGGAGCCCGTCAGGAAGGAGCCTGGGACCCCCTGATTCTGGTGTTCTCTAACCTGGATAAGGCCAAAGGAAGCCGGGGAGTGTGGACCCCAGGTTTAGAATTGGGGCCTGGCAAAGCTGGGCTAGCCTAATGTGAGGCTCCCCCATGGGCAGGGATCAGGACAGGCCCTCAAGCTCACATTCCCTTCTTTAAAATGGAGCAGGTGTTGCTCCTTCTTCCAGCCCCCCATTCAGGCATTTGTCCAGAATGTTAACTGTCCTTGAGTTCTTTAAATGTTCCTTCATCTCGTCTCGTCCTTCCAGGCCCTGAGACTAAAGCCTAAAGAGCATCCGGCACATTCGGGGGATTCTAAAACCAGCATATTTACCTCTTAAACCCCCCCCCTTTTCCTTGGACCTTTGAAACCAGTGGCTGGACCCCCCACTTCCCCCAAGTTTTTCCTCAGTCTCTCCAGGGCCTCAATTGGGTCCTGGTGCTGCTTAGTCCCTGTCTAGGACCATTTGGGAGCGCCGTCTCCTTGAAGAAATACTCTTAGCTTCCATCTTTTTTTTATTAATTTTTTTTAAACCCTTACTTTCTGTCTTGGAGTCAACACTGTGTATTGGCTCCAAGGCAGAAGAGTGGTAAGAGTAGGCAGTGGGGGAAGTGACTTGCCCAGGGTCACACAGCTGGGAAGTGGCTGAGGCCGGATTTGAACCCAGGACCTCCCATCTCTAGGCCTGGCTCTCCATCCACTGAGCTACCCAGCTGCCTGCCCCCCACCCCCTTACCTTCCATCTTAGAATCAACACAGGCACAAGAGAGGGCTAGGCAGTGTGGGTGAATGACTCACCCAGGATCACATAGCTGGGAAGTGTCTGAGGTCAGATTTGAACCCAGGACCTCCCATCTTTAGGCCTGACTCTATCCACTGAGCCACCCAGCTGCCCCCCAAACCCTCCTCTTGAGCTCATCTCCAGCCCATTCTTTTCCCTTCTGCCCCCAAGCCCCTTCCCCTGTCCCATTGCTTGGTCCTGACCCTTCCAGATCAGCTGCTTTTTGGTTCCTCCTTGTTTGCGTTCTCCTGGCAGTCCTCTTGGCCGGGAGGGCTCTTCGGCGGCTCCAGCAGCCTTGCTCTGTGTTCCAGGCTGTGGCTTCACCAAACCCACCTTCAGGCCAAGAGCACAGCCACGTGTGCCCACTTGGACGCGAGGCCACCTTCCCTCGAGGGTACCCCCTGGCCTCGGACATGAGCCGAACACGTATGTTCCTAGAAGGTACACACGCTGCAGAAGAGATGCCCGGGCCTGCTTGCCTTGAATGGCAGGAAACCACCTATTGTTCCACGTCCTGGCCATGTTGGGAATGGGAAAGCAGGTTTTCCCCATTTGCTGGGGAAGAGGAGGAGGGAAGGCTGGCCCTCCCTGTGGGCCCCGGCACCAGGCACCAAGGGCGGGAAGGGAGAGGAGGATCCCCGAAGGCTCCTGCCAGGGGGGCCAGATAAGAGCAGGGCCTGGGCCCCTCCCAGAAGCCCAGAGAGAGCTTTAGAAAACTTCTCCAGCTTTATTTTGAAAGAGGGCCGCAAGCCTTCACCACGTCGTGCTCCCCAAACCAGGTGCTTCTTGACTTCGTTGTCTAAACGTGGCCGCTAGCTTAGTGGTTCTTCCCCTCAGACAGGAGTGCTTGAGCCCCTCCGGTCACTGGCTCTGGGGGAGGATCCGATGTGACCCACGTCTCGTCCTCCCTAAATGGCTGTGAAGAGAAACAATTTTCAGTCTAACCGAGCAAACCACAACTTCCTATTGGGGCGGATGAATTCTTTCATCCAAGTGGCTCCGTTGTTGGGCTGGCACCGACCGCTTCCTGCTCCCAAGCCCGACCCGCAGGTCCCTGTGCCATGCGCCCTGGGTAGTGCTGCTGTCTTTCCTGGGGAGGATGGGCACGGGTTGTGTGAAACCGAGCCTTACCTGAGAGGCCTGCGGGCCCCCCAAAGTGGAGGCAGGACCCCGTGGCTTTTTGCACTAGCCAGGTACTATGTTGGGCACAGCTCAGGAGCCCCTTGGGGATGGGTCACTCTAAAAATGGGTTTGGAGTTCCCCTCCCGAAGGAATTGGGGAGCTGCTAGTTGGATGAAAAGATCAGAGGGATGGGGGGGGCGGTTCTGAGGCGCTGCCCATCTCCACAGGCTCCTTCTGAGGTACTTCTAAGTCCATCCATGCTGACACTTCCATTTCTGAGGCTTTGCCCTGGCTGTCCTCCTTCCTCACCGTCCATCTTTTCCTTCAGGCTGCTTCTCTGAGGCCCGTCTGCTAGAGACCTTTACGGACCCCAGTGCCGGCCCTCCTGTCCAAACCGTTGGTTTGTCTCTTTATGGTCGTATATTCCTGTAGAGGTTGTCGTCTCGCCGCTTAGGAGTCTGCTTTGGCACAGTGTCACAGCTAAGCTGAAATGTTGGGGCGTCCAGGCCTCGGGCTGCACCGGCCCCCCAGAGCTCCCCTCCCTTTCCTGTGCAGGAAGGCAAATGCTCCTGCCCTGACCAGGACAAGCCTGCTGTCACACCACGGTGGGAGGCCCAGAAGGATCCTCGAGGCTTTTTCCTCCTCCCCCACCTGGGGCAGAGCACAGGGAGGCAGGGTTTGGGATTGTCCAATCTCTGGTCTGGGCTGATGTCCGGGGCCCGCAGCCGCCCAAGAGCAGCCCCCCAGGAGCCCTTTGCTCTCAGTAACTCTGTGGCTTGGCTCAGTGGCTTTCCCTGCTGACCACTCTTGTGCCTCTTCCAACCCCTGAGCTGAGTGAGGAGCCTGCAGGTCTGTGGCAAAGATGGCCTCCGGGGGAAGGAGCCAAGCGCCTTTGGCCCAGCTCCAGGCTCTCGGGGTGCCCAGGCATTGGACTTTCCAATGAGAAGCCTCTCCTCAGCTTGCCTTTATCTAGTTTCCAGAGGATTCTTGGCCCCTCGAGGTAGACTTAGCCAGGAGGTTCGGGGGCTGCCCGAGGCCAGAGGCAGGGCTTGACCTCAGCTCGCTGCTGGGACTGGCTCGGCTCTTGGTCTGCCTCTAGTCTGGCCGAAGGGCTCAGTTTGTATTGCGACCCAGGCCGAAGGGGACAAAGGGGCGGTTTCTGAGGCTGGACATGCCGTTCGGGGGCTCCTCCGGACCAAAGCCTTCGTAGCAGACTGGCTAAGCAGAGGCCTGGCCAGCCCTTTCCCTGATGCCTGTTAACATGCCCTCCCTCTGCCCCATCCCCGCCTCCAGCTCCTTGGAGGAAGGTCATTCTCACCTTGGCAGTCATTGCGTGGGGCTGCTGAGGTGAAGGAAATTGTCCCTGTGCTCGGGAGTAAAAGAGAAATCCGGGAAGCCTAAATACAAGGGAGGGGCTGCAGCTCTGTCTCGAAGGAGGAGACGGGTCCTTTGGGCAGAGACAGAGGGGAGCGGCAGAGAGGCCCTTCCACTGGCACCCCCGGCCCACCTTGGAGCTGCCTTGTGATGTGGGGGTGCCGCCAACATTCTGACCCAGGTGGGAGCAGCTCCCTCGGAGCCACTAGCCTTGGCAGAGACGCTGCAGTAGGACGGAGCCGGGCAGAGGCCTCTCGTTCCACGCAGCACTGTGGGGCCTCGGGCTTTCTGTAAACACGGAACACGGCGTGCCCGTTCCTGGCTTTCCCACCGAGGCAGGGCTTAGAGCTCTGCCTCTCGGTCTCAGTTCTGTCCAGTCCTATGGGCTGCTTCTGGGGTCTGTTAGCTGAGGTCTGTGCGATGGAATATTGGGTCGTTCCTTACTAATGACAGGAGAAATGGAAACCCAGAGCTGTGGGGGCAAACCCGAGGAGGACGAGGCCAGCGGGTGCAGGGACAGAGCTCAGTGTGAGGAGAGGCTGGGAGGAGATGGAGAAAGAAAAGCCTGGGTAGCCCCCGGCCCAAGGAGGGGCTCATTTCCTGGAAGCCCTTGCTGGATGGAGTGAAGACGGGCGCGTGATTTGTCCAGACCTCTTGGTGGGTCTCTGCCCCCCTCTTAGCCCGCAGTCTGCCTTCTGAGTGAATGGACTTGAGTGTTTTTGGCTGAGGAAAGGGACTCCCTGCAACCAGTCAAGGGTTAGCTTGGCTTTGTCTGCCTTAAGCCTGGCTTTGCCCGAGGCTGGCAGGTGCTGACATCAGGCTCCCTTTGGGGCCTTTCCTGTTTGGGCAGGATCTTGAGAAACACAAGCTGTCTTTGTGCCTCAGTGAAGCAGCAGGAAGGCTGCAGTGGAGGGAAGGAACACGCTCCCTCTTCCATTAAAAAATCTAAGTCTGTTCACTTAGCTTTCTTGTTGGATTATTGGTCTTTTTCCCCCAATATTAGCTGAAATAGTTATTTTTTTTTAAACCTTTAATTTCTGTGTATTGTCTCCAAGGCGGAAGAGTGGTCAGGGTGGGCAATGGGGGTCAAGTGACTTGCCCAGGGTCACACAGCTGGGAAGTGGCTGAGGCCGGATTTGAACCCAGGACCTCCTGTCTCTAGGCCTGACTCTCCATCCACTGAGCTACCCAGCTGCCCCTAGAAATAGTCATTTTTTAAAAGAGAAGCGTGCCAGAATGCCAAAGCACCAAGATCGCTTGTTATGAAAGGGGTGGACACATGTTTAGAAGCGCTTCCAGTGTCCCCACCTGTTTCTCTGGTAACTGGCTGTTTATCTTCTCTCTTGTAGGAGAGAATCTGTACGTTGGGCAGAGAGTAAATTAGCTGCCTCGTTGTTCTTTGGCATCTAGAAGGCACTTGGTGGCATTCGTGAGGAGTTTGAAGGCCAAGCTAGATAATGTTGAGACTCACCTCTGAGGGTCTGCGGGAGGGAAGCAGGGCAGGCTCTTTGTCCAATCACCTAGGGACGTTGGCAGAGTAAGTCCTGAGTTCAAGTTCAGAATTCTCAGTTATCTTTCTGTTCTGTGGCCGATGTGTTACTGGGGGAAGTGGTGGGCTTGAAGCCAAATGATGCACATTGGCCTTTGTGAGAAGCCCTGGCCGAGCTTGGTGCTCTGGAGGTCACTCGAGGGCCAGCCAGCCTCTTGAGGAAGGGAGCCCGGGGCGTGAATGGGAGACGGTGAGCCTTCGTGGGACCCATCCCCCATGAACAACAACTTGGGGTGTGGTGCAGGTCGGCTACATCTTGGGGTTTCTTTGGCTTCCGTGTGGACGTACCGCCCAGTTTGCCTGTGTGACTTCATTCCTTGCTCTGGCTGCCCCGGAGCAAGACTCGGGGTGGAAGGCAGCTGGACAATCCATCACCTGGAGTCGACTGGTTGGAGGTCCAAGGCCTGGGTGGCATCATGGGCCAGAGGGCCTCTCCAGCTCCAGCTCTGGCCTAGTCCTCTCTTTTTTGTAAATTAAATTAAATTAAATTTTTTAAATTATTTTTAAAAAATTTTTATTTTGAATATTTTCCCCCAGTTCCATGTTTCATGTTCTTTCCCTCTCCCCGAGCCCCCCTAACCCCCCTTAGCCGACCCACAATTCCACTGTGTTTTACATGCATCATTGATCAAGGCCTAATTCCATATTATTGATAGTTGGACTAGAGTTATCATATAGTGTCTACCTCCCCAGTGATATCCCCATCAGCCCGTGTGTTCAAGCAGTTGTTTTTCTTCTGTGTTTCTCCTCCCACAGTTCTTCCTCTGAGTGTGGCTGGTTTTCTTTCTCAGAAGTCCCTCAGCCTCGCTCTGGATCCTTGCATGGCTGCTAGTAGAGACGTCCGCTATGTT
The DNA here is from genome assembly GCF_016433145.1 of Gracilinanus agilis. Taxonomy (NCBI): domain Eukaryota; kingdom Metazoa; phylum Chordata; class Mammalia; order Didelphimorphia; family Didelphidae; genus Gracilinanus; species Gracilinanus agilis. Next base: position 288,001,021 of record NC_058135.1, on the reverse strand, counting down.
CGATTGTACCACAGTGTGTCCATCTCTGTGTCTAGTCTCTCTTTTTACAGAACAGGGACCCGGCCCTGGAGCAGGGAAGTGATTGACTGCCCAGGAACCCCCAAGCAGTGGATTTCTTTTGTACATAAGTTGTTGGTTGGTTGGTGCCGCTTTCTTCCATCGCCAGGATTTCTCAGTATTCCTTCCCAGAGAGCCGGCCTGTATGAACACAGGAAAAGGGGGAAATGGACAGAACTGATTAGTATATTGGGAAAGTCTGGAAATCGTGCCGTGTCTGCCCTGCTGGGGTTGCGGGGCTCCTTTGGAACTGGGTGTGTTTCGGTTTTTTCCTTCTTTTTACGTTGCAAGCACTGCATGGATTGTTTCTTGTCTCCGCCTTAGCTGAGATCTGGTGTATCTCCTGGGCCGTTTCTCCCAGCAGTCGTGTTCCATTGCCTTCATGTGCCAGTGGAGGAGCCTCTTCTTTGTTTCTGAATTTTTGCTGTCACAGAGTCTTAGTGTAGGCAGGAACTTCCTTCTCAGCGATGGCCTTCTCGAGGTCGAAGGCGAGTGGTGGAACCCCAGAGGGGCCAGAGGGTGTGGACATGCCAAATTACTTCCTGAAATGTTCAGCCCCCCGCAGCGATGTCCCTTCACTCTCTGCAGTGTTGACCCTTCCTGCCTGTTTGCCGGGTGCAGCAGCAGCCTGTCAGCCCAGGCCACGTGACTAGAGCCCCCTCGCTCGCTTTCTTTGCCCCGGATTCAACTGCTCTCCCCATTCCCTCCTCCAGGCTATGACTTCGCGGCCGTTCTGGAGTGGTTTGCCGAGCGAGTGGACCGCATCATCCTTCTCTTTGATGCCCACAAGCTGGATATCTCGGATGAGTTCTCTGAGGTGATCAAGGCCCTGAAGAACCACGAGGATAAGATCCGGGTGGTGCTGAACAAGGCAGACCAGATCGAGACGCAGCAGCTGATGCGGGTCTACGGGGCCCTCATGTGGTCCCTGGGCAAGATCATCAACACCCCCGAGGTGGTGAGGGTGTACATCGGGTCCTTCTGGTCCCACCCCCTGCTCATCCCAGACAACCGGAAGCTGTTTGAGGCCGAGGAGCAGGACCTCTTTAAGGATATTCAGTCGCTGCCCCGAAATGCTGCCCTCAGGAAGCTCAATGACCTGATCAAGCGTGCCCGGCTGGCCAAGGTAGGCGCGGGCGGGCCACGGGTGTAAGTGTGGAAACGAATGGTTTGGCTAAATACATGAAAATTGTAAATCTTATTTACAAAAGAGGAAAGCGGAGGAGTACAAAAGGGTAGAGAAGACATTAACCCGTCTAACTAAATAGTGTTCCAGGGCTTGGCTCAGCCAGGACTTGTTAACCTTCAACGGGAATTAAACTCTCCAGAAGGCAGGAAGGGAAAGGCAGCTAGCGTTAAGCAGTGTTAGCTCCAGCTAGGCAGAGAGAATAGAGGATTCCCTTTTACACAGCGAGGGTGTGTCGCTCATAACGGTAGCACCTTCTCCGGGCGCCATGACAAGTCTTGGCTTTTCAATAAGCATGGACTGGGCCTGGGCTGCTGTAATCAGAAGCACAGGCCGAAACATTGACTGCAAGAGGGGACACTTGTAATGAAAGCAGGGCCTTGGCTTCAGTAGTCCTTGGGAAGTGGGTGACAGCTGGGTAGCTCAGTGGATGGAGAGCCAGGGCTGGAGATAGGAGGTCCTGGGTTCAAATTTGGCCTCAGACTCTTCCTAGCTGGGGGACCCTGGGCAAGTCACTTGACCCCCTTGCCTAGCCTTCACCACTCTTTTGCCTTGGAATCAATACACAGTATTGATTCTAAGATGGAAAGTAAGGGTTTAAAATAAAACAAACAAAAAAACGACTTTAGACTATTTTAGTTCCAGGGGTGAAGCACTTATGACTATGTGACTTGCCCAGGGCAAGTGTCTTAGACTATATTTGAACCCCAGACTGCCCATGTCTAAGCCTGGCTCTCTGTGTAGATGGCCGCCTAGCTGCCCCTCCTTTATTCATTTAAAAGCTGCTCCAGGTGCCTTGAGGGACATACTTCGCCTGAGGGAAGAAGTGGTCTTCCTTGGCCCTGGGCCTGTGGTAACTTGGATCCCCTGCTTCTGGTCAGCTGAAGCCCCCTCAGTGCCCGGGGCTGGCCCTGGGAGAGGAGGCTACAACCCCAGCCACAGGGCCTGAGGGTGCTGACTGCCTGACTGTGCTTTAGGTCCATGCCTACATCATCAGCTCCCTCAAGAAGGAGATGCCCAACATGTTTGGGAAAGAGAGCAAGAAGAAGGAGCTGGTTAACAACCTGGGAGAAATCTATCAGAAGATCGAGCGGGAGCACCAGATCTCTCCCGGCGACTTCCCGAATCTCCGGAAGATGCAGGTAGGTTTGCCCGCTGCGGAGGGGAAGTCGGGAGCCGGCAGGGTCCTGGGGAGGTATAAGAGCACCTCCCTGGGCTCTCTGCCTCACTGGGTCTCTGGAGGGAACGAAGGGGACCTTTGGTGCCTGCCAGGGCAGCCTGGTCAGAGCCGCTCACAAGAGGGGGCTCAGAGGTCCCCAGTCATCCGGCCTATGTGGCACCTCCCCAGGTTCACCGTCACCATGTGGCCCTTCTGTTGGCTCCATCCAAGGGAGAGGGGTGATGTGCCCGTGACTAGTCCCATGATGGGGGCCAGTAACTCAGCCCAGGAGATGACCCGCTGAACCTCGACCTTGTTAAAATGCCCGTTAGGTTGTGAAATGCTCAGAATTGGGCCCAGAGCCATGGCGAGTCCCTTCCACGCCTCCTCCTTGCTCTTCCCACAGGAATTGCTGCAGACTCAGGACTTCAGCAAATTCCAGGCCTTGAAGCCCAAGCTCCTGGACACCGTGGACGACATGCTGTCCAAAGACATCGCTCGCTTAATGGTGATGGTGCGCCAGGAGGAGTCGCTCATGCCCTCGCAGGCGGTGAAGGGCGGAGCCTTTGATGGCACCATGAACGGGCCCTTCGGCCACGGCTACGGAGAAGGGGCCGGAGAGGGCATCGATGACGTGGAGTGGGTGGTGGGCAAGGACAAGCCCACCTACGACGAGATCTTCTATACCTTGTCTCCCGTCAACGGCAAGATCACCGGGGCCAACGCCAAGAAGGAGATGGTGAAGTCCAAGCTCCCCAACACGGTCCTGGGGAAAATCTGGAAACTGGCTGACGTGGACAAAGATGGGCTGTTGGATGACGAGGAGTTCGCCCTGGCCAACCACTTGATCAAAGTCAAATTGGAAGGGCACGAGCTCCCCGCTGACCTGCCCCCACACCTGGTCCCTCCCTCCAAACGGAGGCACGAGTGACGCTCGATTCTTCCCTCGCCAGGAGGGCTGCTGCCCCCCTCTTGCCCCTCTGCTTCCCAGGGGGAGCAGAAGCTGGGGGGGTCCCATTCTCAGTGCTCCCTTGCCGTGTCTGTTCCATAAAGACCTAACTAACAGATGGGTTTTTGCAGCTCTCGAAAAGGAAAGCCACCACTTAAAAAACAAAAAGAAAAGAAAAACTTATTCCAAGCCTGGTGGGGAGACAGGGGTAGCGCTTGTCAATGTTGGAATTTTGTGCACAAGAACTATGGATATTTTTAATACATGAAGGCAGTATTCTTTCTTGCTCCCTCCCCGCCCCGTCCGTGGCCCCCTCCCGCCCCCACGTAGCCCAACAGAAGAGACCCCGCCAGGTTCCTTCCCCCTGGCTAGCCAGCTACACGGTATTCCCAAAGAGTCCGCGGAAGGAGCTTCCTTCTGCCCCCGCCTGGCCGCACGCCACAAGCCCTCGACCCCCTCCTGGGGCCGTTGGTCGCTCTGAGTCCTCTAGGCCAGACCCCAGCGTGGAGGGGCCCGGCCTCCCCCTCCTCTGTCCTTGACTCCTCGTGGTACTCGTGCCTTCGCCCGCCCCTTGGCCCCACTCGGGCACTGTTGACTCTCCTTCCCCAGAGCCTCGCCCGTGTCACACCAGCTTCCATCTCCCCGGGAAGTCCCCGAAGCCCCACGGGGTCACGTCTTCCGGGGAGAACCAGCGCCGTTCGGTTGCTTTGGTTTCCTCTTCGGCTCCGGGTCTGGCAGTTTCCGGCTGTTCTCGACGCCTTTCCCCAAGCGGCCCGATCCAGGAGTCACTGATGTCCCTGTTCTTCCGTTTCAGACCCTCTGAGTCAAGACGGCGCCCCCCGCGCCCCCAGGGTCGCAAGCTCTGCTCTTGGGGGTTTCCCAGAAGACCCATCAGCAGTGAGCGCTCGGCGGCCCCAGGGGGCTTCCGAACGAGGAGACGAGGCCCGTCTCTGGGCCGCCATGAGGAAGCCATCGATCGGCCCATGATCTGGTGTCGGGCAGGACCCGTGAGGCCCCCGGAGGGAGGAGCCGTGCCCTGCCGAGCCCCCAGAAAATGGCGGCAGCGTTTTGGTTCCGAGGGGCTAAATGTGGGGGGCGCCACTGTGGGGGGGCGCGTCGGGGGGCGCAGCTCTTATTCTGAGGCTCTTATTTATATTCATGTGCAAAACGAACCTGAAAAGTCTCAAGATGTTTTTTCTTGCATTAAAAAAGGAGAAATGGTGCCTAAGCTGTTTGGCGGTGATTCTTTGGAGCTCTCTGTGGACACGGGCTTCTCCCACGGAGTCTTTTCTGGGCCCCCCGCAGACGGGCTGGCCCAGGGGCCGGGGCCATCCCAGCTCCCCCGATGGCCCGGGCCGGGGGGCAGGTGGAGGGGGAGGACCACGACAGACAGCCTGGCGCGAGTGAGGGCCGCGAGGCTTGGAGATGTCTCGCCGGTGACGGCTCCCCATTACAGGGCCCACGAGAAGACGGGGTGGGGGGGGGACGGCTCGGGGTCCCGGCCCCAAAGCCCATCTGGGCGGGGACGGCGAAACGTTCAGACCCGCTTTGTTCTGTTTTATGCCCTTCCCTCACGTCCGGGCACCCGTGCTGTGCGCTGGCTCCAAGATGTGGGCAATAACGCTAGGAAGGGTCCGAGATCCCATTTGAACCCAGGACTTACCCTCTTTGAACCTGGCTCCCAAGCCGCCCCCTAGACCCATTTCACAGATGAGGCGAAGTGATTTGGGTCAGACAGAAGGAAGATCGGAGCCGAGTCACGGTCCAGATCTTTCGGTAGAGACTTCGGGCAAATGCAGGCAAGGCTAGGTTTGACTTGAGTGGGAAGAGGAGGTTGGTGAGGACGTGGGTCTCGGTCTGGAGGAGGGAGGAAAGGAGCATGTGGGTGCACCCAGCTTGGGGCCGAGCCGTGTGACCCTGGGCAAGTCCCTGCACTCCCCTGCCTAGACCGATGCACAGCATTGACTCTTGGGCAGAAGCTGAGGGTTCAAGCGAAAGCTAGGCCAGGCCTGAAGCCGCCCTCTGCCTCCAAACCCCGGACTCCCTCCAGGTCGCTGAAGCCAGCTGGGGTGCAGGAAGGCCAACGGCTTGTGTTTGTCCCCACAGGCCTGCTCCTGGGGCCCTTCCCCCAGAGGCGGCAGGAGGAGGGAGGGAGGGAGGGAGGGAGCTCCCCAGGCTGAAGGGACGGCGAGGCCCCTCTGTCTGAGCCTCGAGTTGGACAACGGCTGCCTGAGCTCTGGGGCGCAGGGCAGGGGCAGCGGGGCAGGGGCAGCAGGCAGGGGCAGCGGGGCAGGGGCAGCCGGGCAGGGGCAGCCAGGCCTGGGCTCGGGCTCTTTGGGTCTCCTCTGCGGGCAGCTCTCCGGATTCTGGAACCCGGCGTGCTCCACCCAGAGAAAGGGCACCCGAGGCCGCCCTCGATGCCCGCCGCAGGGAAAGCCCCTTGGAAGAGCCGCCCCTTCCCAAGCACAGGGTTAGGACCCTCGACAGAAGTCGCCGGCTCGCCGTGCGGGAGAGCCTGGTAAAGTAGCCTCCGTTTCCTCCTGGCAGAAAGACCAAACAGACGCTGGATCAGCCAACCGGCCTCTTCCGTAACTCATTCGTTACTTCGGTTCCGTGTAGAAACCATTTTTGCGGTTGTTTTGTGACCTTTGAGATTCCTTTTTCTCCCTCCGGTGCCAGCGTGCCTGTCGCCAGCTTTTAGGTTCAGTTTCCAATGAAGAAAATCCTCTCCTCTTCCTCCCTCTGCGCCATTCGAAAAAGGAGCGCCCAAAGGACTGCACAGGCGACACCCGAGAATACACGGGGAAGTCGAGCAGCGCACATTCCGGCAGGACTGGCGGCCCCCAGCCGTGTGGGGCTCGTCTCTGCCCACCCTGCCACGGCTCGCCTCGCCTGCGCCGGCGGCTTCCCGGCTCCTCAGAAGAGAGTCACGATGGGGGGACCCGCGGGGCGGGGGGAGAGCCCGCGCCTCACTTGGAGGAATCTGCAGCCAGGAAAAGCTGGCCCACTCCAAGAGGGAGAGCAAAGGGAGAGTGCTGCTGGCGTGGGGCACCGCTCGGGCCAACGTGTGGAGGTGGGAGATGGCCGTGTTTAGGGAAGGCCAGGCCCCTTGGGCCAGAGTCAAGAGCATTTAAAGGGAAGCGATGCCCATTCAATTTGGGAAGGAAGATGGTGGCTGGGCTGGGAAGGGCTGGAACTGTAAAGAGAAACTCCTCTCCTGCCTTCTTGGGGCTTAGGAGGCGTGCGGGAGCTTCTTGGGTAGAATGAGACAGAGCCGGACCCTTTAGGAATACCAGATCGGCAGTTGTGGGGAGATGGACCCCGGGAGGGGTGGGAGACCAGCTACACTGTAGAAATAATTCTGGTGAAAAGAGATTTGGGGGGAGGAGGAGGGAGCTGGGGAGCAGCTGGGTGGCTCAATAGAGACAGAAGGTCCTGGGCTCAGATCTGACTTCAGACTCTTCCTAGCTGGGTGACCCTGGACAAGTCACCTAACCCCTATTGCCTAGGCCTTACTGCTCTTCTCCTTGGAACCACTACAGCACATTGATTCTAAGATGGAAGAGAAAGGGTTAAAAAAAAAAGGAAGGGAGAGATGAGAAAAAGGGGAGCTTTTCCTAAGAGGCTGATTGTAAGAAGGAGAGGTATAGGATAGTAACTGGAGGGGATGCTGGCATTAAATAAAGGTTTGTTTTTTTTTCTCCAGATTACATGTCAATTAATTACATTATAACTTTTAATATTCATTTTCTGACATTTTGCAATCCATGTTCTCTTCCCCAGACATATATGATATAGGTTGTACATACATTATCATATAATACATATTTCCATGTTCGTCATGTGAAGTAAGACACATACTGCTTACCCTAGAGAGAAATCCATGGAGGAAACAAAGTGAAGAATAATGGTATGATTCAGTCTGCATTTGGACTCTGGTCCTTCTTATGGTGGTGGAGAGCCTTTTTCATCATGAGTCCCTGGAAGCTGGCCTGCATCCTTACCTTGTGGACGAGAACAGAATTATTCACAACTGATCATCATACATGATCGGTGTTACTGCACCCAGCATTCTCCAAGTTCTGCTCACTTTACTTTTCGTCACTTCATCTCGGTCTTCTCAGGCTTCTTTGTGATCCTCCCAAGTTTGTCATTTCTTATGGCCCCATCGTATTCTGTCCCAAGCACAGGCCACAGCTTGTCCAGCCATTCTCCGACAGATGGACATCCCTTCCATTTCCAGTTCTTTGCCCTCACAAAAAGAGCTGCTAGAAATATTTTAGGATATTTGGTTTATTTTCCTTTCTCCCTGATCCCCTTAGGAAATATACCCCATAGTGGTGCTGCTGGGTCTAAGGGGAGCCCCAGCTTTTAACTGCGTAGAGTTCCAGAGTGCTCCCCCAAAGGGTCGGATCCACCAACAATGTATCAGCGTCCCCTCCAACATGAAAGGAAGGATGTTTAGAGGCTGCTGAAGATCGAAGTAGGTTGGTGGTTGGTGGGAACTACGTTGGGGGGCAGCAGGGGAAGATGGACAGTGAGAGAGAGAGAGAGAGAGAAGGGAGGCTCCCTGGGGTAGGGGGTGACCGGCAGGGCGAAGGGCTGCCTTTTCCTCTTTTCCTCACCCAGGAGAGGATGGCAGATAGCATGAAGTCCCGGGGCCGGTCCCAGGCTCAGATTTTTGAAGCGGGAAGGTCGGGGAGAGCATCCACACGGTCAGCTTCTCTTGCGGCTGTGGATCTCACGAGTCTATAAATAAATGTTCCCAAAGGCAGGGCCACCCCTCCCCGCGTCACCCCCTGACCCCCTCTCTGGAGCCCGGCCGGGCCTCGGGCAGGGTGGAGCTGGAGACCGGTTGGCGCCTGCAGGGGCTCGGCCTGCGGCCCCCAGCTGGGGAGGGGAGCTCTGTCCGGGCTTCCTCCGGCCCCAGCAACCTGGATAATGAGATCACCAGACGGGGCGCCTCTCCCCGGGGGCTCAGCCAGGCCAGCATCTGGCTCATGCCGAGGCGGCAGGAGGAGGCTGACGTTGGGGCGACACCTAGTTTGGAGGGCCCTCGAGGGCTCTGAGCTCATCCGAAAACTTTCCCCAGAATCCTGGGGCTTGGCTGGGGCCCCGGGAAAGCGGCTGACCCGTCCCACCCAAGGAAGGGAAGCCGTCCAGAGAAGGTTCGGGGAGTCCCGGCCCAGCCCAGCCTGGAAGTCGGTCAATCACGATTTCTTAGGGGCAGCGGGGCGGCTCAGGGGTTAGAGAGCCGGGCCCAGAGAAGGGGGATCCTGGGTTCAGTTCTGGCCGGGTGACCCTGGGCAAGTCACTTGAGCCCCTCGGCCCAGCCCTTACGGCTCTTCTGCTTGGCTCCCGCTGCTGATGCTAAGCAGAAGGTCAGGGCTTACCACGGTGCCGTCCCCGATCCCATGAGGGGCCTCTCCCACGCCCGGGCCTCGGTCGGCCCCCCTCCTGCCCCGGCCGGGGCTCCCCCGAGGCATGCCAGGCATGGCGGCCCCTCCGAGCTTGAGACCCCCCAGCCTCCCCGGGAGCAGGGGTCGGGCCTGGCACCCTCGTGAGTTCCCATCTCCTTCCGGGCACGAGCTGTGACCCGGCAAGTCGCCTCAGTTTCCTCAGCTGTCACGGGAGCCGGAGAAGGAAATGGCGAAGCAGCCGCCTCTGTGCGTGCCCGGCAGGACCGCGGCCTTCTCCTTCCTTCGGGTCTTGGGCGATGCCGCGGGGCCTGGCACGGCCCGGCTTCCCCGCTTGAGCCTCACAAGGCCGCAATCCCTCCCCAGAGCTCGCTCGTCCCGGGTTTACCGACGTGGGTGCCCGGCGGGGCGGACGCATGTCCGAAGGCCTTTGTCCCAAGACCGGCCTCGCCGCGGAGGGGCCTCCGTGTCCGCATGGATGCGATCGCAGAGCCCTCCTAAGGGTCCTGGGTTTGAATCCTGCCACGGGCACGTGCTCGCTGCGCGGCGCTGGGCAGGTCCTGGGCCGTCTCCGGCCCCCCGGCTCTAGCTCTTGGGGCTCGGCTCCATCTGTGCGCTGGGCCGGAGCCTCCTGTGGCGACTGACCGAGCGCCGCCTGGAGAACAGCCTGAAGAGCCGACCCCCTCTTACAGGAGAGAAGGGAGGCTCCGGGGGGCGACCTCACTAAATCCATCTTCTCCAGGCGGCCCTGCCCAGGCCCGGAGACTCCCTTCTCTTGGGGGTGGCCAGTCGGTTCAGGCATGGCTGACGCCGACCTCTTTGGGGTTTTCTTGGCAGAGATCCTGGAGCCGTTGGCCATTTCCTTCTCCCGCTCATTTTCAGATGGGGAAACCGAGGCAAGGAGGGTGAAGTGACTTGCCCAAGGCCACACAGCTAGGGTCTGGGATGAGTCTGACTGACTTCAGGGGTGGCGGCTCTTTCCTCTGCAGCACCTCCTGGCAGGACCCAAAGTCTCTCTTAGGGAAGGACGGGCAGAGGAGGCTAGAAAGCCCTTCTGCCTCCCTTGGACCTCCCCACTCGCGTCCTGCCTCCCCAGGATGATCAATAAGTGGCAGATGCTGGCGTTATCTGTGAACTGACAGGAGAGAACCCCAAGACTCCCCTAATCCAAGGGCTCGCCCGGCGCCAGCTTCTCCCCCAGAGCTGCCCCTCTGCTCTCGCTGCCCTTCTCCTCCCGGGGCAGGGCATGATTTCCTTTCCCACCCCCGGAGCTCTCCATGGGGTCCCCTTCCTCCTGCTCCTCTGTGGTTGGTCACTTCCGGAGGCATCGCCAGCTGCTTCCTGCACGCTCGAGATGGGCAGCTCCAACGCAGGTCCAGAGCAGGCTCATCCTTCCTCCAAGCCCTCCCCTTCTCTGGCTTTCCTACATTTATTCCGAAACACCACCGGCTCGAGCCCCCGCCGGTGGTGTTCCTTCCTTCTGTTTAAAGATGGAAACAGAGAAACATTCCTGCCCTCCAGCGCCTCAGGGACCCCTCAGGGACCCCCCAGGGACCTAGCTGTCCGTCATAGGGGTGCCCGGGGCAGCCAGCCCCGGGGAGGCCCCCTCCCCAGGGAGGACCGTCAGGCTCCGGGCCAAGAGGCTGGAAGCTTAGCTCCATCTCTAGCTAGCAGCGTGCCACCAAGTTCATGTCCAGATTCAACATGAAGCTGAGTGAACCTTCCTTGCAGCTTCAGAGAGGGGCTCCCAAACACCAGCCACTTCTTGTCCTCCACATTGAACTACGGGACGGCGGGGGGCCTTCTGGACTGCTTAGACTCCCGAGTCACAGCTCCAAGAGGCTCCTCTCCCTTCAGCGGCACCCGAGCCCCCCGAGGGGTCTCCATGGAATCCAAGAGCTGCCCCTCCCAATGTGGTGCCAGTCATGGAACATCCAGGCGATCCACGGTCTGCGTGGAGGTGCCACGGAGGCATCCACACACCCGTCACCTCCTCTCTCCCCACATTCTGCGGGCCAGCCACGTTGACCTCGGGGTTAGGCGCAGAGCTCGGGCTTAAAACCTGGACCTTCTGACTGGCACATCAGACCTTTCCCCAGGGTGAGGTCTGACCTCTTCTCAGTTTGTCTGTCTTCCTTCCTTCCTTNGAGAGCTGTACAGTGCTCACAGTGTGGCTCCTGTAACAGCGCCTGAAAAAAATTGACTTTATGGCTCCTGCAGAAAGAGCCATATCTGACCCTCAAAAGAGCCAGATATGGCTCGAGAGCCATACGTTGCTGACCCCTGCTTTAGATTCTCAGTTAATGATTCTAGGAGATAGTGTCTCTAAGACAATAATTTGCAGACCAGCCAGTCAAACAGGAATTGATTACATACTTATGTGCCAAGCACTGTGCTAGACTAGGGGTTCATCTACATTGGTGGAGGGGATTTCTATGCCAAGAATTCCTTTACCAAATATATCATAGATTCAGGCCCACACTTCTCCCCATATCTTCATCTCCCTATCATTGCTATCTTACCATCTTTCTATCTCTATCATTTCTCTGTCTCTCTCTTTCCAACTCTATCTCTACTTATCACCTCTTCTTTCTCTCCATTCTTCTCTCTCTCCATCTTCCCCTCTATCTTCCTCTTTGTCTCTCTGTATTTCTGTCTGCCTGTCTATCCATCTTCCTATCTATCCATCTTCTTCCCTCCCTTCTTCCCTTCCTTCCTCCCTTCTTCCCTTCCTTCTTTCTTCCTTCCTTCCTCCCTCCCTCCTCTCTCTCTCTCTCTCTCTCTCTCTCTCTTTCTCTCTCTCTCTGTCTCTCTGTCTCTCTTTCTCTCTTTCTCTCTTTCTCTCTTTCTCTCTTTCTTTCTCTCTTTCTTTCTCTCTTTCTTTCTTTCTTTCTTTCTTTCTTTCTTTCTTTCTTTCTTTCTTTCTTTCTTTCTTTCTTTCTTTCTTTCTTTCTTTCTTTCTTTCTTTCTTTCTTTCTTTCTTTCTTAGGCTGGGGATGAGGGGAACGTGCAGAGCCCCATCAGGGTCCTTGTGCCCCTCTGGGGCTCACAGCAACCCCAATAGCTCTAAGAGAATGGGCCTTATGAGAACAGGGCTCAAGAGCGGCAAACAGCCACTGAGGGGTCTCTCCCCAGCCAGGAGCAATCCTAGGGGGCTTCCTGGAGGAAGGGACACTTGGTTTGGGCTTTAAAGATAAGCTGGGCTCTGCCTTAATCAGTGTTTGTTGAATGAATGAACCCCATCAATCCAGGTGGGGCTGCTGCCCTCTGCTGGCTGCTGAGGGGCAGCGTGTGGGGTGGCAGCATAGTCCTGGGGGACACCAGCCCCTGCACCCCCTCCCCTAGCATGCCCATCCATCCCTCTCCTGGCCTCTGGCGCCCTCTTGCGGCCAGCCTCTGGTCCCTGGAAAGAATCGACCAGCAGACTTGGGCACCCCAGAAAGCTTCTGCTCCAGCCCACCCAGCACTTGAGAGCCACCTCAGCGCTGGGCACACTGGATGAACTGAATGAATCAACCATCCAAAGGGCCGTTACTGAGCACCTCCTCTGGGCCAGGCACATTACAAGGAGGCTCTTATTGGATCCTCGCAGGGGCCCTGGGAGGGAGGTGCGCTAATTACCCCCATTTTACAGATGAGGAAACTGAGGCAGGCAGAAGAGAAGTGGCTTGTCCAGGGTCACACAGCTAGAACGTATCTGGGTCTGGATTTGAACTCAAGTCTTCCTGGCTCCAGGTCCAGGGCTCTGTCCAGGGAAACCCAGGCACCCCAGTTTCAGAGAGTATAAATGGGGAACACAAGGCAATCTCAGAGGCCCTGGCAGAGCAGCCAAGGAGCCTGGGAGGCCAAGGGGAGGAGAGGGAGCCCTCAGGGAATGGGGGACAGCCAGGAAGTGGGGGGGGGTCTGTGCTGAAGGAACAGAGGGAAGACCCATGTGGCTGGATCGTTCAGTTGCGCCGGACTCTCCATGAGCCCATCTGGGGTTTTCCTGGCAGAGATCCTGCAGCTCATTTTACAGATGAGAAGACTGAGGCCGGCAGGTGAAGGGACTCCTCCAGGGTCACCAGCTAGTGAGTGTCTGAGGCTGGATCGGAACCTGTGAAGAGGCTTCCTGCCTGGGCCCCAGCTCCATCCCCTGCAGCGCCACCCAGCAGATGCCTGGCAAGTGGTCAGGAGTGAGGGATAAGATGGAGATGGAGGGGCTCCACTTGATCCCGGAGGTCAGTGGGAGCCCCAGCAGTCCCTGAGCTGGACGGTGGGATCTGGCCTGGAGGGCCTGGAGCCAAGAAGAGGCTTGGAGCAGTCCAGGGTGGGAGCTGGGAGGGTGGGGAGCNACACTTCCAGGTGTGGGTGTGTGACCCTGGCCAAGTCACTTAACACCCCCCCCCCCCCCCGCCATGCTTTTCTGCCTTGGAACCAGTACACAGTAATGATTCTAAGACGAGAGGTCAGGGTCTGAAGAAAGAAAACCGGAGGGCCCTGAAAACTGGGGTGCCGGAGGGGACCGTGGAGCCCCAAGTGGTGCCAGAGCCGTCTGGCCGAGGGCAGGATCTGAGCCGGGTCTAAGAGTGAGATGCCTGTGGGACGCCCACTTCCCCAGGTCTCGAGGGGGAGAGCAGACGGCCCAGGACAGTCGTCTCGGCTGGCGGCCCACCCTGGGCTGGGTAACTGGCTGGCCTCGAAGCCCTGCAGTTAGGCGGTGTTTGCCCTGCGCACCCGAGACTTCCCCTGGGAGAATGGGCCAAAGAGGCCACGAAGGCTCAGCAGAGAGCTCAGAGCTTGGGCAGGTCCCGGGCCAGAGCCGGCCATCCGGACTTTTGGCCCGCCGGTGAGTCTGGGCAGCTCGGCTTCGCTTCAACCTGATCCGTGCAGAAGTCACGCCATCACCTGCGCTGCCAGCGGTCCTCCGACAACGAAGGACGAAGACTCAGCAAAGGCCACTGAAGGGTGGTCTGCAAGGAGGGAGAGGCCGGAGAGAGCCCTGAAGACGCAGGGAGAAGAGAAGGGCCGGCCGGGCTCAGGGGCTCCGAGAGCTCCAGAAGGACGCGGGCAGAGTGCTCAAGAGGGCGCCCAGAGAATGCCCAGGGCAGAAGCCAGCCAGTGAGGGCTAGCGAGAGAGGGAGAGAACAGCCTTCCCGAGGAATTTAGCCTGGGAGGGGAGGGGAGGATGCTTAGATCAAGGGGGAGGGGGCTCTCGGGATGGGGGGACGTGGCTGGGTTAGAGGGAAGTGCTGGGAAGAGCCTGGAGATGAGGGAGACGGGAGACAGGAAGGGAGGGCTAAAGCGGGAGCCGGCCCAGAAAGCTCCTGAGGGACACCCGGAACATATGGACATCTGGACCCCGATAAACCCAAGCTGGTCTGTCTAGAACATCAGACCGGAGGCTCCTCGAGAGCACAGACTAGCTGGTTGTCGTCACTGTATCTCCAGGGCTGGCACAGTGTCCGGTACATAGTGGGCACTTCATGTCTGCAGAGGGCCAGCGAGCTGGCACAATGGAGTCAGGAAGACTTCAAATCCAGCCTTGGACACTTACTAACTGGGTCACCTTGGGCACGTCGCTTCACCCTCTTTGCCTCAGTTTCCTCATCTGTCCAAGGAGCTGAGAAGGAAATGGCAAACTCGCTGGGTGACCCTGGGCAAGTTGCTTCTCTCTGTTTGCCTCAGTTTCCTCATCTGTCCAAGGAGCCGAGAAGGAAATGGTGAACCAGTCCAGTATCTTTGCCAAGAAAACCCCAGATGGGGTCGCGAAGAGTCGGACATGACTGAAAAATCACTGAACAACAACACGTTTGCAGAACTGACTTGTCTCATTCTGACAGCGACCAGGAAGCCGGCTCTTCTCCCAACTCTTGGGCACCTTCTTGGTTCCGCTTTGGGAGATGCCTCCACGGGCCCTGGATTGGCTGCCCGACATCCGCAGGAGAAGACAGCCATCGTGTCTCTCCTATTCAGTGGAATTGGTGCCCGGGAGAGATGCCCTGAGTCCAGGGACCTTCCTGGTCAAATTTCCTCCAAGGTCCAGATGTCCGCACCCCATCACTGCCCCCTCCAGCCTGCCAAGGGTCCAGGCATGGGGGGTCTCAGGGGTAGCTCCTCTTCCAGGACAGCTGTTTTCCTTTTCCTTTTTTTTAAATTTTTAAAAAAATTTCGAATATTTTCCCCTAGTTACATGTTTCACGTTCTTCCCCTCTCCCCCAAACCCCCCAACCTCCTTAGCCGACGCACAATTCCACTGGGTTTTACATGTAACGTTGATTCCACATTATTGATAGTTGGACTAGTTATCATACAGTGTCTACATCCCCAATCATATCCCCATCAGCTCGTGTGTTCAAGCAGTTGTTTTTCTTCTGTGTTTCTCCTCCCACAGTTCTTCCTCTGAATGTGGCTGGTTTTCTTTCTCAGAAGTCCCTCAGCCTTGCTCTGGATTCTTTCGTTGCTGCTAGTAGAGAAGCTGTTATGTTCGATTGTATCACAGTGTATCCCTCTCTGTGTACAATGTTCTCCTGGCTCTGCTCCTTTCACTCTGCATCACTTCCTGGAGGTCTTTCCAGTTCACATGGAATCCCTCCAGTTCATTATTCCTTTGAGCACAATAGTATTCCATCACCAGCATATATCATAATTTGTTCAGCCATTCCCCAATCGAAGGGCATCCCCTCATTTTCCAATTTTTTGCCACCCCAAAGAGTGTGGTTGTGAATATTTTTGTACAAGTCTTTTTCCTTATGATCTCTTTGGGGTACAAACCCAGCAGTGCTCTGGCTGGATCAAAGGGCAGGCAGTCTTTTAAAGCTCTTTGGGCATAGTTCCAAATTGTCATCCAGAGTGGTTGGACCAATTCACAACTCCACCAGCAACGCATTCATGTCCCAATTTTGCCACATCCCTCCAACATTCTCCACTTTCCTTTGCTGTCAAGTTCAGCTTTTTTTTTAAAACAGCCCTGCAAGACTTCAGGCATCACTGGCTCTATTTTTCCAAATGGGGAAACTGAGGCTGGGGAATCTCTTGCCCATTGTGGTTAGCAAGGGAGCATTAGCTTCGAGTCAGATGTTGAATGGAGGAGGGAGTCACTCAGGTGATGACTGAGGCAGGATGGAGGGAATGTTAGGGAGGAAAAGCGTTTGCTGGACCTAAGAAGCTGATTGAAAGTGAACTCACCACGCTCTCCCTTGGGTCCCAGGGTCAGGGGGCATTTGGGGAGAAGCAGCCTGCCTCCAGGGGGACAGGAGTGGTAGTGGCAAAAGAGCAGTGAGGGCCAGGCAGCGGGGGTTAAGTGACTTACCCAGGGTCACACAGCTAGGAATGTTTTGACCAGTTTTGAGGCCAGATTTGACCCCAGAACTGCCCCTCCCCCCCATATGGATTCTAAGACACAAGGAAAGGGTTAAAGAAAAGGAAGACTAGAAAGTAAGAAGGGAAGGAGGCACCCTGAGCCCGGGGCTGTGAGGGCTGGACTCTTCCCAGCATCCTCTCTTCAGATAAGGAGTGTGGGGATGTGACTCCAAGGACAGGCAGGAGGAAGAGAACAAAGTACACTAACTCCACTGGGATAGAAGGCCGGGAACAAAAGCCCAGCTGCCGGGACTGGTTCCGTTTCTGCTCACAGACCCAGAGCCAAAGGCCAAGTAGTTTGAATCAAGGCCCAGGAGATCTGTGCTGCTGGAGGCCACCCAGGCTCATGGCCCCGGATAAGTCACTGAACCTTTGTTTGCCTCAGTTTCTTCGTCTGTAAAATGGGATAATAATAGTGCCTACTAGGGCATCTAGGTGGCTCAGTAGATACAGCTAGGGATCCTAGAGAGAGCGGAGGTCTTGGGTTCAAAACTGGCTGCAGACACTTCCTAACTGCATGACCCTGGACAAGTCACTTCCCCCTTTGCCTAGCCCTTACACTCTTCTGCCCTGGAGCCAATACACTGTGTTAAAGGGGAGGATTTAAATTAAGATGACTATAGAGCTGGCCTCCACAATGGCTGGAACCCAGACGGGATACCCAAGACATCCTCTTTGTTCAAATCTGGCCTCTGATGCTTAGCTGTTGCCTCACCCCACTGGCCTCAGTTTCCCCATCGGTCAAATAGGTCAGAGAAGGAGATGGGAAATAGCTCCAGGATCTTTGCCAAGAACCCTCACACACAAGTCCCCTGTGGACCCACAAAGCCAGTGTCCTGGGGAGTGAGGCTACCCTGCCCCTGCCCAACCTTCTAACCTCCAGGCCTTTGCCCTGTCTATTCTATGGGGCCAGGATGGGCTGCCCCTTCAGCTCCAGCATTGCTTCTTTAAACATTAGAATCTGTTCGGAAGAGCAGCCAGGACAGGGCTGTGGGGGTTAGGGGACTTGTCCAGGGTCACCCAGCTAGCAAGAGTCAGATTGGAACCCAGGACCCCAGTCTGCAAACTAGGGGCTCCATGTTGCCCTTTCTGACAGGCAGCTCTTGGAGGGTACAGCCAGCACCTGGCACCCAGTGGGCATGCCCAGGGCATGGGCAGCATTGCCAGGACCTAGTCAGGGCTCAGATGGAAACTGAGGGAGGGAGGAGATACTTCCAGGTGCCAACACTCAGGGACCACATGGAAGGATGCTCTGAGTTCTAGAAGGGAAAGACCAGGGGGGAGGATCTCAGGGCAAAGGCTCTGAGGTGGGAGATGGAAGCTGAGGGGGCAGCTAGGTGGATCAATGGACAGACCCAGGCCAGGAGACAAGAGGTCCTGGGTTCAAATCAGATACTTCCTAGCTGGTTGACCCTGGGCAAGTCACTTAACCCCCACTGCCTAGCCCTTATGGCTCCCCTCAGAACCAGTACTTAGTGTGGATTCTGAGGTGGAAGGGGAGGGTTTAAAACCACCAGAAAGAAGCCAGGCCATCTCCCCTACCCAGGTCTTTGCACTAGTTGTCCCTCATGCCTGGGACACCGTCCCTCCTCAGCTCCAAATGTCCTCCGGACCCCGGGTCAGCACCAGGGATACCTGGGCAGCAGGAAAAGCAGCCCCTTGGCTCGGCCCAGGCTCCTTCCTTCGGGTCTCATCAGAGGGAACCCACAAAGTCCACTGACGGCCGTCCAACCCAGGAAGCGTTTATGAAGCAGGCTTGGGCAAGGGGCATCGGGCCAAGCCCGAAATAAGGCAATCCCGGTTATATTGGGGAACTTCCATTCTCCGGGGTGGGGGCGGGGAGCTCCCCTCAGATAAGCAGCCTCCGCGAAATACAAAGGCATCTCTGGGCAGGGGGGCGAGTGCTTAACAATGGAGAGGATATGGACATTCCTCGGGCGCCAGCCACTCCAAGAGCAGCAGAGGAAGAACATTCCAGGCTTGGGAGGTGGGGGGCCGGCGGGAGCCTCAGTATGCAAAGGCCCGGAGGTGGGAAATGAATAGAGTGGCGTTGGGGCCGGGAACGTCCAGGAGAATTGGAGCGGCATTAGTGCCCCGGTCCCGGGAGAATCCGATTCCGGGGGCTCAGGGGCTGTAGGGGCTCCCTCCGCAGGGGCTTAAAGCCGAAGGGCAGAATTAATCCGGGAACCACTTCCTCCTTTCTGAGCCTCCTCAATCCTCGTCCCGCCATCCGCCGCGGGGCAGAAGTCGGGAGAATGGCGCTTCCAGTCCAACTGGCAGCTGACCCTTCCGACCTATCCCGAGGCGTCATCTAGACCCACTCTCTCCCCCTCCCCCAACTGGGCCGGCTCTGACCCTGGTCAAGCCCAAATCTCCCTACTGGCAACTTTACCCACTGCTCCCGGCTCTGCCCTTGGGGCACCGGCGTTAGAGTCACTTAGCCCCGCCGGACCTCAGTTTCCCCTTTGGACTAGACGCGGTCCTGGAACCCGAAAACCGCTGCTCCTGCCGACTCCCATTTGTGTAACGCCTGGAGGTGGAGGAGGGGCTTCCACGTAAACATCTCTGGGAGGTCGGACACTGGAGGAAACTGAGGCGCGGAAGGGAAGGGGCCCCGGCATCGAGTCCCAGGCTGCTAACTTCAAATCCTGCACCTCCCGCGTCCCCGCACGGACCCCAAGCTCTCCCTGGTTTTTGCCCGAGACGGCGATGGCCGGAATTTCTAGGTGAAAGGGTCCTGGGGGAGGCACGTAGGGAGACGAGGCGTTAAAGTCAGTAATGGCCCGACCTGGGGATGGACTACATCTCCCAGGAGGCCCTACGCCCCTTTCCCCAAACCCGGACGCGACCAGGTCGGCCTGGGGCAAACAGAGCTCCGGGTGGGGCCGGGTTTGGGGACCTGGGGAGGGGGCGGGGGAGCCTCAGCCTGCCTCCGCCCCCAGCAAGCGCATTCGCTCAACTTCCTGAACTGGACTCGGACGCCCGCCCCGTCCCAACCCTCCTGCCACCTCCGCCTCCGCCCGGCAGCCGCTGATTGGCCGCCGGCTACCTGTCCG
>NC_058135.1:287960603-287972232 GCF_016433145.1 Gracilinanus agilis | reverse complement strand
TTCCTCCCTCCCTCCCTTCCTTTCTTCCTTCCTTCCTCCCTCCCTCCCTCCCTCCCTTCCTTCCTTCCCTCCCTATCTTCTTTCCTACCTTCCTTCTTACTACCCTGCCCCCCCCCACATACACACACCTTGGAAAAGGAAAAAGAAAAAAATACCCTTGTAACCAATATATAAAACAAATTCCTGCTTTGGCCAACCCACACTGGAAGTTCTAAACCCTTTATTTTACAAGTGAGCAAACTGGGAGCCAGAGAAATGAAAGGTTGGCTTGGAGATGGCAGAGCCAGGATTCAAAACCAGGCCTCTGCCTCCTGATTTAGGACTCCACAATGCCATATTGCCTGTTACCTATCCAACTCCTTCCTTTTACAAAGGGGGAAACTAGGGGCCAACGAGGGCCTTGCCCAGGGCCCCCAAACATGTTGCTATCAGTTGGGCTCCTCTGAACCTGGAGACCAGGATGCTCTCCCCTAAGCCACAGGACGGGGCTCTTGGGCACCTCCAGCCCTACTTCTCACTGCCCCCTCACACCCATTTCTCCTCCTGCCAGCCACCCCCTTCGTGACAAAGGTGAAAGAGCTGAGGCTCCAGAGGGATGACTTTGAGATCCTCAAAGTGATTGGCCGAGGAGCCTTTGGGGAGGTGAGTTCCAGAGGTCCTGAGGGGGTGGCAGGGGAGGAAGGGTCTGTGCTGGGAGAGGGGTACCCCTTATCCCTATGGATGACCTCTCCCTGGGTCTTTGCAGGTTGCTGTGGTGAGACAGAAGAACACAGGCCAGATTTTTGCCATGAAGATGCTACACAAATGGGAGATGCTGAAGAGGGCTGAGGTCAGTGGAGTCATCCCCCTGCCTTCTTTCTAAAGCATGGGGTATTAGAGTTTGGAATGTGGGGAGGATAAGGTTGGTGCCAGTGATACAGAACAGAGACTAGCCCACCTGGAGGCGGCACTAGTCTAGATTCCTCGTTTTACAGCTGAGGAGACTGAGGTCCGGGCCAGGGACTTGGCCAAAGTGGCAGAACTGGGCACAGGACCTTCTTTTCTTCCAATCCTCTGATGCCTTTCATTCTTTCTTCCTTTCATTCCTCCAGACGGCTTGCTTCCGGGAGGAGCGAGATGTCCTGGTGAAGGGAGATGGCCGCTGGGTGACGACTCTCCACTGTGCTTTCCAGGATGATGATTATCTGGTAGGTTTGGCAGTGAGGGGCTGCCCTGGGGCCTTGGTGGTTTGGGCTCGACGCAGGGCAGAGGCAAGATAAATAGTCAAGGAGGCTGCTTGGCCAGGCCAGAGCCAGCGCTAACTCCCCTGTCTGGGCCATTTGGCCTTGGGGCAGATGTGAGAAAGTCACCGCTGGGGGCTGGTTCCCTTTGGCGACCATCAGAGAAGTTTACCTGGACAGCTGGAAGGATGGACTGGAGGGTGGATGGTCGATAAGTTAGGGCTGGAGATGCTCAGACCTGGCTCCGTACCCCGAGGGGCCTCGGGCTTGGAGATCAAATGATGTGATTTATAAAGTCCTTAACACTGAAGAAATGCCTTTTCCTTCCCTTCGCTCCCACTGTCCCCTGCCCAGTACCTGGTGATGGACTACTACGCCGGTGGGGACCTGCTGACCTTGCTGAGTCGCTTTGAGGACCGGCTACCGCCCGAGCTGGCCCAGTTCTATCTGGCTGAGATGGTGCTGGCCATCCACTCCCTGCACCAGCTGGGCTACGTGCACAGGTGCCCAGCTCCTTCTCCCCTGCGTTTAGGCCTGCAGGCCTGCTCCCCTATTCTAGGCCCAACAGGCCCATTTCTACTCACCAGGTCAGCCTGCCTGCCCTTCTTCTCTCTAAGGACCCAGGATCCTGGTCCCCTATCTACTATCCCTTTTAGAACCCGGGGGCCATTACATGATATCACAGACAGGCATATACTTAATAGGTGATCAAGTTCAACCCCCTTGTTTTACAAATTGGGAAACTGAGGCCCAAGGAGAGAAAGGAAATTGCCCGAGGTGTCCCTTGATATTAAGTAGCAAAGCTGGAATTTGGCCCTAGGTTCTCTGACCTTGAGACCCTGGTTTGTGGCCGCTGGCCCTGGCTATCTCTGAGTAGCCGCCAGCCAACCTGGGTGGCTTCCAATTATCCCCTTCCTTCCATTCCCCCACCAGCTTCCCCTTCCAGTCCCCCATCCCAAATGTGGCTGCCAGTTTCTCCCCAAGACCCAAAGTACTCCTTCCATAGCCTGCTGTTCCCTCCTAGGATCCAGGCATCTTGCCGGGGGCCCCTGATCCTTTCTCAGGATGTGGCCGTCCCGCTCAGCCCAGATAGTGTGTGCCTGGCACATACCACGCACCAGATGCCTATTGAGTTCAGAGCATGCTGGCTTGGGAGCCCAGGGGCTTCCCTCGCTAGGCCTCGGTTGGCCTTTTGGACAGTGAGTCGGGGTTGTGCCAGGGAGATGTTCGCTAAGACCCTCCTTGGGAGTTCTGCACTCTCTGACCAGACCCTGGCTCTCCTGGCACAGGGATGTCAAGCCGGACAACGTTCTTCTGGACACAAATGGGCACATTCGCCTGGCCGACTTTGGCTCCTGCCTGAGGCTCAACGCCAATGGAATGGTGAGTGGAAGCCCTGGGACAGAGCCGCCTCGGACACCCATCGGGGCCCCCAGCCTTACCCTGCCCCTATCGCTGGCCTACAGGTGGACTCGTCAGTGGCTGTTGGCACTCCTGACTACATCTCCCCTGAGATCCTCCAAGCCATGGAGGAAGGAAAGGGCCACTATGGGCCCCAGTGCGACTGGTGGTCCCTGGGCGTCTGTATGTACGAGCTGCTCTTTGGAGAGACGCCCTTCTACGCTGAATCTCTAGTGGAGACCTATGGCAAGATCATGAACTATGAGGTCAGGCTTTCAGGGACCCTTTGGGGGCCAGGATGGGGCAGGAGGAGGAGGGCACTAAGAAAGGTTCAGGGTCTTGGACAAAGGGCAGAATGGGAGAGGCACCGGCCAGGGTTCTGGGCTGAGAGAGACGGTGTTGGCCTGGTCGGTCCTCCCTTCCCTCTGTCTGGGGGCCTCCGAGTGAAATGAACTGGGAAATGAAGGGCTCAGGCTTCATGACCTCAAAAGCTACGAGTCTGGGTTCCCAGGAAAGGGAGATGGACACATACCCAAGTTCTAGACTCAGGAAGAAATCTTAGGGTTTGAGCCTGGGGGCCTGAGTTCTAGCCTGAATGGACAAGTGTCTGGGTTCCAGGATGCAATGGGGTGAGGGTGCCTATGAGCTTAGACCGAGAAAAGGAAGCAATTCCTGGGGCTCTAGGCTAGGGTGAAGATGTTCCAGATTCAAGGCTAGGGGTCAGAGACAGCCACTCAGCTTCTAGCTTGGAAGAAAATATACATTTAGTTTATAGGTAGCAGCAAGGGAATGCCTCAGGTTCTAGGCTGGGGTTGAGGGACAACTTCAGGTTCTGGCTTCTGGGGTCAGGTGGGGATGCCTGAGGTTCTAGGCTAGAGGTACAGTGCACATCCCCTGGGTTCTGGATCACTGACTGGGCCCTGGAGAAGGACCTAAGCTGAGTCTGGGGTCCCCGCACTCTCTTTCCTCCTCCAGGACCATCTGCAGTTTCCCCCAGATGCCCCTGAAGTGTCAGAGAGTGCCCGGGACCTGATCCGCAAACTCCTGTGTCGCCAGGAGGAGAGGCTGGGCCGGGGGGGCCTTGATGACTTCCGGGGTCACCCCTTCTTTGAGGGTGTGGACTGGGAGCGACTCCCCACCAGCACCGCGCCCTACATCCCTGAACTCCAGGGGCCTGTGGATACCTCCAACTTTGATGTGGATGATGACACCCTTAACCACCCGGTGAGAGGTCAAGGCTGGCCCTGAGTCTGGGGAGCCTTCTGGGAAGGGCCATAACCTGATACTGGGTTTTGCGTCCTCCCACCTTAAAGATGGGGGTAGTTTAGTCTAGACCCAAGAGATCCAGGCCAAAGCAGGGGGAGTGTCCATTCTCTCAGGTTTCTTTAGCCTCCTTGGCCTCTCCAATCCAGCTTCCCCTCCAGTTATCATGGCGGACCTTGATGTAGGCTCTGGATGGCCAGCCAGCTCCTAAGGAGGCTTACCCCACATGGTAAGGCTCATGGGAGTTGTAGTCTTTGGCTCCAGGAAGCCCAGCAGGGGCGAAGGCCCTGGGTGTCCTCCAGATCACGTTCTTTGGGGCAGAACTCGAGGCTTTCCCGTCTCCGTGACTGGCCTGCAAACATTTATGAGGCATCGACTGAGTACGTGGCTGTGATTGCTCAGGGATGGGCACCTAAAGAGAGGGGACGCAGACTGAGCCCCTCGACGATGGCCTTTCCTTATGCACCTGGGCAGCGGCGAGGGCATCAGCTCTGCCATTGCCTCCTCCCTGTGGCCAGTCTGTCTCTTCTCTGGGCATTCGCCCATGTGAAATCCCCCGGGAGCTGGCTGGGAGGGACCCACCTCCAGGGCTCCCTGCTCTGAGAGGGACCCGGCAAGGGCCCACAAGACAGCTGAGATGCCAAGCAAGGGAAGGGGCGTCTCAAAAGGCAGAGGCAGGGGGGCAGCTGGGTAGCTCAGTGGAGTGAGAATCAGGCCTAGAGACAGGAGGTCCTAGGTTCAAACCCGGCCTCAGCCACTTCCCAGCTGTGTGACCCTGGGCAAGTCACTTGACCCCCATTGCCCACCCTTACCAATCTTCCACCTATGAGACAATGCACCGAAGTACAAGGGTTTAAAAAAAAAAAAGTTAAAAAAAAAAGGCAGAGGCAGGGAAGAGGGTGATGGGGCATGGCATGGGCAAAGGCTTGGAGATGAGAACAAGGGTCAGAGAGTTTGGTTTGAAGTAGACTACGTAAAGCAGAGAGGGGAGCCTGGGCAGCAGCCCACTTATGGAGAGCTTGGACTAGCCTCAGTTTCCTCTTTTGAAAAACGAGAGCGTTAGGCTAGACGACCCAGCTCTCTGGCCCCCTTCTGCCCTAAGTAGATGCTTCTCTGACTGCCAAGCTGAAGATTTAATTTTTGTTTTTAAACCCTCTCATCAGCCTTAGAATTGATACTATGCATTGATTCCAAGGCAGAAGAGCAGTAAGGGCTAGGCAATGGGGTTTAAGTGACTTGCCCAGGGTCACCCAGCTAGGAAGGGTCTGACGCCAGGTTTGAACCCAGGACCTCCTGGCTCTCAATCTCCTGAGCTACCTAGCTGTCCTAAGAGATTAAAATTTTATTCTGTGGACAAAAGGGAGATATAGAGTACAACACAGAATAAATAGAGGCTCCCGTTCTCTCTCTGTCTCTCAATCTCTCTATCTCCTCTCTTTTTCTCTTTTTCTTTCTTTTTCTGTCTCTTGTCTGTCTTTGTCTCTGTCTCTCTTCATAAAATAATCAATTAGGTTATTGTAATAGCCCAGCTGAGTCGTGATGAAGGCCTGAATCAGGGTCTTTGCTCCTGATAGGCAAGGAAGAGGGAAGAGAAGAGGGTCGCTAGGACAATGAGGTTTGGATTTCATACTTGAGGCAGTTGGGAGCCACGGAAGGTCTTTGAGCAGAGGAGTGACCTGGTCAATGGCTCTTTAGGAATAGCCCTTTGGCGGATGCCTGGGTTGGAGAGGAGCCTGGAGGCTCCCACAGTAGCCTGGTTGTGGAGAGATGATCAGCCCTGGGTGGCCGGGAGGCATTTGCAGCCCCTCCTTGGCACCTGGTTAGACACTTCTCTCACATCCGTGGGTCCCTTTTGTCCCCTTGAGCTTTCCTTCTCCTCGCAGGGAACCCTGCCACCTGCCTCCCATGGGACCTTCTCTGGCCACCACCTGCCTTTTGTGGGTTTCACCTTCACGTAAGTGTGCCCCTCCCCCTCTGGATTGTGGGCAGGGCGTGCGCAGTGCTGGGCTGGGGGCGGGGCCTCCATAAGGCGGGGCGGGGCCTCTAACTCTCTCCCAGCTGAGGGCGGCTGTGGGCGCTCCCCCTGACTGCCCCATGGCTCCTCAGCTCAGGTCCCCGGCCGGGCTCAGACAGGAGCCCCCAGCTGGCGGCCTCCAGCCAGGAGCAGAGCTTGCAGATCCTGGAGAAGGAGAAGGCGGAGCTGAGCGGGAAGCTGCAGGGTAGGGCGGGTCCCTGTGGCCCCAGGAGGGCGGGGCGGGGCGGGGCGCGGCTGGAGGCGGGGCTTCAGCCAGGCTCCCCTCCCCCAGATGCCCTGCAGAGAGTCGCCCCTGGGTACAAGGAGCTGGAGCTGCTTCGGAAGGAAGCAGAGACCCTGCGGAAGAGGCTGGCAGGTACCCGCAGGGCCCCTGAGGCTGCAGGGACTGTGGTGGTGATGAGCCCATTTTACAGCTGAGAAAACTGAGGCAGGGGAGGCTAGAGAGGAGGCCTGGAAGGAAGGGAAGGAAACAAGCGTTTATTAGGCCCCTGCTGAGTGCTAAAACTTTCCCTTAATCCTCGTGGCAGCAGCCCTGGGAGGCGAGTGCTGGATCCCTATTTTACAGTTGAGGAAACTGAGGCAAATCCATGAAGTGACTTGGCCAGGGTCTCTGAGCTAATCTGTGTCTGAGGCAGGATTTGAACTCTAATCTTCCTGCTTCCAGGCCCCCCAGGCCTGTTCTGGGCCTGAGTTGGATCAGACTTGACCATCTAAAGCCTCTTCTGGCCCCCTCCAGAGCCTCTGCCCTCCTGGGCTCCTCGCTGGCCCATGAGCCCTGGGCTTGCTGGGAGGGAGGCAGCCAGGGCCTCCCCTTCCCCGTGTCACATCCCTCTTCTCCCCAACAGAGGCCCAGGTGGAGGCTGCCCCAGGTGGGGGGGCGGCCCCTGCGAGCAGCTGGCAGCAGGAGAGAGACCGGCTTTGCCAGGTTTGGGGCCTCCGTGACTCTGGGCCAGCAGCGCTGCGGGATGGGGTGGGGTCAGACCTTGGCAGGGGGACCCAGGGCTGGTTCTGGGGCAGGGCTGGCCCCCTCTTGGCCAGGTGGGGCCCCTGGGACATGGGGGAAGGGAGGGGGGTCTAGGGGCCTCCAGGCCTGCTGGGAGCTTCTGTCCGTCCCCATCCTGTTGCTCCCAGGACCTGTCTGAGGCTCGGAATCAGCTGCAGGCCCAGGCCCAGGAGCTGCTCGTCTCTGATGGGAGGCAGAAGGAGCTGCAGCAGAGGCTTCGGGAGGCCGAGGAGGCCGCAGGGGAGGCTGGGAGCCGGGCGCAGGCTCTGAGCCGTCAGCTGGACGATGCCCGGGAAACCCAGGCTGAGGTAACTGAGGCCGGCCTAGGAGGGGCCTCTGGGAGTGGGGGGAGAGCAGCCTCCGAGAGGCTGGCCTCAGGTGAGCCTCAGTGACCTCCCCGGGGCCAGACCGTGGGAGGCAGCTTCATCCAGCAGATGGAGGCCGGCCTCGAGGCCCTGAGTGTCTGCAGTGTGCCAGGCCCCTGCTGGCCTCTGCACCGATCCCTGCCACCTCCAGAGGTATGAGCGGGCATTGCCTCCAGGATGGCAGTGCCAGCACGGACCAGGCAGCCACGTTGGGGTTCACAACCCAGGAATGTCAGTCCTGCAGGAATCTTCCCTCTTGTCCATCCCCATCTTACAGAGGAGGAAACTGAGGCACGGAGGGGATAAATGGGCCGCCTGTGGTCACACGGTCACCAAGGCAGGTCTCCTGTCGGGGCCACCCTGGGCCTGGAGGCTGGAAGACTTGAGTTCAAGTCCGGTCTCGGCTGAGTGGCCCCGGGCCCGTCACGGAGCCTCCCTGCCTCGTGTCCCTCGTCTGTAACGTGGGCATCATCGCGGCCCCCCTCCCAGGGTGGGGGGTGATACTCGTAACGTGCTTGGCACAGGCCTGGCACCCAGCGTGCCCCCTGGCGCTCCCCTTCCCTCCCTTCAGCTCGAGGCCAAGCTGGCTGCCCTGAGCCAGGAGGTGAGCCGGCTCCGGAGGCAGAGGGAGAGGAGCCGCGAGAAGGAGCGGACCAAGGCCAAGGTACCCCGAGAGCCCAGGGGCTCCCCATTCACTGAGCCCGACTGCGATTGAGGGGCCTCGGGAGGTCCCTGCCCCCGTGGTCCCCCCATCCTGTGGTCCCCCTCCCTCACCCCCTGGCCCTATGGCCCCCCACCTGTGTGGTCCCCCCACGCCCACGGGCCCCTCTTAGCTCCATCCCTCTAGCTTGGCCACTGCCAAACCCGCCCCTGCCCTGTCCACGGCCAATCTGGGGACACACGTGACTTTGTGGGGGGTCACATGGGGCACACGTGACCTTGCGGGGGCTGGTGCCGGGCTTGGGGTACAGGCCGGGGAGCTGATTCTCTGCCCCCATCCGCAGGCCGTCCATTCGCCCCCCGAGACCAATGGCTCTGGGCCGCTGGGCGGGGGGCCGCCGGAGGCCCTGAAGAGGGAGATGGAGGCTCTGCGGTCCCAGTTGGAGCAGGCTCGGAGCCAGAGGTGAGGAGGGGGGCCGGGGCCGGGGCCGGGGCCGGGCGGGGGCTCGGGGGCTCGGGGGCCGCCTCGGGCTCAGGGGCCTCCTGTGCCGTCTCCCTGCAGCGCCCCCAGCCCCAAAGGGAAGGATGAGCTGCTCCGGCTCCAGGAGGAGAACAGACGCCTGACCCAGGAGCAGCAGCAGGTGCGCCGCTTGGCCGGCTTGGGCACCGGCCCTATCCAGGAGGGCTTCCCGGGGAAGGTGGCTAGTCCGGCCCCTCTCATCCCCATTGTACAGATGGGGAAACCGAGGCACGGAGCGGCAATAACTGCAGGGACTTGGATGGGCAGAGATTTGAAACGGGCGAATTCAGGGAAGAGTGACTGGTGCAGTGTGTCAGGAGGCAGCGGCGGGGGAGGCCTGGAGTGACGGACTTGGGGCTTTGGGCTCTTTTCTTCCTTCTGGGCAGCTATCAGGAGAGCTCGAGCGAGAGAGGCAGGTCAAGAAACAGCTGGAAGGAGAGCGGCGGGAGAGCGAGAGCAACTGGGAGGCCCAGATCTCCGACATCCTCACCTGGTGGGGGAAGCTCCCCGCCCTCTGTTGGGGCGTGGGGAGGCCGGGAGGGAGAGCGGAGGCCGGGAGGCCGGGAGGGAGAGGGGAGGCCGGGAGGGAGAGGGGAGGCCGGGAGGCCGGGAGGGAGAGGGGAGGCCGGGAGGGAGAGCGGAGGCCGGGAGGGAGAGCAAATGTTTGGGCTCATGGCGAGGGGCCTGAGGCTAGGCCCAGGTGGGAGGAGGAAGGCTGGGGCTCAGGAGGCTGGCTCTGCCCTCCTCCAGGGTGAATGATGAGAAGGTCTCTCGAGGCTATCTGCAGGCTCTGGCCACCAAGATGGCGGAGGAGCTGGAGTCGTTGCGCAGCGCAGGGACCCAGACCCTCCCGGCCCGGCCCCTGGTGAGCATCTGGACTTGGGGAGGGGGCGGCCCCCGCAGGCCTCTTTGTGCCTGGGTGTCATGCCTGGCATTTCGCCATTGGAGGTCAGCCTTCGGGCCAGGCGGGGGCCTTCGGGCCAGGCGGGGGCCTTCGGGCTTCACAGTACTTCACCAGAGTCCATCGTCCGGATGCCAGGCGGAGGCCTGGCCGGGGCTCCGGGGGCCGGAGGGGGTGGGGGGTCTCACTGGAGCCCAACTCTCCTGGGCCAGGACCACCAGTGGAAGGCCCGGAGGCTCCAGAAGATGGAGGCCTCGGCCAAGCTCGAGCTGCAGTCTGCGCTGGAGGCCGAGATCCGAGCCAAGCAGAGCCTGCAGGAGGAGCTGGGCCGGGTCCGGGAGGCCCAGCGCCAAGGGGAGAGGTGGGTGCCCTCGGCGGGGCGGGAGGGCTCTGAGGAGATGGAGGGAGGCAGGGAGAGGCGCCGCTCCCAGAACGGAGGCTCCCAAGGCCTGAGAGCCGAGTCGGACCCGAGACCCCAGAGCCCGGATGGGGCGGGGCGGGGAGGGACGCCAGAACCCTGGCTGGGCGAGGTGACGAGGGGGGCTGGGGAGGCCTCCGAGCATGGCGGAGACGACGGAGCTTATCGCCGGCCACGGAGGCCGTCCAGTCCACGACCAGGACACGGCAGGGCCGGCCTCGAGCCCGTGTTCAGCGTCGCCCTTCTGGGGCAAAGTTGCTGGTTCCGACTCCATCAGGAGGGACCTTTGGAGGCCTCCTGTGTCTGCGGGGAGGGCTGGCTCGCGGCCTGCTTCTGGTTCTGTTTCTATCTGGTCGGTTGTGGGCCAGGAACCGGGGATGGGGGCAGCCTAGACCAGAGCCGGGAAGGACCTAGGATGGGGGCCGGACCCACGGCCGGAAGGGCCTCGAGGGCTCGCCTAGACCAGCAGCCTCGTTGGCTCTGATGGTCGCGGCCCGGAGCACCCCCTTCCTGCCACACTCTGTAGGGCTGGGGTTGGGGGTGTCCCCTGAGGAGGGGGGTCATTGGGGAGCGAGGGCGCCCCAGGGGCTCAGACGAGGCCCCTCTCTGTCCCCCCAGCCACCTGCAGGAGGCCGAAAAGCGAAATGAGACGCTGCGGCAGGAGCTGGCCGCGCTGAGGGAAGAGCTGAAGGCCCGAGGGCCGGGGGGTGAGCCGGGGAGGCCGGACCTCGGCCGGGGCGGGGGTGGGGGTCCCGGGGAGGCTCGAGCCTCGGGATCCCCGCCGGACTCGACTGCCCTCCTCTTTCCAGATTCCAAGCCGTCCGGATCCCTGATTCCGTTCCTGTCCTTCCGGAGCTCGGAGGTGAGGGCGGCCGGAGGGCGGGCGGCCCTGCTGGGCAGCGTCTTGGGGGGGTGACGGCCTTCGGCCTCTTCCTCCGCCCATGGCTTCCCCGATTGTGTCCCACAGAAGGACGCTTCGAAGGACCCTCCCAACTCCCCGGACGCCCCGGACCCCCGGCGCCCCGGGCCCGAGTCAGAGCTTCGGCCAGAGGGCCGCCGCAGCATGCGGATGGGGGTGAGGCGCTGCCCTTCTCCAGCCCCCCGTTCCTTTCTGCCTCCCCACAAGCAATAAGGAAGTGCCTGCCGAGGCCCAGGAAACGCTGAGCAATGTGGGGTGCAGGGGCTCGTGCTGGGCCTCGCTGCCTCCTCCCCACACCCACACAGGGTTCCCCCAGGCTCCTGGCCCTCGGACCCCCTTGACTTGTGTCTGTCTCTGAGCACAGGCCGTGTTTCCTCGAGCCCCGGCCCCGGCTCCCGGCGACAGTCTTCCAGCCAAGGTCAGAGCCACGGCGGGGCCGGGGGAGGGACGTGTCTGACACGGACGGGCCCCTCGAAAGCCCAGCCGGGAGGGCCCTCCTGTGTGCCCCGGCCCCGCCGTCTGCGGCAGGAGGCCCCGGGGGGTCTCAGAATGGGACGTCCTTCTCTGAACGATCCCCTGCGAGATGCATCCGAGATGGGCTGGGCTGGGTGGGTCGGGGGGGCGGCATCGGCCTCTGAGTCACGCTCGGGGGGCCTGGGGGGCCTGGGGGTGACCTGCCCGGGCTCCCCTTCCAGCCCGGCTCCCATGCTTTGCGCCCCCGGAACTTCGTGTCCCCCACCAAGTGTCTGAGATGTACCTCCCTCATGCTCGGCCTCAGCCGCCAGGGCCTGGCCTGTGAAGGTGAGCCCCCTCCCCTCCCCTGCCCGAGCCCCAGGCAGCCCCCTCCCCTCCCTCCGAGCCCCAGGCGGCCCCCTCCCCTGCCCGAGCCCCGGCTGCACTCACCGCCCCCTCTCTCTCTCCTGC
>NC_058135.1:287864678-287895757 GCF_016433145.1 Gracilinanus agilis | reverse complement strand
GGGTGGGGGTGGGCGCTGGGCGGGGGCGGGGATGGGGGTGGGGAGGGCAGCCCGGGCCCGGCGGAGGGGCGCGCCGCTATCGCGTGCGCGCGCGCCGTCCAAGCCGGGAAGCGGTCGACGGGCACGCGCAGCCCTCTGCGGGGCGGATGGGAGGGGGCAGGGTGGAAGTGCCGCGCGCACGCGCAGGCTGCCAGGGCCGGCCCCCGCCGGGCCTTCCTGATGCGCCTGCGCACCTTTGAAAGGAAATCGAAGTGGGGGGCAGGGGCATAGCTGGGCAGGTTAAACTGCAGCGCCCCCTGGCTGGCGGGCGGGCCCCCGAACCCCTGGTCATGCTGGGTAGGACCTTTGGTAGGATCCGTGGTCAAGGGGGAGGGCTCCTCACCATCCCTTGTTGTGGGGGTCCCCAGAAATGGGGGTGCAGGAGCTCCGTAGTGGCCCTGGGGAGGTCTGAGGCTCCTGGGCTGCCCTCTTCCCAGGTCTTCCTGGCAGCACGCCCTCTGTCTAATGCCTGCCCTTCCCCCTTAGATTTCCCAAACAAGAAGCGCAAGAGGAGCCGCTGGAACCAGGACACCATGGAACAGAAGACGGTGATTCCAGGAATGCCCACAGTCATCCCCCCTGGTCTGACTCGGGAACAGGAAAGAGCTTATATAGGTAAATAGAGGTTCTGCACACAGATGTACTGCCATGAGGCACCCAGTGGTAAAAGCTATGGCCTGCTGTGCCTGCTGAATGCTGCACCGATGTCTGCCCCATGAGTGCTGCCCAGTACAGTGGTTCTCTCCGAAAGGGCTGGGAGGGTGGAGGGCGGGGGGTGGGGAGGACATCCTGGGACAGAAGGCACTACTGCTTAGTCAACTGGGGGAGGAGGGTCTGGCCTCCGGGTCCAGGTTTCCAAGGGGCCCCATTGGGCAAGCACTTGTGGAGGTGAGTGGCCTTCCTTCTACCAGGAGGACTGTGCCCTTTCTTTCCCCAAGAAACACAGCAAAAACTATTGTGCGACCTGAGAAGGGCAGTAATGTCATGGGTGCTTAAAGGAAAACTTGGTGATGCTTTTATTTCTCTTCACGTTGGTTTCAAAAATGTAACCTTCCCATCAGCATCTGTTCTGGTTTGGTCTCTGGTACTGTTTTAAGCAGAGGCTTTTGTATTTGTTCACAAAGAACTTTGCTGGGAAAGGGATACTGCTTGGGAGTGGAGCTGAGGGTGAGGGGTTGGAAAAATGAAATGTTCTGTGGGCAGAGAAGGCTTTATAAATGTTAAGATGTTACCTCTGTACTGGGAATTAACTGTACCACATTGTAGTTGAAGTTAACCTTTAAATGACCTGTCTCTTTTTTCAATATAAGGTTTTAATTCAGAAATTGATATCTTTATTTGTAAAACTTGTACAGGGGTCTAAGAAAATTCAGTTAAAAAACTTATTTTTCATTAAGGAGGCTGTGTAAATCCTCCACAGGCTTCTGAGGCTGTGGCCTTAAACAAATCCAGAGGCCTTTTCAAGGCAGGCAGCAAAAGTGTTTTCCTGGGAAGGTACCACAGATTTCTATTTTCTGCCATTGTGAACCTGAGGATTTTGGGCACCCCACAATGGTGCAGATGATTCCAGGTGCAGGCCTTCTCATTGGCCTTGCTTACTCTGGGAAGTCTGCCCTCTAGTGGAGGACTGCCCTGGGAAACTTACGGAAATGGAAGAACCCTTATCTGTTGGAAAACAGCCCAGCGCTATCGACTCCTTTGTGATACCTAGGTCTCTGTGTTAATGGACAAAACCCCAGAGTTATTTACAGCAGCAATCAACTTAGAGTCAAAGGGCAGCCCAGGGTAGAACTTAGCTAACCCCAAACCACAGAACTTAAGACACGACCAACCACCGGCGGAGGGAATCGCATTAAAGTCATTAGTGTATTGGTCTTTATCCAGAAGACCAAGGGAAACTGGTGACTTAAATCTCCTGTAGCCACATCGCAGTAAGTAAATTGTCATGAAGGTGAGACTCACCTTGGCTGCTGAACCTGGGCTGTTTTTACTTCAAGACTTTTATATGGCAAAAGTGAAGAAAAACTAGGTACCTTCAGGTGGAGGTACATTAGGTCCCGTTCAATTCTAAGTTTGGTTAAGCCATTGCCCTTGGTTGCAGGGATGCCTAACAATGAGAACTCTCAGTTGGTTTAAAGGTAAGAAGTAGGTGATTATTCAAACACCTTTGGGGAAAATGGTCTTGTGTCCCTGGGTACTGCATATCTCATTATCTGAAATAAAGTAATGTCGCTCGGCGACACTGGTAGATTATTATCGTTATTATCATTACTATTATTATTATCATCATTATTACTATTGTGAAACCCTCACCTTCCTTTCTTCTATACAGCCTCAAATGTCGAGAACCAAGGTGGGGGGTCACATGTTACTTCTTTTTGCCCTTTTGTGCCTGTCCCCCTAAAAACTTTGTGGTAACAGTGATTTTAAAAACAAACAAAACACATTTCTTGCATCTGTGGCTATTGGTTTATTTATGTATATCGCCTGTCATCTAACCTTTGAATAGCAGGTATATATTGGCAGCTCATACCTAATATGGATGGGCCTGGTAGTATGAAATAGAATGTATTATGTGAGTTTTTGTACTGTAAGATGTTGAAGTGATAACCAGATTCTCTTAAGGGGATTTGGAAGGAGAATAAATAATGTCCAGTAGCATGATCCACATTGGAAAGGAAATGATATTTGCTCAACTGGTATCACTTTGGTATTCTTAATCTTGCCCTGTATTAATTGGTCCTCAACACAGACCACACTACTTGTTTTAATGGGAGAAAAGAAAGAACTTTGACCCCAAAGGGATGAATCTGGTGGGGGCATGGGATTTTGCTGACATCCGGGATTTATTTCTGTTACCAGTTGTAACAAGCCCTGGTCATTGGGACAGGTAAAGCAGAACCGTCTCCCTCCCCTCCCCAGGAATTGTTTGGTTGTCAGCCTTAGTCATGAATTTAGGCAGCCTTTACTGCTAACCCCTCTTCCAACAAACTGTTTGCTTCCCCATTGCTAACCTTCTCGGAAGAGAAAACTAGCTAGAGATGTAAGTGGAGTCCTGCCGATGTCCAGTAGCTGGTCGGTAGGTGGTTGGGGGTTTTCCTGAGTTTGCTCCCCGGGCAGTCGTCCCTTTCAAAGTCTCCAAGTTCTTCATGCTTTGATGTTGAGATTTGAGATGTTTTTTGGTAACATTGTCTTTTTTCCATCCTTTTTTTCTTTCCTAACCTGGTTTCTTCCAGTGCAACTACAGATAGAAGACCTGACTCGCAAACTGCGCACAGGAGACCTGGGCATCCCCCCTAACCCTGAGGACAGGTTGGGAAACAGTTTTAACCAGCTGACAGTAACGCTTTTACCTTTTTCTCAATACATTTTTGGTGGCAACATAATGTGTGTCAGTTCAATGAAATCCTGATAAGATGCCTTTGGTACTCTGACTCTTTGGGGGACTGAGATTTAAACACAACTCTTTAATCTATATTGGGTCAGTTAACAGTTAGAAATATGGATTGAAACTTAATTTGTAGCAAAACCAAAAGTCACAGGAAGTGGACAACTGGTTTCCAATTGGTAAGCGTGTAGATTCGAACCTGATACCCACAGGGAAAGTCAGGCGGCCACTTAACTTCCCTTTCAGAGCCTGCTTTGGCCATGAGCCCACGTAGCATCTTCCTCGCAGGTACACGGTGCAAGATTAATTAAGAATACATTTTTTTGTGCATCATTGAGGTTGAAGCAGCCCAGAGACTCAGCCTGGGTAGCTGATCACGCCAGTTTTCTGCTCATGGTTTTGAGATGGTTTTAAAGTCAGATGAGATTTCTAACCAACTTCCTTCACTGCCAGCTAATAGAATATTGCAGCTTTGGCCAATGCCTGGGGATGTTGGGAGGAGGGCCTAGGGTCTCTTTGAGTACAGCCCTAAACCGTTTTTTTGAAGGGGGCGACGGGGCCCTCACAAGCCAGCTGTGGTCACGTTGGTCTTTCAGCTCTCACAGTCTCGGACCGTTGCTCTGAGGGGACTTCACTTTTTTAACCAGTTGTTTTATTGGCTTGTTGATATTGGAATAGCTGCGATCTGGTTGTCCTAAGAGGAGGGCAAGAATCCCTCCATTTATACTCGATTTTCGGTTAGAGCATGCAGCACAATTGAACTCATTTTGCTTTAAAACTCAAGTTTTGTGTCTAATTTGTTTTTGGCTTTCATTACCCAATTAATGGTGCATTAAATCAGGAAGATGATGTAATGGGCCACAGGCCACTCACTCATGCATCTTTCTGCTGCCCCTTGTTTGCCAGGAAACAAATTCACTTCCTTCCTTCTCCACATTGACCCTGTAGTTTTACTTCTCCCATTCCATTTCATTAATTTTTCACTTGCAGTGTGCTAGGGGTGGGTTGGGCTGGTTTTTCCTTTTTTTTTTTCTCCCTTTTTTATGTTTTAATTTTTTTAGAGGGTTATGGATTTGAGGTAACAGACCACAAGTGTAGAGCGCCCTTTTGGCTTTTCCCCTTTAACAATGTGTTTACAGGTCATTAAGCCATTCTTGAAAAGATGAATTTTTAACAAACCCTTTGCCCCCTGGAGGAATTGAGTTAAAGTTAGTTTTATCTTATTGGCTACTTCTGGAGGTGAAGAAGTTGAGCCGCACTAACCGGTAGAAAACTAGTTATTGTTCTTCAGTGGTCACAGGAAGAGAAGGAATGGCTCTGAGGCACTTGAGTAGCCAGTTTGGTGTGAGGGCTGGAGACCCAGGCTCTGTCCCCACATGAGTCAGCCAGAATTGAGTACTCCTTACCCGAGAGAAGCAGGTGGGAATTTGGCCAGGGTGGTCTGATCTTACACACGGCAAACCTGAGTAGAGCCGAGTTTTTCCTTCCCCTCCCTCCCATTCATTTGGAGAGAGTGTATGGCCAAGGTTGGAGGCAAATCAATGCATGAATCAGTTTCCTATTTCTTAATAGAAGAATGCTTAAGAAGGTCTAACCTTGAAGCCACATACATAATGCAATTCCATTGCTGCTTAATTTGCACAGTTTAAATGGTTTATAAACCTCTTATAGCTTAAATGTGAGATATGGGGTAGGAGAATGACAATGGGGAGTCTTGTTTCCTACTGTTGACTTCTTGGATTGTGCCAACAGTTTATCCAGATGCTAGAAACGGAGGTGTCCTTTAGTCGTCATTAGTTATGAACAAACCTGACCTTTTATTCTATCGTGTGTCTAACAAACCTGTGGCGTGACATGGTTCCTTTAGGCTGAGAAGACAGTGGGAGCAGCCGGTTTCAGTCCTTGCTCTCCAGCTAGGCAAGGCAAGGCAAGGTCCTCTCAACTCAAACCAAGGGTGGAGGAGTCTTGGCTACTTCCAGGATGGTTTTTGATAACCTGATCCACATGCTCTCTTCCCTTCTTGCAGCTGCTACTAAATTGTCATTCACAATGTTAAGCTCTGGTCCTTTTTATAACCATACTCAAAATTCTAGGAGTGTAACCTCTTTTTTTTTTTTTTTTTTTTATCACCGCAAAAACAGCTGTGGTAAACTGACCTTTTTATAATTGGTATTTTTTTACTTGTAGCAACAGCATTTTACTCTTTTAAAAAAGAGAACGAATCTGCTTTGCTTTCTGGGCTTGTAAACCCCTGGGGGAGAACGAGACGGGCTTTCCCCAACCTCGCTGTTTGCAGGCTCAGACCCTAGGCAGGTGTTTGACCAAATCTGCATTTGCAGCCTCTTCTAGAAGCTGCATTACCATTTTAACGTTTTTCTCTACTCAGACTCCCCAACCTCTAACCCTTAAACAGCCAGAAAACAGGTTGACTCGTGGGCCTTTGACGCAGCCTGCCAGGACATTGATGGAAAAGCAGCCGCGAAGCCTTGAACCATCTCTCTCCATTGTGGCAGCCCCGTAGCTGCGGTAGCCTAAAGATTTAATAATAATCATAGTTTCCATTATTAAATAATAAATAGTTGTGCTGTTTTGGGGGTACAGGCATTCTTCTCTCCCTAGTAGAGCACAAGGTTTCTAAGAATATTTAAATTTGGCTTCCTGGCTCATTGCATTGTATGTAACATTCAGACCAATTCAAGTTTTTTCTCAATTAAACAATTTATATTGTCCCCCTCCCCCCAGGGTGAGAGTGTGGCTGAGATCCACAATTATTATTGCCCCCAGCATCCCCACCAAGGATAGAACTATTTTTTCCTCTTGTCCCCTTTCCTCTTCTCTCACCCCCCACCCCCTATTGTTATAAGCCAGCTTACGCCTCCCCATTGCACACTATATTGAATAGCACACGTTATGGTCGGTTCCTCCGAAGAGAGTGGTATTTAGGGTCTGAGAGGTAGGGGGGGTCCAGGGGAAGACTTATTGTAGTCCTGATGGGACGGGCCAAGGGGTGGAGAGTTGAAGCCACGCTGTTTCCCACAGGTCTCCTTCCCCTGAGCCCATTTATAATAGCGAGGGGAAGCGACTCAACACCAGGGAGTTTCGGACCCGGAAGAAGCTGGAGGAAGAAAGACACAACCTCATCACTGAGATGGTGGCACTCAACCCTGACTTCAAACCACCAGCAGATTACAAGTGAGGGAGGGAAGGGTTAGAACCTCATTTGGCTCCTGGGGCCTATTTGCTTTGTTTGCCCTTCCATCCAGAGTGGGAGAGGATCCCAGGTCTGGAGGTGGCCTGTCTCTAAGGAGAAGATCACTGACTGAAGGCTCTGGGGAAGATGGGTTGGGACACTCCAAAGCTGAACACTCAAGAGACTGTTGTCTTGTGTAGACCTCCAGCAACCCGGGTAAGCGACAAGGTGATGATCCCGCAAGATGAATATCCAGAGATCAACTTTGTGGGGCTCCTGATTGGACCCAGGTGAGTGAGGGGTAGTGAAAAATCGTGCAAAGTAGCAAAAAGATGCTGCTTTTTCTAATCATTTCATAGGAGGAAAACCCTTGAGCTGGTCTAGCTTTCCCATTTTACCCCCAAAGAAATCCATTTCTTCAGGACATGGGGCTTGATCTGAAATCACATGGGTTGGGGTCAGTTCTTCCTCATCACTGCTTAACCTGTTCTTTGGTGCCTACCCTTTGTCTTAGCAAGTTTTTAAACCCTTGCCTTCTGTTTTAGAATCAGTACTAAAGCAGAAGAGTGGTAAGAGTTGGGCAGTGGAAGTTAAGTGACTTGTTTAGGGGTGGTCACACAACAAGCGTCCAAGGCCAGATTTGTACCCAGAACCCTCCCCATCTCTAAGCCTGACTCGCAACATGCTGAAACACCTAGCTTCCCTCATCCTTTGCCTTGTAATGACTCACCTTTGAGTCATTTGCATGTCACTTATAGGGGCAACACTTTGAAGAATATCGAGAAAGAGTGCAATGCCAAGATCATGATCCGGGGGAAAGGGTCAGTGAAGGAAGGCAAGGTTGGGCGCAAAGATGGACAGATGCTGCCAGGGGAGGATGAGCCCCTCCATGCCCTAGTAACTGCCAATACCATGGAGAATGTCAAAAAGGCAGTAGAGCAGGTAAGCGAATAGGAGCAAGTTTTTGTCAAGTCTTTTTATTGTTGGCTTGGCCTCCCATCATCTTTGTGGACCTTTCAACCCTATCATTGAACTAGAAGGAAGGTGGAGGCAGGCTAATTGTTTTCGTTTTCACTACACATATTTCAAATTTTTGTTACTTTATTCTTTCCATTTACAGCATAGACATGCTCCTATACACTTTGTGTTTTTGTATTATTTTCTTAAAGCTTGGTAATATTCTCCCCATATGTTGCTATTATTAATTTCAACTCTGCCCATTCCCCATGTATTTGGGTATCTTCTTTTTTTCTTTCTCTGAGTTTTTTGCTCTTCGAAAAAGCAGTGGCTTACATTTGGCCAAGGTGGACCTCCCTTTGGGCTGTATCTGGAGATCTAGGTGTTCACTTGAAAGTCATTCTTATGTTGATCTATCCCATTTTTACCACTTGACTCCTTGACCCCTATATTCCTAGATTCGGAACATTCTGAAACAGGGCATTGAAACCCCAGAGGACCAGAACGACCTCCGGAAGATGCAGTTGCGGGAGTTAGCCCGCTTGAATGGCACTCTCCGGGAGGACGACAACAGGTATGGGGAGCATTCTTTGGTAACCTCATTCCGGAGAAGCTGCAGAAGTGGCCTGGGGCCTTGGACTTGACCAACTTTCTTTCTTTTCTTTTTTAACTTTTAGAATATTTTTCCACAGTTACATGATTCACGTTCTTTCTCTTCTCCCTCCCCTAGTAGCCCATGTATATTTCCACTGGGTTTTACGTGTGTCATTGATCAAGACCTATTTCCATAGTATTAAAAGTTGCGCTGGGGTGGTTGTTTGGAGTCCACATCCCCAATCATGTCTGCATCAACTCGTGTTCAAGCAGTTGTTTTTCTTCTGCGTTTCTCCTCCCACAGTTCTTCCTCTGAATGTGGGTAACGTTCTTTTCCATAAGTCCCTCAGAGTTGTCCTGACTCATTGCATTCGATTTTACCACAGTGTATCGTCTCTGTGTACAATGTTCCTCCGGCTCTGCTCCTTTCACTCTCCATCAATTCCTGGAGGTCCTTCCAGTTGACCAACTTTTCTTGACAGGATTTTAAGACCGTGGCAGAGCTCTGAGACCCGCAGCATTACAAATACCACCGTCTGCACCAAATGTGGAGGGGCTGGCCACATTGCTTCTGACTGCAAATTCCAAAGGTGGGGCCCTGCCAATGGTAACTATTAGCATTTATGTAGTGCCCACTGAGCTTGACAAATATTACCTCATCTGATCCTCACAACTAAAATGCTATTAAATAAATAGAGGCAGTTTAAGGTTAGGCCAAAGCAACAACTAGTTGAAACAGGTCTTTGAATTGTCCTGTATGTGAGTCTACTTGGCTCTAGTTTTATTTTATTTTATTTTCTGATTTGGTCTTTACAATAACCCTGGGGGGGTAGGAATAATTATTATCCTCACTTTGCTCCTCTATAGAGCTGGAGGAGTAAACTGACTTAACCAGTCAGTTAGTTTGGTGACTGGAACTCAGGACGTCAGACTTCTCCTCTGATTCTCTTTCCTCTCTGTTTTTAATTTAATTCAATTTTTTAATTTAAAAATTTTTTATTTTGAATATCTTCCCATAGTTACATGTTTCATATTCTTTCCCTCTACCCCAAATCCCCCTTTTAGCTCTAGTTTTAAAATTGAGTGATGGGGGCATTCAGGATGGTGAACTTCTGGGAGAAAGATCCAGAGCTTTTATTCTGGTCATTTCTGTGGACCTGAGAACTAGACTTCTCTTAAGATTCAGTATCTGCATCAGTACCCAAATCTGTTCCTTGTCTGCTACTTGGAACCAGTTTCTCGAACCAGAGGTTCTGAAACTCAATGTAAATGATTGCAAAATACTTTTGAACTTGAATTTTTTTCAAGGCTGTCATTAACACTGACTTTCTGAATTTACTGGCAACAAATTTAGAACTAGCTTGATACCTCCCTTCCCATACACGACTCTCTAAGACTGCTCTTTGAGCAGCCCCTGCTGAGGAGGGGCCCATCCTTGCTATAACTGCTCCTTTATTAAAACAAAACAAAACAAAAAAAAAAAAACCTGATGAGTTACCTGTAAAAAGCAAAGGCAAGTTTGGACTTCTTCCTAGTCCTGTAGTGTTCATCCTTAGAGGAAGACCCCTAGATTTAAGAGAGGATCTCTTCATTTGTAAAATGCCTACATGATCTAGAAGTCTCCTTTTCCATGAATTTCTGGCACATTTGATAGAGCCATTTGTCCCATGTGGGTCAGGTTGTCACACCAACGAAGCTGAGCCCAGCTCTGGTTGACTTCACCTCTCTGGGGCCCTGACATCTGCCAGCTTCGGGAGGTCCTTCCTAGGCCCCTCAGTCCATGGCATATTGAGGAAACTGCTTTTTTTCTTCCAGGCCTGGTGACCCACAGTCAGCCCAGGACAAAGCCCGCATGGATAAAGAATATCTGTCCCTCATGGCGGAGTTGGGCGAAGCTCCCGTCCCGGCTTCTGCAGGCTCTGCCTCTGGGCCTGCTGCCACCCCCTTGGCCAGCGCGCCTCGACCTGCTGCCCCAGCCAACAACCCGCCACCGCCGGTGAGTGTCGGGCGCCCTCCTTCTGGCTTGGTTGCTCTTCCCTTTACGTAGGTGGCAACTTGAGCTGGGACTTTGGGTCGACGGGTAGTACGGTCCCTTGGGCAACATTGTTCTCCCAGATCGCCGGGTCATTTTAAGGGATCGTTGGAGGCCCTTTGGCCCTCGGTTTGGGGTCCAGCCGCGCGCTGTGAGAGAACAATGTTGCCGTCAGCGAACACAGGCCGAGGGCATTGACGGGAAATGCTCTCACGTAGTCTCTCATGTCCACCACCCAGAGCCGCCCGCCTTGGATGAACTCCGGCCCCTCGGAGAATCGTCCCTACCACGGAATGCACGGTGGAGGACCTGGTGGCCCCGGAGGTGGACCTCACAACTTTCCCCATCCACTGCCCAGCCTAACGGGTGGGCACGGCGGTCATCCTATGCAGCACAACCCTAATGGGCCCCCACCTCCCTGGATGCAGCCGCCACCACCACCGATGAACCAGGGGCCCCACCCACCTGGGCACCATGGCCCTCCTCCAATGGGTAAGTAAGTGTCAGACCAGAAACCTTGGGGATTTGGGGTAGGCCGGGGGGTCGTGCCAGGCCACTGTGAGGGTCTAGAGCAGCTCTTGAAGTGACTGGACTAGGAGGCTGGAGGGGGTGTGCTCTTGGCATTCCAAGGGCCTGGCGCTGGGCAGGAGGGAGCGCGGCTCCCATTTGGTCATGGGGAGCTGATCCCTGGGTGGGGAGGGGAAGGGATCAGCTCTTCTAGCAGGCCGGACGTCGGGGTTGTCGTGGGCCTTTTGGACCCTCTTCTGGACTCGCTGCGATCCTGGGCTGTGGCTGTGGCTATGGCTGAGGGCTGGGCTGGGGCGGGGAGTCTCCTCTGGCCAGTGCAAATGTCCTGCTAAGTCCCTGCTCTTCCTTCCATCAAGATCAGTACCTGGGAAGTACGCCTGTGGGCTCTGGGGTCTATCGCCTACATCAAGGAAAAGGTAACGGAGCTGGGCGTCAGCATGGGGGGGTACCCCCCCCTCGTGTGGGCACTCACCTCCCCTGCCTCGGGACCCGTGAGCGACGGCCGTGCGCCCCGGGCTCACCCGCGCCTTCCTCGTGCCCCGCAGGTATGATGCCGCCTCCGCCTATGGGCATGATGCCGCCGCCGCCGCCTCCCAGTGGGCAGCCCCCACCCCCTCCCTCTGGCCCTCTTCCCCCATGGCAGCAGCAGCAGCAGCAGCCTCCGCCTCCCCCGCCGCCCAGCAGCAGTATGGCTTCCAGTACCCCCTTGCCATGGCAGCAAAGTGAGTAGAGGCTTCCTGGTCGCGGGGCCATGGGCGGGGGGCGGCACCGGTCATCCGGGATCTGGGGCTGGGGGCCGGGGCTGCA
Organism: Gracilinanus agilis; assembly: GCF_016433145.1. Lineage (NCBI taxonomy): Eukaryota > Metazoa > Chordata > Mammalia > Didelphimorphia > Didelphidae > Gracilinanus > Gracilinanus agilis. The sequence continues at coordinate 287,884,222 of NC_058135.1, read as the reverse complement.
GCTGAGAGCGGGCGGGCACCCGAGGACGGAGGCTCTGTGATGGCTGATGTGGCGTGACTCTGGTGTGGCCGGTGTGGGGGCCGGCCAGGACGGCCCCCGAGAGAGGGGGGTGTCGGTGCATGGACCGTGGCCGGGGAAGCGAAGGGGCCGGGCGGCCTGAGGGCCGGGGGCGGCGTCAGAGCGACTGGTCTGGAGGTCGAGAGTGCCATTTGGTGGTGGCGACGGGCTGGAAAGGGTGTCAGGGCTGGTTCTCGTGTGTTCCCGCAGCCCTTACTGGGGCCTTGGTGACGAGGGGCTTTTCTGTGAAGCCCCAGAGACCTTTAGGCCGACCCCGGGTACATCCTGCCCGCCCCCCGCCACTCCCCTTCCCCCAGGACAGCCTCCCCGCCCTGATAGAACGCATGCCGAGCGAGGAGCAGGCGCCCCCTGGCCCCCCCGTCCCGAGCCGGCAGCCGCAGAGAGCCGCGGTGTGCCCCCCGCGCGTGTGACCTTGGGCTTCTTTACCACCCCAGATACGACGACTACCACCACGAGCGCTGGCACAGGGTCCATCCCGCCATGGCAACAGCAGCAGGCGGCTGCCGCAGCTTCTCCAGGAGCCCCTCAGATGCAAGGCAACCCCACTATGGTGCCCCTGCCCCCCGGGGTCCAGCCGCCTCTGCCGCCCGGGGCCCCCCCCCCTCCGCCGCCGCCGCCACCTGGTTCCGCCGGCATGATGTACGCCCCGCCCCCTCCTCCTCCGCCTCCCATGGACCCTTCTAACTTTGTCACCATGATGGGCATGGGGGTGGCGGGCATGCCGCCCTTCGGGATGCCTCCAGCTCCCCCACCGCCTCCACCACAGAACTAGACTTGATTTTTTTTAAGAAAATATAGATATTATATATATATTCTATATATATAATTGGTCTCGTTAAAACACACGCCGAACCTCACCATATGGAGCCAGACATTGGGACGCACGCATGTTGTGTGTGTGTGCACGCACAGGGCTGGGCTGTGCCAGGGAGCCTGTCCCGGGCCTCCGAGGACTCGCTCGGGAGCAGGCAGGTGGTAGTAGGGGCGCCAGCTTGGGCTCTCCTGGCGCCCCGTAGCATCGAGTCTCTTCTTGTCTTCTCTCTCCTCCCCCAACTCCCCTTGCCCCTCCCCAAACGGGGCCGCCAGGATCCGTCCCCGCGGCGGTGGCCCGCGCCATGCGACTGAGGACTTTCCGCGCCCATTGGTGACCCTTCCGGGGAGACAGCCTCAGCAGCGCCCCTGGTGGACGGGATGGTTCGGCAAGGCAGCCTGACTTATTTGGTGGACCGAAGCGGAACCCGCTGGCTCCATATCGTGAATTTTATTCATTGTTTCTCTGCCTTTCCTTCGTACTTTCTTTTCTCTTCCTTTCCTCAGACTCCGTCCAAGGAGACGCTCTCCCCGGGCTTCCGCTGCAGTTAGGCCCCCTCCTTCCTCCCAGTCCCCCGATTCTTGGCTTTCCGCAGCGGAGGGAGCAAATGGAGCTTTGTACAGCCCCTCGGGCCCTCGAGGGGGGCTGGGTAGAAGGGGCATCGGGCCCAGGGTCAGGCTCCTCTCTCTCTCCGTGGCTCATTGGGGAAGAAGTTGGGGGCCCCGGCCCGGAGAGGGGCACAGCAGGGCTTCCCCCTGCTGGCAATACCAGCACTCACTCTCCCCCCAGCCACCCGGCCTCTGGTCCCATTTGCTCCTCCTGCTGACAGAATGTCTTTCTTCATTTTATTTTAGTCCCAAATGTCTGAATGTTTTGTGGTGGGGGGGGAGGGTCCCCCCTCTGCTCCCTCCCTCCCTCCCCCTCCCTTTTCATGGAGTGATTATGTTGACAATGATGTGTAAAGCGCGCTCTCCTCACCGCTTTCTCTGCAGAGATTTCTTTTGGCCTTTTATTTGGTGTACAATAAAACTGCATTAAAAGGGGGATGTTCCATTGAGTGAGAGAGCAGCGTGGCTTTCTGGGCCTTGTCTTCTTGCCTCTGCTTTGGTGTGTTCCATAACCTGCCCCACCACCACTCCCCCCCCTTGGGGCCAAGCCGCCCATTAAAGGCCCTCCCTGGGGCCCGCAGCCCCAGGTTTGGGATTTATGGTCTCAGGCAGGCGGCCACCCACCTGCCAAGCCCCTGGGACCTGGGGCGACTTGAGCCTTCGAAAGGTCAAGCTAGCTAATCCAGCCTGGCGCACACAGGGCGGCTAAAATTAACTCTGCCAAGTGGCTGCTGCTCGTGGTGGCCTGGGCAGAGTGGAAAGGCAGCGCGCACCCCCCTGGGGAGCATCAGGTTCCCCAAACCTTCAGAATGGGATCCACCCATTCTGAACCCCCTGAAACCCATCGGTCTGGGCTCACATGTAGGGTGATGAGTGTCCTTCCCGGGAATGACGGGCAGCCCTGTAGATGATCCCTTTGGGGCAGGGTTCTGGGCAGGCCTGGGCCTTCCTGGTGTCTTCCTTCCTTTGACTGCCCTGAAAGGGGGTGGACATCGTCCAGAGCCAGAAATGCTTACTCCAGAGTTTACCATGTCAAGGGCAGGTGGGGGCAGGTGGGGGCGAGGGCTTCCAAAGCTTCCTTCTCTTAGACTCGAGCTCCTTGTCCCCCTCCTCCCTTGCTTTCCCTGATGGGCTCATATTGGGTGGAGAGCGGGGTTAATTGGCTCTTTGAAGCCTGGAAGAGACTGATCTGTGCTGTGTGAGTTTGAGAATTAGTCCCATTATTGGCTTGATCACAGCCCAGCTCCATGGGGAGAGCCGCACTCCTGGGTTTACTCCCTAGCTAGCTGCCCTCCAGGATCCATCCGGTGACTAATGAGCGGCTCTACCCCAAGCCAGGGAATGGAGAAACCGAGGCTCCCTGAGGAAGTACCAAGATGAGGCTGAGCTTTTCTCCACACCAGTCCTCCCTACAGTGAGATTCTGGGAGAACCGCCTTCCCTTCCCTCCTCGCCCCTGGCGGTGGAGCTCGGAACTCCACGGTCAGGAAAAAGCTGGGCACTGGGGAAAGGTCACAGGGAACCTGACAGGCTGCTTAGCTTGGGGCTCCTTTTACCACGGGTCTTGGCAGAGAAAGGTGCCGTGTGGTAGGGCCTGGCGGCCCACACCCAGGACCATGAACCTCTGTAGGGACCCATCTGGGCACCAGAGGTTAGAGAGGCAGGGCAGGATGAGAAGGGATTGTGGGTCTGGAGTTCGAATCCACCTCATGGCTACGGGACCTTGGATACGGTGTTCTCCGGGGCCTGTAAGACAGGGATTGGTCTAGCTCTAGAGTGGTTTCTCTTTTTGCCCCAGTTATACAAATGGTTGGAATGCTTGTGCCAGGGGATGGTGACAATTCTGGAGGCCTTTTTGGGGTCCGGGCAGGATCTTGAAAAGCAAAGACAGCTTTGGGCCTGTTGGGGGGAGGGAAAGGAGCTGAACAAAGAAGAGGCCGTTTAGGCATTCAGGGGGTAGGGAGTGCCAGCGCTGGGGAGTCTCCTGGGCACCAACTTTAGCAGAAGGACTGAGTGTCCACAGTGCTTGGGAGAGGTGGACCCCTCTCTCGTCTAGAACCCCCAGTTCTGAGCCCTGGGATCCACGGGGGAGGCGGCTGGGATTGGGATTTCCACACAGTTCATGTATGAATGTCCTCTCCTCCCGGCCCAGAGTGCGGCCCTCTGGCCACATGCTTCAGGTGCCTTAGCCTGTGTCTCCCAAAAACCCATCAGAGAAGCCCAGCGAGGCTGTATGTTTTCTTGAATTTATAATCTCAAGATGGAAAACAGGCCCCGGTGTAGGGACTCGGTTCCTCAGACCCTGGATAAGGCCACATCTTGTCCTCCTAGTCTTCTATCCAAGGCATGAAGGCATGCGAGGCTCTAAGAATGTTGATGGGGGTGGGGGGTGTCCCTATTGCCTGGAACAGAAGACCCCCCCCCAGAGCCTGACACCCCCAGGGGCTTGCTAGCTAGGGAGATGCAGCTTTACCTTCTCGGTGGGCCTGGGATGGCTCTCGCCCTCACTGACCCCTCAAGGTGCTGTCCAGGTGCCCCTCCTCCGGGATTTAGACCCGACATGATAGCCAACCACCCCCACACTCCCATTTTACAGGTGAGAAGACGGGTTCCTTCAAGGCTCTTCCCCCCTCAAGTGAGCAGAGCCCCCAGTGCTTTGAGACTGAACCGCCTTAGGAAGCATGGAACGTCCCTGCACGGCGGAGGATGGCCGGTCTTGGCCTTCATTAAAGGAAGTCTGGGGTCCCGCTGCTCAGCGATGCCAGTCTGGGCCACCTGTGTACACCCAGCAGGCTGCCCCCTCCCTGGCAGACGGGACCTTCCTCGGCCACCAAAGCGGGAAGCGTGCTTGGGATCTTCTGGCCCAGCCAGGCCCAGGCTCATCTCATTTTGGCCGTGGAGCCAGGCACGGCGCCGGCCCTCACGGGGCTTCTGTTGGCCGGAGAAACTGTACGCTTGGGGGAGGAGGCTGAGGGGGACTTGGTGTAGACTCTCGGCGGGGAGCTGGAGGTCCAAGTGTCCGAGGGGGAGGAAGGTCTGGGGATGGAATGGCCTATAGAGACAAATGCTGCTGGAGAGGAGGCAATGGAGACGGGGGAAAGGATGAGAAAGGGGGTCGGAGGAGGGCCAAGGCTGCATTCACGGACAAGAGGAAAGAGGGTGGGCTGGCATTTCACTTTTCAGGGCCGTCTCCTGCCCTCTTACAGCATCATAAGGCTTCGAGGGCCCTGAGGGATCGGTTTCTCCAATCCCCTTTTCCTACAGATGAGGAAACTGAGGCCAGAAGGGGCCCGAGAGGTCCTCTAGACCCTCCCCCTTCGGCTCCCAAAGGAGGCAGATGTCCGGAGCAGGAGGGGAAGGGACTAGCCCAAGGACAGCTCCCTTTCTGCCTCCCTGCTGCCCCTCTTGCAGGCTGGGCTGCTCATCTCCCAAAATAACAGCACTCAGGGCCCCTCGCCTCAAAGGGCAAAATGAAGAGGAGTGGGAGTGCCGGGCGGCGGCAGCTGCGCTCGCCTGTCTGACCATAACGGGACAGGAGCGCCGTGGCGACGCGGCTTGCCTGAAAGGTCACGGGCTTCGGGACTCGACGTTCTGGAGGAACGAGTGGCACCAGCTGGCCCAGAGGGCGAGCACGACCCCCGGTGGGGCCCGCGCTGGTGGCAGGGATGCTCTGGGCTCCCCGCCTCGGCCCGGCAGGACTACGCTTCCCAGGATCCCTGCCTGGGAGGAGGCGGCCCGGCTGGCGGGCACAGCTGTAACCGGACCCTCCTCTCTGAAGGTCACTATTTCGGGCCTTCTTGAAGGACAGCAACAGGGGGAGGGGGGGGCTCTCTTTTCAAAACATGTTTTCGGTTAGGCCGATGGACTCTGGTTCACCCCAAGACTCCTGCCCAGCCCGTGTCCCCCCGGCCTCCAGAACACCCTTCCACGGCCTGCCCTGCTCCCTCTGCCTGGGCTTGGTCTCTAAAGACCCGAGTTCTAGGGCTGGCTCTGCCTTGTGACTAAGTGGGCCCCTTCCCTGCTCAAGGTCTCAGTATTCTCTTCTGAAGAATGGGGACGATCATCCTCGAAGCCTCTGCTTCGGGGCTGTTAGGCAAAATGGGACATGTGGGACAGACTATCGGGTCCTCTTCTGGGCAGGCTGGGCAGAGGAGTCCAAAGAGAACTTGGGTTAAATCCGGGCCCTGCTTGGCGCAGCCTCCCTTTTCTCATCTGTAAAATGGGGACGGAGTCCCTGTAGGCATTATTCCAGGGCGTGCAGGTCTCCCTTGGGCCCAATCTGGGAGCTCCTCCTCCCACTCCTTGGCCATCCTGACCTCCCAAGCTGCTCCCTCTCCGCCCCTCTGGCCAGGAAACACTGGACAAAACAACCCAAAGCTGTTTCCTCCCTCCCCGGCCCCTGGTGGGCTTCCCTGGGGGAGGCCTGCCTGGAGGAAGTGGGCCGCTTGGGGAGGGACAGTAGGGCCAGCTGCCCGTGCTCATGCCCAAAATAACTCGGGCACCCACACGATCTGCAGCCGCAGGGGGCGGGGAAGCCGGACGCGGCTCATGCATAATGCAGCAGGCCAGGCCTTAAAGCCCGGCCAGCCGGCCCCCCGCCACTCCCTGGGTTGGAGGCCCCGGGCAGACGCCACCTGTCCCCGCGCCCCGCCGTGCCAGGCTCCCTCTGCCAGCCCCGGCCCCCAGCCGCCGCCATGTCTCGGCCTCTGTCCGACCACGAGAAGCGCAAACAGATCAGCGTGCGCGGCCTGGCCGGTGTGGAGAATGTGTCCGACCTGAAGAAGAACTTCAACCGGCATCTCCACTTCACCCTGGTCAAGGACCGCAACGTGGCCACCCCCCGAGACTACTACTTCGCCCTGGCCCACACCGTGCGCGACCACCTGGTGGGCCGCTGGATTCGCACCCAGCAGCATTACTACGAGAAGGACCCCAAGGTGACCGGGGGCCGGGGCCCGGCCGGGAGGTGGGGAGGCCCAGGAGAGCCAGAGGCCGGAGGGCCCATCCCCAGAGAGCCTTAGGGCCTGTCCAAGGTCCCCCAGCCCATTCCTCGAAGCCGGGTGGGGACTCTGGGGTGACGAGACCTGGGTTCGAAGCTCCCTCCACCCCCCATTAGCCGTGGGCTGGCCCCTTCTCAGCTCCCTCTGCTAAGCCCCAGGGACCCTCTGGGGGCCTTAGTCTCCCTCCTGTGAAATGAGGGGCCACTTCCAGCCTGGCAGCCCTGGGGAGGGCCTGGGGGCGAGACTCGGACCTCGAGGCTCCAGGGGTCTCCCGTTGGGGTGAGGGGGGCCAGGAGAGGGCCAGAGGGGACCCCGAGGCCAGCCTCGGTGTCAGGTGGGGCTGGCTGCCCCGGCTTTGGCCCTGAGCCAGAGGGACGCATGGGAGGAGTCGTGTCTCGGGAAGCAGCTGCCTCCCCCCAGGGTGCCAGAATCGGGTATCAGGGGTCACCCGCAAAGGTCAGAAACATAACACGCCTCAGGCCTGGAGGGAGGAGGGAGTCGGAGCAGAAGCCAGGCTGCCCCCTCCGGGCAGGCCAGAGCCTGGGCACCTGAGGGGGCACCTGGGGAGCTGAGCTGCTGCGCCGGGACAGCGGGGAGGGAAAGGCTGCTTCTCTGCCAGGGCACACCTGGGCATGGACCCACCTGGCAGGGAAAGAGAGGAGGGCCTGGCAGGCAGGGAGGATGAATGGAGACCAGCCCCTGCCTCCGGGTCCCCTCAGCGCATCTACTACCTCTCCCTGGAGTTCTACATGGGCCGAACCCTGCAGAACACCATGGTGAACCTGGGCCTGGAGAACGCCTGTGATGAGGCCACGTACCAGGTATCCTGGGGGGATGGGACATGGGAATGGAGGCGAAGCCCTGAGGGGGGCTGAGGGGATACTCTGGGGGCTGAGGGGACCCTGAGGAGCTAAGGGGCCTCTGAGGGGGCTGAGGGGACACTCTGGGGGCTGAGGGGACCCTGAGGGGGCACTCTGAGGCCCTGGGTTCGAGGGGATGCTCTCAGGGCTGAGGAGGTCATTGGGAGGAGCTGAGGGAATGCTCATCCTCCAGGGACCTGGGCAAAGGTCTCCATTAGCCCTCCCCATCCTGACTCCCCTTCACCTCTGTCCCCTCCAGCTGGGTTTGGACATGGAGGAGCTGGAGGAAATAGAAGAAGATGCCGGCCTGGGGAATGGGGGCCTGGGTCGCCTGGCTGGTGAGTGGGCTGTGGGGCTGGACCCAGGGGCCGGGTGGGAAGCAGAAGATCAGGACCCTGCAGAATGGGCATAATGATACCCCCTCCGTCCCATGCCTCTGGGGTGGGGGCCCAGGGGGTCTCAGGGGCTCTGCCAGGCTGGGCCCAAAGTGGTGGCTCTTTTCCAGCCTGCTTCCTGGACTCCATGGCCACCCTGGGCTTGGCTGCCTATGGCTACGGGATTCGGTACGAGTTTGGGATTTTCAACCAGAAGATCAGTGGGGGCTGGCAGGTGAGGGGGACCCCTGGGTGCACCCCTGACTGTGGGGCACTTTCTCCAGCCTTCTCATCTCCCCAACCCGCTTTGTGCTTCCCCCCATCTCCCCAGCCCCATGTAGCTTTGGCGTCCGGCCGAGGGAAGACGTCTCTGGGAGGGGATGGGCCCAGAATGCCCTTGCCCCGTCTGACCGCATCCCTTGGGGGCTCTGTCCCACCCCGCCCCCTTCTGCCCCACATCAGATGGAGGAGGCCGATGACTGGCTGCGCTACGGCAACCCTTGGGAGAAAGCCCGGCCCGAGTTCACGCTGCCCGTCCATTTCTATGGCCGAGTGGAGCACAGCAACCAGGGCGCCAAGTGGGTGGATACCCAGGTAAGCCAGGCGCAGGGGCTTGTGGGCCCGGGCAACAACAGAAAGGTGCTGCGGGTCATCCGTCGGAGCCTCAGAGACAGAAGAGAAAGGTTCAAAGGCGGCGGGCACCCGGCGTACCCCGGGCTCTTCGGGGTGGTTTTGGCATTAAAAGCGTCCCCTTCCCCTTCCCCTTGTGGTAGGTCTGGTCTAATTCATGCTTCACTTGTCAAAAAGGCCTGAGTTCAAATCCCTCCTCTGAAACCAAGTTGGGTGCCCCGGAGCAATTGACTTGCCCATTTGGGTCTTCCATCCTATGAAAGGGCTGATGCGGGCGGCTTCCGAGGGCCTTTCCAGCTCTCAGTCTGGGCCCCCAGGACAAGTTTTTCCTGAGTCCTTTTAGGGTGCCCCTCTAGTACTGCACCGGCCCAGCAGCCACGGGAGCTCTGGGCCCCCCAAGTTTACGGCGTAATTGGGGTGAGAGGAAGGACCTGGAGTGAGGAGCCCCTGGTGCGTAATGGTCAGCCCTCAGGATGTAGCATCTCCCCATGGCCGGCCAGAGAAGCCCACCGAGCACTAGTGATAAGGCCCGGCATCCTGGGTGGGGGCGTCCCACAGTCTCTTACGTATTGTTGTGAGGAAGATTAGATTAGGTATGAACGGATCATTTGAAATCCCCATTTGTGCCGTGGGGCCAGGCGTCCCGAAAGGCTGCTCGTTAGCTATTGACCATCCCGTCCTTTCTTATTAACTGCTGGCGGCCAGGCTGCAGCCCATTCATCACGGGCCTGGGAGAATTGATCCTAACTAGCTGTGGTCAGTCTCCGAAGGCTTCGCCGACCACCAGTTGACCCCAGTTCCTGAGCGGGGGCACGAGGGAAGCAGAGGAAAGGACCGCGGGCTGGGTGTCAGGGAACCCGAGTTTGAGACCTGATCTCCTGCTTACTTGTCTGAATGAGCCTGGCCAAGTCACCTGCCCTCCCAGGCCTCAGTTTCCCCATCTGTACAGCCAGTCTCAGATGACCTCTAAGGCCCCTCCCGGCTCTGGCTTTGGGGCTCCCCATCGTCCCCTTTGGGACTCCCGGAGGGAAGGACGAGAGGTCTTCGGGGCCAGAGCTGGTCATCAGGGAGGACATCTGGAAACTTGCAGACCCCCGTCTCCATCCCAGCAGATGGATGGGAGAGTTGGTTTGGAAGGGACCCCCGTAGAGTCTTTAGAACCTGCCGTGCGAGAAGCACCTTCCATTGATCTCCTCCCTGGAGCCCCGCCATAACCCTGGGATGGGGGGGTTATTATTACCCTCATTTTGCAGATGAGGAGACTGAGGCTAAGACAAGCCCAATGACTTGTCTCCGGGGTCAGTCGGGCGACAAGTATATATTACGGGCACAGAGCTGGGCACTGGGAATGCCAAGAAAGGCAAAAGGAAGTCCTTGCCCTCAAGTCCAAGCGCCCAGGCTAACGGAGGAAAGGACGCATGAACAAGTAGATTCCCATGTGGGGTCACCCCCCAAAACCATAAATCTAAAAAATGTGCTAGCATTTTGGGGATACTCCGCGCCCCGTCTAAGTGGGAGGAACCCTTAGAGGGAAGCTTGGGGGATGAAGGTGGCACCGGCCAAGATCAGGGAGCCGGGCCGAGCCCGAGCCCAGAACTCTGCCCACTCGTCCTCTCTAAGTATGTGGAGGCGTCGGGGCCCAGAGAGGGGCTCTCACTGTCTCGTCGTGCAGGGGCCCAAGCTTAGCCCTTGACGTTGGGGGGAGATGAGCCCCCGCTTCTTGACACCCATCAGAGGCTTAGAAGCTTGCCCGGGGCTGAAGGGCTTTAGGAAATGGCGAGGATCCGGCGGGGCGAGCCCTGCCGGTGTAGAGAAGCCAGGCCAGCTTTGGAGGTGGGGGCGTCTCGCCGGCCCCCCCAGCCCCCTGACCCTCTCTGGCCCCCAGGTGGTGCTGGCTATGCCCTACGACACCCCCGTGCCTGGTTATCGCAACAACACGGTGAACACCATGCGCTTGTGGTCCGCCAAGGCCCCCAATGACTTTAACCTCAAAGACTGTGAGTTCCCCGCGGCCGCCCTCCCGCCCGTCCCCTTCCCCCCTTCCTCCTCCAGGGACCACCAAGGCCAGCAGCCCTGCCCAGGCCTCTCCTCGGCTGCTCCCCCCCCCCCCCCATCAGGCCACATGCCCCACGTGGGCACCCTGGGGTGCTGGGCCCCCTTCTCATGTCTTCCTGACAGACACCCACAAACTTAGTCCCCAGACCAGCTGCAGGAAGTTGGGGCGTGGGGTGGGTTGGGGAAAGAGGGGGGTCCTTTGTCAACAACAGGATATTTCCATCCCCTCCGTGCTTCCTGAAGTCAACGTGGGTGGCTACATCCAGGCCGTGCTGGACAGGAATCTGGCCGAGAACATCTCTCGGGTCCTGTACCCCAACGACAATGTGAGTCCCGCCACGGCCGGAGGCTCCCTACACAGACCCGGACACGGTGGCTGTGGGACGTGGGTGCAAAGCAAAGAGGAAGCCAAGCCCGAGTGGGGCCAGAGCGCTTGGGGAGCAGAGGGGGACGGGGCTGGCTGGGGAAGGGGGTCCGTGCGGACGTGAGCCCCGAGGAGCGCCAAGGCTTAGCTGGAGAAGGGGACGAGACGCCCGCTGCGGCCGGGCCTGCCCTTCCACCCCGGGCTCCCCTGACCGCGGCTCCCCGCTGCCCCCAGTTCTTCGAAGGGAAGGAGCTTCGCCTAAAGCAGGAGTACTTCGTGGTCGCCGCGACCCTCCAGGACATCATCCGTCGCTTCAAGTCCTCCAAGTTCGGCTCCCGAGACCCCGTGCGCACCAGCTTCGATGCCTTCCCAGACAAGGTGCCGCCTTGCTGGCTCCCGGGGCGACGCCTTCTTGGGGCCTGGGAGGGCCCCCCGGCCATGGAGGCCTTCCTCAAAGTCCTGGACCGCCAGGGGTTGGAGGCTGTCTTGTGGGGTCCGGGGGGACTCTCCCTCCCATCAGGGTCAGAGCCCCGTTTCCCATCTCTGGGGTCCCCCAAGTCTGGGGCGCTCGTCCTCCTCTCTGACCGTGTGGGATCCCGGCTCGGCAGCCTCCCTCTCTCCCTCTGGATGGCCCCGTAGGCTGCGGTTGGTCCCGTTCTCCCCCTTACTGGCAGCAGCATCCCCGAGGGCCGGGATCATGGCATTTTGGGCCAGCTCAGAACCGAAAGTGCTGAACTGGCAGGGAGGGACCTCGGGGCTGACGCTGCCTGCTCGTGGCGTCTCTCCCAGGTGGCCATCCAGCTGAACGACACCCACCCATCCTTGGCCATCCCCGAGTTAATGAGGATTCTGGTGGATCTGGAGAAACTGGACTGGGATAAGGTAATGCAGTTGATGTAGGGGAGACACGTGACCCTTCCCCAGGCCCGCGAGAGCCCCGCTGCCCAATGGTTAGCGCCTCTCCCTTTCCCAGCTGTCTGGGTTCGTTCCTCTGTGGACAGAAGTGCTCAGGGTTCTGCTGGAGGCTCCTCGGGGCGGTGAGCCGGACCCCTTCTCTTACCGTGCGGGAAGGACAGACTCCCTCACGTCATCACACGGGACACGTTTGGGATTCACGTCCCTGTCGATCCCCTTCCTGCTGGCCATGGCGTAGCCCCATTGTACGGGGGTCTGGGGGCCGAGGTTCGGGGGTGACGCTCCCCCTTTCCTTTCGCAGGCCTGGGGGCCGAGGTTCGGGGGTGACGCTCCCCCTTTCCTTTCGCAGGCCTGGGGGCCGAGGTTCGGGGGTGACGCTCCCCCTTTCCTTTCACGGGCCTGGGGGCCGAGGTTCGGGGGTGACGCTCCCCCTTTCCTTTCGCGGGCCTGGGGGCCGAGGTTCGGGGGTGACGCTCCCCCTTTCCTTTTGCAGGCCTGGGACGTGACGGTGAGGACGTGCGCCTACACCAACCACACGGTGCTGCCCGAGGCCCTGGAGCGCTGGCCGGTGCACCTCATGGAGGCCCTGCTGCCGCGGCACCTGCAGATCATCTACGAGATCAACCAGAGGTTCCTCAACGTGAGGCCGGGGCCGGGCCTGGGGTGGGGGAGCCGACGAGCGGGGCCTCGTCCGGGAGGCTCCGGCTCCCGCGGGCTCAGCGCCTACCTTCCGCGTTCCTCGGCAGCGGGTGGCCGCGGCGTACCCCGGGGACATGGACCGACTGCGGCGCATGTCGCTGGTAGAGGAGGGCGGGGTGAAGAGGATCAACATGGCCCACCTCTGCATCGCCGGCTCCCATGCGGTCAATGGGGTGGCCCGAATCCACTCCGAGATCCTCAAGAAAACCATGTGAGTGACTGGGGGCCGCTGGATGGCTCAGTGGATGGAGAGGCAGGCCTAGAGACGGGAGGTCCAGCTGGGTGACCCTGGGCAAGTCACCTGACCCCCATCACCTAGCCCTGTAACAAATAAAATTAATGTAGAAGGATATATACATATAAAATATTAGGGTTTGAAAAAAAAGAAAAAGAAAACCTTGTGAGTGCCCCCCACCCCCATCCTCTGTGGGGCTCCCCAGAGACTCCCAGAACCTGACCAGGCCCTGACCACTGGGCTGCCCTGCCCTCCAGGCCCCCTGCCCCCCTCAAGGCCTCAGGTCTGACAGGGGTCGGGCAATGCCCAGGCCTGGCTCTGCCCCTGCCTTGCTCTGGGACCTCCAAAGAGCCCTTTCCTTCTGGGGCTCAGGCTGCACCTCTGGAAGGAGCTCCCTGGCTGCTCCCGGCTCTGGCCACGCTCCTCCTCCTCTCCTCCCTGCTCTTTAGCTTTAAGGATTTCTACGAACTGGAGCCCCACAAGTTCCAGAACAAAACCAATGGGATCACCCCGAGGCGCTGGCTGGTGCTGTGCAACCCGGGCCTGGCCGAGGTCATTGCAGAGGTGAGGGGGCGGCGATGCGGGGGAGGGGACCCAAGCCTGCCCAGAGGGAGCCGGCTGCTGGCAGAGGAGACCCCCATCACCCCCAGTCGTAGGTCCCGGAGAGCTGGGGGGAGCTTCGGGAAAGGGAACATCAGAGCCCTAGAACAGGGACTGTCCGAGGCAGGAGGGCCCTCAGAGGTCATGCCCTTGGAACCTTTCCTTGACAAATGAGAGAATTGAGTCCCAGAGAGGGCAGGTGACTTGCCCAAGGCCACACAGCGGGTTCTCAGCGGCCTCGCCAGGGCTCATTAGTGTGTGCTTAGGGACCCAACGCTCCCATGTGGTCCAGGTGGGAGGCTTTGCTGGAGGCTGGAGGTCAGGGGCTGGGCCTGCCCTGGGGCTCTGGAGAGGCCACTGCCGGGGATGAGGCCTGCACTGAGGAGGCGGGGGAGGAGGAGGGTGCGGGGCCCCAGTGGAGGCTCAGACCTCGCTCCTTCCTCGTAGAGATTATTCCCACATGGAATAGCTATTTCTCTGTTTCCACATCTGTAAGTGAATGCCGGCTCCTTGGATGGACTGTGAGCTCCCCAAGGGCAGGAAGGGCTCCCCATTGTCTCCGGGTCCCCACTTTCTCGCCCAGGCCCCAGCACCCAGGAAGTGCTTCCTCCCTGCTCGTCGGCAGTGGGGTGATGGGGTCCCTCCCCTGTGCCCCCACAGAGGATCGGGGAGGACTACATCTCCGACTTGGACCAGCTCCGAAAGCTCTTGTCCTACGTGGATGACGAGGCCTTCATCCGGGATGTGGCCAAGGTCAAGCAGGTGAGCCTCCAGGAGAGGAATGCTGGGAGGAGGGTGGCGGGGATGGGAGGAAACAGAACTTTAGTGCCATCCATAAGGCCTTCCTTGTGCCAGACACAGTGCTGGGCAGGGGGATGCCCCAATGCCCCACAGCCCAGGCTCTGCCCTCAAGAGCTCATGGTCTAACATGGTGGGGTCAAGGCAGAGGCTGATGAGGGCACAGGACAAGTGGGCCATAGGGACGCAGACTTAGGTCGGGGGCGGGGGGAATCCTGGAGGGCTTCCCTGGGGTAGTGGCACCTGAGTCGGCCCTAAAAAGCGAGCTCAGGGGCCTGAGCAGAGACCCTGAGCCCTTGGGCCTCCCCACAGGAAAACAAGCTGAAGTTTGCTGCGTACCTGGAGCGAGAGTACCATGTGCACATCAATCCCAGCTCGCTGTTTGACGTCCAGGTGAAGAGGATCCATGAGTACAAGCGGCAGCTTCTCAACTGTCTCCACGTGATCACCATGTACAATCGTGAGCACCGGCCCCCTCCCCGTCTCCCCCACCTTCTGTTGATCTGTCGGTCAGGCAGGCGGTCAACAACCTCTCTGTGCTGCGTGCCAGCCACAGAGGCAAAAGCCCAGACAAGCAGGCCCTGCCCTCAGATGCTGGGCAACATGCAGGGCTTTACCAAGGGGAGAAGGAGGATGGGGGGGCGATGAGGAAAGGCCTCCCCCAGGCTGAGTTTGAAAGGAATATAATAATGGTTATAGAGAATTCCAAGTCCTGAACTTGGAGAGGGAAGAACGAGGCCCCAATCCTACCTCTGAGGCGTGCTAACTGTGTGATGTAAGCAGGGGATTTCAACTGGCCCAGACTGCTTAGCTCGGTGACCCTGGACAAGTCACTTCACCCCTTTTGCTTAGCTTTTGCCCTTCTTTCTAAGCGTTGCCAGGAGGAAGGAAGGTAAAGGTTTAAAAAAGACTCAGTTTCCTCCTCTGGAAAAAGTTGGGATAATAATCCGAGCATCAGGCCTCTCCTTCTCAGAGCTAAGGGCTGGCTGCTCTTCCTGGACACTGATAATGAGAGGGATGAACCCCCTGTGGGAATGACACTGGGGGAAACCGGGACCAGCAAGGCACGACTGTGTGGCCCTGTTTAGACTGGGGCATGGGCTGGAGGGAAAGCTTAGGGCAGGAGAACCAACCCCGGGTTCAGGTGTCGGCTGTGTTTCTCTGAGCCTCAGTTTATCATCTGTAAGATGGGTATGGGGCATCCACATGACTGACCTCACTGAGGTATCCAGGGGAAAAGCCTAGAGAAGCCAATAAGTGGGAGCCCATTCCTCGGAAGAGTTGGGGCCCAACAAAGGGAAGGTCAAATGAGGCAGAGTGTGGGTGGAGCTGGGGACACACAAGCCCAGCAGCAGGGCCTTGGGCCAAGAGGAAGGAAAGGCTGGGGAGCCAACGGAGGCTTTCCCTGGCCTCCAGCTGGTCTCCAGAGGCCTGGGGGCCAAAGAAGGAGGGGCATGGCAGAGATTTAGGGCCTCCCCTGTGGGGAGCAGAAGCAGCCTCTATATCATTAATGGAGAGGTGACTCATGGGGCACGGGGGGAGGCGGGGGAGTCCCAGGGGCTCCCTCTGGCCTGGCACCCTGGGGAAACGCACTGCCACTGCCCCACATTCTCTGGGAGGAGCCGTTCGGTCCTTCCCGTGTCCTGGGAGAAGGGAGGGAGGCCAAGAAGGCCCGAAGGCAGATACAGTTAGTGGTCCTTGGCAGAAGAACAGGGCGGAGGGAGGGATCCAGGCCACACCTGTTGGAGGGAAGTGAAGAGAACCCGAGTTGTCGCTGGGCAGCACTTCCCGTGTGGCCCTTTACAAATGGGGAAACCAAGGCCTGGAGTGGTGCCCACGACAGGTCAGGCTTGATGGATTTCTTTGACTCCAGGACTATTTTCCCGGGATATCTCGGGGCGCCTGGACGGGCCTGACCAGGGCAGGAGGAAGGCACGGGCTGAGGTTCCGGTCCCTCTCTTTGGGCCGCCCAGCCTTGGAGTCGGGGCCAGCTGGAGACTCTGACCCTGGCTCTGCCCGGCTCTTTCTCCCTAGGTATTAAGAAGGAGCCCAACAAATTCTTCGTCCCTCGGACAGTGATGATTGGGGGGAAGGTGAGCCCCCACTGTGGAGGGAAGGGGCCGGGCGGTGGGTCCAGTTCCTTTGGCCCTCAGAGGTCGGCACTGCCATGGAGGACAACTTTGGGGCCCCCAGTGGCTGCGTCCTGGAAGGCAGTGAGAAAAGCCGGCAGGAGGCTCTGGCTTCCCCGGGAAGGCTGCTCTGGGGCCCGCCTGGGTCTCTGAGCCCAAGGTCTCCTCCTCCAGGCAGCCCCTGGTTATCACATGGCTAAGATGATCATCAAACTCATCACTTCCATCGGGGACGTAGTCAACAACGACCCTGTGGTTGGGGACCGGCTCAAAGTGATCTTCCTGGAGAATTACCGAGTTTCATTGGCCGAGAAAGGTCTATGCCCGGGAAGGGGAGGGGGTCTCTTACTGGGGATGAAACTGGAGCCCCGAGACCTCTGGGGGTCTGGCCGGGCCCCCCCGAGCCAGGACTCCAAGGCCCCCGGGTGTCCTCGGCACCAAAGCTGGGCCTCTTCCCCTTGGCTCTGGGCTGCCATCAAGTCCCTCCTGCGCAGGACAGCCCGTCAGGTCCTGGCGGGGGCTCCTCGCGCCCCCCGAGGCCGCTCAGCATCCTGACTGTGCCGCCCTTCGAGGCCTTCTCCATCAGTAGGCGCAGGGCCCGGCTCGGCCCCGGCAGCTCCTGGGAGGAGAGTCTCCCTTGGGTGCAGAGCGGCCACTCGGTGGCTCCGAGGCCTACAGATGCCCCCTCTGGCCGGGGGCGGCATCCCGTGATCGGCTCGTCTCCCTGCTCTCCCCCCAGTGATCCCGGCTTCGGACCTCTCCGAGCAGATCTCCACGGCGGGCACAGAGGCGTCGGGCACTGGCAACATGAAGTTCATGCTTAATGGGGCGCTGACCATCGGCACCATGGATGGGGCGAATGTGGAGATGGCCGAGGAGGCCGGAGAGGAGAACTTCTTCATTTTCGGAATGAGGGTGGAGGACGTAGACCGCCTAGACCAGAGAGGGTACGGGGAGGCCCGAGGTCACCTCGGAGGCCTCGAATGCCAGGGTTAGAAGTGGGGACTCCAAGCAAGTTGGCGCCGGGGTGGGAGGGCCTTCCCAGATACATGACGAGGTGTACGTGGGGGGCCCCCGTGGCAGGAGAGGTCAGCGGCCGGGAGACCAGGCAGGAGGTGGCCAGGGGTGGGACCGCTGTCCAGGCCTGGCGCTGGTGACCCCGAGGTCTGAGCAGGGTGCCTGGGAGAAGGTCGCTGCCCTTGACAGAAATGGGGAAGTTGGGCAGAAGGGCAGGATTGGGGGGAAGAGGAAGGATCAATCCCAATTTGTAAGTTTAAGGGGGCAGCAGGCTGTGCCCTCACACGCTGTGCCCCCGGCTTCACACAACAAGAGAAGGGAAGGGAAGCGAAGTCAGCCGGAGAAGTCAGGGCAGGCTTCCTGGAAGAAGGGGGCTCGGGCTTCTGCTGATGCCGTTTCCTGGGGGGTTAGAGTTTGGGGTGTCCTGGGGGCCGGGTGTCAGCACCTCCCTTGGAAGTTGGTCCAGAGAGACCCTGACCTGACCGGACGGCGGGCCTCTGACAGGTACAATGCCCAGGAATACTACGACCGCATCCCTGAGCTCCGGCAAATCATCGAGCAGCTCAGCAGCGGCTTCTTCTCTCCCAAACAGCCTGACCTGTTCAAGGACATTGTGAACATGCTCATGCACCACGACCGGTCAGCGGGGCAGGGGGCACAGTGCGGGGCTCCCCGGGGTCCTGGGCCACACCAGGGAGCTCCGTGGGGGGCGGCGGCGGGGACTCGGGCTGACGGGGTGCCTTTGTGTATGGGGGGGGCAGATGTACCACATTTGGAGTTAGGAGCTGGGTTCAAATCCCCACTCAGTCCCCAGCGGAGCTTACACAGCAGGATACCAGGTTCTGGGCCCAGAAAAATCACTGACCAGTACACGACGGCGCTGGCCCAGGCTCTTTCTTTTCTTAGCCCTTGTCTTCTGCCTTCCAGGCTACACTGGGTACTGGTTGCAAGGCTGGCAGGGCCAGGCCATGGGGGTTAAGTGACTGGTCCAGGGTCAGCCAGCTAGGAAGGGTCTGAGGCCAGATTGGAACCCAGGACCCTGGGGTCTCTCCATCTCCTGAGCCACCCGCTGCCCGGGGGGGGGGGGGGGGGGGCAGATGGGGAAGCTTTGGGTCCGCCACTGATGGAGTGTCTCTGTGCCCCCAGCTTTAAGGTCTTTGCTGACTACGAAGCCTACATCCAGTGCCAGGAGAAAGTCAGTGCCTTGTACAAGGTAAGCAGGAACTCTGGGAGGGGAGGGGGTTCTGGAGGGGGGGGCCCTGGATCGCGGGGTGGTTCCAGAGCAGCCTTCTCTGCCTTCCCTAGAACCCCCGGGAATGGACCCGCATGGTGATCAGGAACATCGCCACCTCCGGGAAGTTCTCCAGCGACCGGACCATCGCCCAGTACGCCCGGGAGATCTGGGGTGTGGAGCCGAGCCGCCAGCGCCTGGCTGCCCCTGACGAAGTGATTTGAGCACCCGGGCTCCCGAGATTTCTGGCTTCGGGGCGCTTCCAGTCCCAGCCCAAGGCCCCCCTCCACTGATGCGCCCCAAGGCTCTCCCCGGCGGCCCCTCCCTCTTATTTATATGGGCGGGGCTGGGCGCGGAGCTCTTCTTCACCTTCTGGGTGAGGATTAAAACTGCCATTAAAAGTGTCCCCCAAGGCCCGAGGGCTGCCTCTTTTGTTCCTTTCCGGCGGCGGGGTGGGGGTCCAGGGCTGGGGGAGGGGCTATTTTTAGCTCCAGGCTGGAGGGAGAGCAGCTGCAGGGTCGCGCCCCGCCCCCAGCCCCACCTCAGGGGTGACAGGTGCTCCCGGACCGAGCCCGCCCCATCTTGGTTTCGGCCGCAGCCCGGCTCCCCAGCCTCCCGCCCGCCTGGCCCAGTGCTGTGCCCATACTAGGTCCTGATCCAGGCTCCTTGCCTCCGCCCCCTCCCCTGGGACGGGCTCTCCCTCCCTGTCGGCTTCCTCAGGCCTTCCTCAGGCAGGGCGGGCCGGGGCTGGGGCGGGAGGGGTCGCGGGGTGGGGGCAGGTCTCCGGGGCCGAACCTCCGCCACCCCGGGGGCCAGGGCTGAGGGGCACGGCCAGCCCAGGCACCGCCCCCCGGAGGGCCAATGGGAGGAAGGCCGGCCCCCGAAGCCCACTGGTGGGGAGGGGCGGGAGCGCCGCGGAGCCGAGCGGGGCGCGCCCGGACCGCGCTGGGGCTTAAGGGGAGCTCTGGGGCAGGTGGTTTCGTGGGGAGGACATCGAACCCCAAACAGCCGGAAACCAAGTAACGGTTTCCCGGGCTCCCCAGCTCGCAGCCCGCAGCCCGCAGCCCTCCCTGTTCAGGCTGCCCCCGCCCCTCGGGCCCGGGTATTCCGGGCTCCTTATCGATGCTGGCTGCCCCCCCCC
>NC_058135.1:287847151-287859729 GCF_016433145.1 Gracilinanus agilis | reverse complement strand
GGAGGAGATGCCGGGGAGAGGGAGCGCATTGGGGAAGGAGCCAGGGACGTCGGTGGTCCAGAGGCTGAGGCACAGCCCGAGAGAGACAGAGAGCTCCACAGTCGTGCGTGGGAAGGGGGCAGAGGGAGGGGAAGCCCGGAGCCGCCGCCACAGAAGGGCAGAGGGGCCAGGAGAGAGGGTCGAGGACGCGGCCAAGAGCCGGAGGAGGAGTGGGGAGGGGGGTAAAGAAGGAGGAAGAGGAGGAAGGCTCCGCTGCCGCCAGCCCTCCTGGGAGCAGGAGCCTGCAGGGGGCAGTCACTGGACCGCAGCGGAGTCCAGGGTAAGTGGCCGATCTTCCACCAGGGGGCACTGGAGGTGGGGGTGGGGTGGTGCAGGTGGGCCGCTGTCGGACCCCCTCCCCCTCCACGTGGGAGGGCGAGGACTGGGCTCGGAAAGCTTGGGCAGAAGGGCGCCGGAAGGGGAGCGCTGGGACTTCTAGGGCAGGGTTTGGGGCTCGAGGGCTGCTCCCGGGCTGTCTGCCGCCCCTGGCCCCTGCCCTCCCTCGCGCCAGGCTCAGCCCCAGGCTGGGGTAGGGGAGATCCCCAGCGAGGGAAAACCACATTGGAGGCTGCTTCTTAGGAGGGGACTGGGGAAGCTCTCAAGGGCACGCAGGCCCTCAGCAAGGGGGCTGCCTTGCCTTAAGATCAGTGGCCAGGGCAGGAGAAGACAGAGCCCGGGAGGGAGGCCCAGCAGCCACACGCAGGTGTGACAATGTGCCAGTGTGTGCGGAGTGGCAAACTGTGCCCTCGGAAGCTGGGGCCAGAGTCTGAGCCTGTGAATGTGCCTGGGGGACCCGAAGGTGCCAACACGCCCCCTGTTGAGGCCATGGGTGGGTGGGCGGCTACTAGAGTAGGTCTCCTGCCTTGGGACTGCAAGCAGGGGAGGGAATGCAGCCAGCCCTGCTCCTTCACAGCCAGTGCAGGGGACCTTTGAGATCATCTGAGCCCACACCCCTCATTTTACAGGAAACAGAGGCAGAGCTGAGGGAAGGTCTGGCCAAGGTCACACAGATAGGAGCTGCCCTAGGCTGCAGTCTCCAGGAGAGGCAGGGCTTGAACCTGTGGTCTGAGGAAGCCTCTCAACCTAGAATTCTCATCATTCCTCACCTTGGCTCTTCCTGATCTCCCCCACCCCTCACCCCCCATTACCTTCCATCTTAGAATTAATACTGTATATAGATTCCAAGGCTGTAAGGGCTATGGGGGTCAAGTGACTTGCCCAGGGTCACACAGCTGGGAAGTGTCTGAGGGCAGATCTGAACCCAGGACCTTCTAGCTCTAGGCCTGGCTCTCCAGCCACTGAGCCGCCTAGTTGCCTGCTCTGAGATCTCTTGCAGCCCAGGACCTTGGACCCTTCCCCAAGGCCCTTTCCTCTTCTCATCCTCCAAAGGCTGGATGCCTGAGCTGGAAGGTGGAGGTGGGCTGCTGGATCGTAGGCTGCGGTGAAAATCCAGGGCTTGAGGGTGGAAGCTGAGGCCTGGGGGGAGAGGGGCGAATTCTCCACATCTGGGCTTTCTCTCATCCTCTGTCCCCTGCTGGGGGGCTGGGCCTGGGGGGGCCTGAGGGACTCTCCTAGAGTCCGGCTCATTGGAGCTCTTGGTTTGGGGTTGGGAGTGGGGAGAGACATCAAACCTTCCACTCGTCTGGGGCATGTGGGGAAAGGGCCCCAGTGGCTGGCCCTGGGGAGGGCAGTGAGGGTCCAGAGGGCAGGCCTGGGCTTCCGGGGAGGACAAGAGGCCTTAGGGGTCTAGGGGGCTTGGGATCAGGCTCCAAGCTCATCCTTCCCAGGCTCTGGGCCTCCCTTCCACTGACTCATCTGTCCCGGGCCCAGGAATGTGGCTGTCTCCACTCCCTCAGCAGGGCAGGCCTCTGGGGGGCTGGATCTCTCCAACCCCAGGCTCCAGGCCTCAGGCCTCCTTTTCTCCTTCTCTCTGCCCCCTCCTGCCTCTGGCTGTGTCCTCCCACCCACTGGGGGAGAAATTCCTCTAAGGCTCCTTCAGGCTCCCAGTTCCCAAAATAACCCTGCGGGGGCAGGGAGGCTCAGGAGCTTTGGAAGCCTTGGGGGGGGGGGAAGGAGAGCCTGTGTGGGCCTGGGGGAGACTGCAGGTGCCTCGGGGGATAGGAGGAGGCCCAGGCTCCCATTCAGCCTGAGTCCTCCCCCTGCTGCCCAGGGATCCTGGCTGCTTGGGTCCTTGGGGGACCCCAGCCTCTCTGGCGGACTCCTCCATCCCTGCTGGCAGGCCCAGCCCCAGGAGCCCGAGGCCCCCCATCCCCCTGCTCCTGCCCCGGAAGCCTCAGTAGGGAACGTTTCTCCAGCCGAGGGTTACACAATCCCCGGGTCACAGACCGTTCAGCAGAACTGCCCAAAGGGGGGGATCTTGGCCCCCCTGAGCTGGGGAGGGTGAGATAGCAGGAGGCGGGTCCTCTCTTCCCACCCTGTTCCTGCCTGCAGGGAGGCTCTTCCCCAGAGGTAGCTGCCTCCTCCTCCTCAGTGGTTCTCTCTCTCCTGGGGGGCGCAGGGGCTCTGGGGCTGAGCCAAGTGGTCAAGGCTCCTCGGGGACCCAGGCCCGACTCCAGGCTTTCGCCATGTCCGAGACGCTGGACCTCGAGAAGGGCTGCACTGTGGAGCAGCTGCTTCGCGGCTGCATCGAGGCCTTTGGTGAGTTGGAAGAAGCAGGGACCTTGGGGGGGCCAGGCTGGAGGTCAGCTCCCTGGAGAGGCTGAGAGTCCTTGGCTTAGGGGGTGTGTGTGTGTGGGGGGGGGACGGATGAGTGAGGAGGGGAATAGGCAGGACGAGGGAGCCTTGGCCAGGGAGTCTCAGGGCCTGAGCTCAAAACCTCCTCCTCGCATCATTTCAGTTCCACGGGCCTCAGTTTCTCCATCTGTCAGGCCAGGGCCTTGGCCACAATAGCGCTGCCATCGGTCTATGGCCCTGGGAGGGAAGGGCCCAGAGGCGGCTTAGTTTTCAGGGGGATCCCCTCTCCCCGGCTGGGATGCGCAGAGGACACTATCTAAGCTGGGGGTGGGGTGGGGGGGCCCAGGAAGTCTCTGGCTTCGCTCCCAGGGGCTGTTTCCGGCTGATGGGGACGGCTTATCTGGGGGGAGGCAAGGGGGGTATCCTCCCTCCTCCCTCGTCGCCCTCAGGAAATGGCCTCTGGATTCCTGACCCCGCTGGAACCCAGGCCCCTTCCGCTCCAGCTGGTTCCCCTCGGCCCGGCTGGGGCTCCCCCTTCCCTCCTCGGATCCCTAACCCTGGAGGTCCTCGGGGAGGTTGGGCTTGGCCCGCCCAAAGATGGGGCGTGACCACCAAGCCACACCCCCGGGGGCGGCCCCTGGGCCAGCTAGGCGAGGCCCGAGCGGTACTGAGGGGCTCCGAGAGGGCTGGCCCAGGGCCAACTCAGCACCCCGCCGTACCTCCGCAGACGACTCCGGGAAGGTGCGGGACCCCCAGCTGGTGCGCATGTTTCTGATGATGCACCCTTGGTACATCCCCTCCTCTCAGCTGGCTGCTAAGCTGCTCCACATATATCCTTCCCTCGCACGCCGGGGCCTGGGGTCTGCCCTGCTAGGGGGCGCAGAGGACTCGGGCCCATTCCTGGCTCTGCCAAGAGCGGCCCTGGGAAAGTCCCTTCCCTTCAGCTTAGCAGGGCGAGGAGGCGACGGAGAGGCTCCCCCGTCTCTGAC
Source organism: Gracilinanus agilis (assembly GCF_016433145.1). NCBI lineage: Eukaryota > Metazoa > Chordata > Mammalia > Didelphimorphia > Didelphidae > Gracilinanus > Gracilinanus agilis. The sequence goes on along the minus strand of NC_058135.1, from coordinate 287,856,007 downwards.
TTGCCACGGCCCCAGCTCTCCCGTCCCGTGCTCGGAGGTCCTTTCCAGCTCGGACTTTCTGCCCTAAATCCTGGGATTCTCTGATCTCCCCCGAACCCAGGAGGCTCGGCCCGTCCTTCCCCTCCAGTTAGAACCCAGGTACCTGGTCCCTGGCCTGCCTCCCTCCTTAGAACCCAGGTGTGCTGTCATTCATTCGGAGCCAGCACTTAGGAAGCACCTACTGTGTACCAGGAGGCAAACAGAAAAGTCTGCCCTCTCTGTAGGGGCCTCAGTTTCCTCATCTGTAAAATAAGGGGTTGTATCGGTCAGCCCTGACATCCCTTCCCATTCCAAAGCTGTGAGCCCGAGAACGGTTCTCCTCCGGTCCCTCAGTTTTCCTTGACTCCCTTGCACTTACCAACAATCCCGGAAGGATAATTCCAATTCGCTTCAAGTGAAGACCTGCCACCTGGTCCGGTGAGTGCCACCCCGGGGCCTCTCGCCCGAGCGGCTCCTAATTGCCCCGCCCCCCGCCCTCCTACCTCCCAAGGTACCTGCAAGCGTCCGAGCCTGCTGTGGACTACAACTCCCATCAAGCCTCGGGATAACCGCCGCTCGGGCTAAGGGCCTCTTTGGCTCCGGGATGACGGGAATTGTAGTTCCCCGAGATCTTGCTGGCGGGAGCGGATCAGACGGGACCCCCGGGGGACCTGGGCGGGGAAGGGGCAGTCAGAGTCCGCCTCCTCTGTTCCAGGTACTGGATCTCGGCCTTCCCCGCAGAGTTTGATTTGAACCCAGAGCTGGCGGAGCAGATCAAGGAGTTGAAGTCGCTGCTGGACCGAGAGGGGAACCGACGGCACAGCAGCCTCATTGACATCGAGAGCGTGTGCGTGCGCGTGCGCGGGCGCTGGGCTTGGGTGGGAGCCTTGGGCTGGGCCTGGATGCTCACAGCTCGCCTCTGGTCTCTGCCCCTCAGCCCCACGTTCAAATGGAAGCGCCAGGTGACCCAGCGCAACCCAGTGGGGCAGAAGAAGCGGAAGATGTCGCTGCTCTTTGACCACTTGGAGCCCCTGGAGTTGGCCGAGCATCTCACTTACCTGGAGTACCGCTCCTTCCGCAAGATCCTGGTGCGGGCGGGCGGGCCGCGGGGAGGGGGGGGGGGGGCTGACTCAGCCAGGTCTGGGTCACCGGAGCGGGAGCCACAGCGGACAAGAGTTAGTGGAGGTGGGTGGGAGCCCTGGCGGTGCCCCCAGGCCAAGGGGAGGCAGAGCAAGCCCAGGCAGGTGCCCGCTGCCCCCCGGCCAGACCCTGTCAGGGAAGGAAGAAGGAGAAGGAGAAGAAGGGTGAGGGCTCAGCCCCGGCTCCTTCTCACTCCCCAGTTCCAGGACTACCACAGCTTTGTGACCCACGGTTGCACGGTGGACAACCCCGTCCTGGAGCGCTTCATCTCTCTCTTCAACAGCGTTTCCCAGTGGGTGCAGCTCATGGTGCTGAGCAAGCCCACAGCCCCGCAGCGGGCCCAGGTCATCACCCACTTCATCCACGTGGCCGAGGTGCTGGCTCTCGCTCTCTTCTTTCCCTTACCCCCCCCCCCCCAAGCCCCATGGACCCACAGAAAAGCTTGTGGAACATGCGTGGGGGTTGGGGAAAGACCCAGCTGTTCTGCCCCTCCCGTGCCCTCCCCCTCCCCCTCCCGAGTTTTGAGGGTCCCGTGGCCCATGCTGTGCCCTTCTAACGTGTGCTCGCTTTCCCCCTTCTTCCTTCTGTCTGTCTTTCTGCGCCATTCGGGCCTCGTGTCTGTCTTTACACCTTTCTGACCTGTTTCTCCACCCATCCCCTCCTCCTTCTGTCCATCTGCCTGCCCCTCCTTCCGCTCGTCCATCCATCCGTCCATCCATCTGTATTTTGGCCCGTCTCTTTCTGGCCATTTGTCCATCCGTCCTCTCGGCTCTCCATCTCGCTCTCGCCACCTGCCTTCCTGCCTCCCGGTCCTCCGGCCTCTCCCTCTGTCTCTCGTGGCCCGGCCCGGCCCGGCCTACAGAAGCTGCTGCAGCTCCAGAACTTCAACACCCTCATGGCTGTGGTCGGGGGCCTGAGCCACAGCTCCATCTCTCGCCTCAAGGAGACGCACAGCCACGTGAGCCCAGACACGGTCAAGGTATGGACTGAAGGGAGCGGGCTGGGGGCAGGGGGGGGACGGGGCTCTGCCTGGGGAGTCTGGGGGCTCGGCCCTCCTTCCCAGCCCAGCTTTGGGGAGTGCTCGTGGCGGACGGAGGGGCTCCCTGAGCCCTCGAGCCCTGGACTAGGGGACCAGACCGAGCGCTTTGGCGAGGAGCACACAGATGCTCCGGACCGACCTTCTGGCCTCTCCTCGCCACCCCTCCAGCTCTGGGAAGGCCTCACCGAGCTGGTGACGGCCACTGGCAACTACGGCAACTACCGCCGCCGGCTGGCGGCCTGCGTGGGCTTCCGCTTCCCCATCCTGGGCGTGCATCTCAAGGACTTGGTGGCCCTGCAGCTGGCTCTTCCTGACTGGCTGGATGCCGCTCACACTCGGCTCAATGGGGCCAAGATGCGCCAGCTCTTTGCCATCCTGGAGGAGCTGGCCATGGTCACCAGCCTGCGGCCGCCCATACAGGCCAACCCGGACCTGCTGAGCTTGCTCACGGTGAGTGCCCGCCGGGACGGGGCACGGGCGCAGACTCAGGGGTCCACGGCGGCCCAGCTTCCGAGCTAAACCGACCACTGGACGGAGCCGGAGGCCGCTCTGGAGGGGGCTGAGGGCCGTGGCTGCTCCCTGTGACGGGCCTAACGTCCTCCAGGTGTCTCTGGATCAGTACCAGACCGAGGACGAGCTGTACCAGCTGTCCCTGCAGAGAGAGCCGCGTTCAAAGTCATCGGTGAGCAAGACCCTGGTCCTGCGGGGGTGCCCGTCGCCCCCATCCTTCCTGGTCCCTCAGCCCTCTGCCACGGCGGGTGCAACCCTCCCGCCCGTTTCCCCTCGCCTTAACCTGAGCGACCCTGCCTATCCCCGCAGCCCACCAGCCCCACGACCTGTGCTCCGCCCCCTCGGCCCCCTGTCCTGGAGGAGTGGACGGCGGCCGCCAAGCCCAAACTGGACCAGGCGCTGGTGGTAGAACACATTGAGAAGATGGTGGAGGTGAGGCCGGGCGCTGGCGCCTCCCCGGGTGGGGAGGGGATCCCCGGCCAATCCTGGGGCTGCCTGCGGAGGAAAAGGCCCAGGGGAGCACATTAGCTGTCCTCCACAGGAATTGGGAAGATGGAAGAGAAGGGGTTAGATTTATTCTGCTCGCCCCGAGGGCACAGCTCCCCAGCACTGGGAGAAGTTGCAGAAAGGCGAATTTCTTTCTTTCTTTTATTTTTTCCAATGAACAAAAATCTATTTTCTCTTCCTCTCACCTCCCCCCTCACCCCCGCCTTGGGGGAAAAGAAAAACAAAATGCTTGTGAGAAATATGCATAATCGAGCAAAACAAATTCCTGAATTGGCCCCGGCCTAAAAGGAAGTGTGGCATTCTGCATCCTGAGCACATCACCTACCCTGGCAGATTTAGACCCTAAAAGGAAAATTCCAGATCCTGAGAAATAGGCTGCTTCGGAGGTAGTGAGTCCCCCATTCCCAGAAGTCTGCAAACAGTAACTGGATGACTACTTGTAGGGGATATTGACTTGAGTCCTTCTGGGACCCTGAGAGTCTCCCCTGGCCTGAAAGCCCTGCCATTAGGGTCTCAGTGGCTCTGGGGGCCTGGGAGGAGGACACTGGGTGCTGAGACCCAGCTAGTATAGGTGGCCAAGGCTCTAGAGCAGTGATTCCCAAAAGTGGGCACCACCGCCCCCTGGTGGGTGCTGCAGCAATCTACAGAGTGGTGATGGCCACAGCTGCAGTTAGCTTTCCTATTCATTGCTATTAACATTTCTAAAAATTAATTCCCAGGGGGCTAAGGAATATTTTTTCTGGAAAGGCGGCGGGAGGTCAGAAAAGTTTGGGAACCGCTGCTCTAGAGGCACAGAATACAGAGGTCAGGTTGGAAAGAGGAGGCTGAGGGTGACCCTGTCCTCTGTGTCTCCCTGGGCACCCTTCAGTCTGTGTTCCGGAACTTTGATGTGGATGGGGACGGCCACATCTCCCAGGAGGAGTTCCAGATCATTCGAGGGAATTTCCCTTACCTCATCGCCTTCGGAGACCTGGACCAGAACCAGTGAGCCTGGGGCTGGGGCTGGGGAGGGGGCCGGCAGCCTCTCTGAGCCTTGGGCTCCTCACCTGTGAAATGGGGACAAGGTGCTTCTCACAGGAGCCTGGCCAATGATGACCATGTCTCGAGCATTTCCTGGGAGGGAAGGGGCCCTTCCTCTGACCCATATTCATTGGGGCTAGTGAACCGGCCCAACTGGCTGCGGAATACCATCAGGCATCTCCTTGTTCCCAGAGCTGACCGCTAACTGAGGGCTGGCTTCAGTGAGGGGACAAGCAGGGTCTGTAATTAGCAGCGTTCCTCTGACTCCCACTAGCAGGCATCCTGAAATCCTTGAGAACCAGGCAGTCCTTTTAAGTAGGTTAAACAGGGCTCCTGTATTAGCATTCATGGGATCGGCTTGTCAAGCCAACTCTTTGGTCCAAGAGGAGCAAAAGGAAAGGCAGCTTCCCAGGCTTCAAGTCTGGTGCTGGGGGAGAAGGATGGAAACTCCTGGGGTGGGGGCTGGGGGCGGTGTGGAGGGAGGGTTCCAGGGTTCTGACTTCCCACGCTCCTGTGCGGCAGGGATGGTTGTATCAGCCGGGAGGAGATGGTCTCCTATTTCCTTCGGTCCAGTTCTGTGCTGGGGGGCCGGATGGGTTTCGTCCACAATTTCCAGGAGAGTAGCTCGCTGAGACCAGTCGCCTGCAGGCACTGCAAGGCCCTGGTGAGCCCCCCCTTCCTCCCCCCACCTCCCGGTCTCAGCTCCCTCCTCAGTTCCAAGCTCAGCCCACCCAACCTTCTCCAAAATCCAGAAAAGGGATCCGGACTTCGGTAGTGAGGCCAAAGAAGGTCCTGGGTGTGACGTGCTCTCAGATAACCGGAAGGCTATTGGCTATGCAGTCGGGAGATCTGAGGTTGAGTTTTAGAGATGGACTTAGCTCTTGGGACCTCAGTTTCCCCATCTGTAAAATGAGGGATTGAACCTGCTGGCCCCCGAGTTTCCTTCCAGCTCTTGCTCCTATGATTGGGCTGTTCCCCCCTCTGTGTGCACGTGTGCGCGTGTGCGTTTGTGTGTTTGTGTGTGGATGACAGGAAAGGCTTCCTGGAGTAGGAAGCCTTTGAAGTGGGTCAGAATTCCCCAAGTGCAGGGGAGATCTGGAGAGAGCTGGCTTGTGCAGGAGGGGGATTCGCCTCCTCTCCTCTTGTCTGGCCCCAGCGGGCAGACGTGGGAGCTGTACGAGGGCCAATGGCGGCTTGATGTCCAGAACTTCTCTTTCATTGGACTGGCAGCCTCAGGAGGGAGCCGGTTCCCTTTCACGAGAGCCCTTTGGCGGCAGGGAGGGGGCCCGTCTTCAGTGGGTTCTGTGGACAGAGCCGGCCAGTTAGACCCGACTGGAGACGGAGAGAGAGTCCCGGCTGGTGCTAGGTTGGGGAGGATCTCGAATGCCAGGCTAAGGCCTTGGACCTTCTGTTTCAGATCCTGGGCATCTACAAACAGGGACTGAAGTGCCGAGGTGAGGGGAGGCCTGGTGGTGGCACGTGGGTTGGAGGAGGTGCCCGGAGGGGGAGGTCCTGCATCTGGGTCTTTGAGGGCAGTAGCCGCCCAAGAGGCCGAGGGTGCCAGGAGTGGGGTGCAAGGCACTGACCCCCGTCCTCTGCACCCTCTCCCCAACCCCATGGCCCAGCTTGTGGAGTGAGCTGCCACAAACAGTGCAAAGATCGGCTGTCAGTCGAGTGCCGGCGCCGGGCCCAGAGCGTGAGCATGGAGGGCCCGCCTGCGCCTTCGCCCACCCATACTCACCTGCGAGCCTTTAGTTTTTCATTGCCTCGTCCTGGCAGGCGAGGGTCCCGGCCACCAGGTAGGAGGGGCCTTCATTCTGGCTGGGTCAAGGATTTCAGAGTACCTGAATTTCCCTAAGATTTGGGGTCGTCATCTCAGGACTCATATTTTGTCAGGGAGATGTTTCAAGAGAGAAAGGGACTCTTATTTTGGTGGGGGGATGCAGAAGGAAAAGAACTGCTTCTGATGACTCTCATCCTTTGGGGTGGGAGAGGACAAGGGTCTGTCTGGAAGGGAGAGGCGGAAGATGGAAGTTACAGGGTGTGTGTGGGCTGGGCTGGGGCAGAGCTCTTACTTTGTACGGGGACAGAGGGAAGGAGAAGGAGTTGCTTGGTAGGAGCTATTAGCCTGGCACCTTAAACCCAGGGAAGTGCCTGTCTCCCTCTGATAAGACTCCACGCCTCCGATAGCCCACTGTCCCCAGCCTGGGCCCCATCCTGTTTGCTTTGGAAGTGGGAGGGACCCAGAATGCCTCTCTGTGGGCAGAGGGGGGCACCTCAGGGCAAAGGAGCTCCGGGGAGCCTTGACTCTCCCCCTTCCTCTCCGGGCACCGCTCTCAGCTCCGGAGATCCAAGAAGAGGAGGTCCAGAGTGTGGAAGACGGAGTGTTTGACATCCATTTATAACAGGTGTGTCCTCCCTCCCTCCCTCCAGGAAAGGCGAAAGGCCTTTGGGGGCAAGGAAGAGAGTGGGCGCCAGTGGGGACTCCCTTGGGGGAGGGAGGGGGGTTTCCCAGAAGCCTCCACTCTCCGAGTAGAGAAGGACTCGGGAGACCATCTGTTTCCAGCTGGTGCTCCACCAACACCCCCACCCCCAGAAGGGGCTGCCCGGGCTTCGCTTGGAAGCCTCCATCCCGAAGCAGTCCAGCCCCCAGGGAGGCAGCCCCTCTCTGGGTTAGGGAGTCAGGCCTCCACGTGCCTCTTCGAAGGGCTCCTCTTGCTTCTCCTTTCTGCAGTGGCCATCTGGGGAGCACGGATCCAGCCCCACTACTGGAGGGGCGCAGACCAGAGCCGTGGACCTGGGGAGCTGGCCTACGACAGGCCTGAAGAAGGGCGAGGGGCCGCAGGGAGGGCGGGACTTGGGCACTCCTGGGTTGTACAAACTCTTGTGAATATTTGTATTTTCCAAAAGGAATTAAAAAAAAAAAAGGCTAATGGGAGCAGATGTTTACAGACGAAGGAAGGTCTTTGACTCCTAAAACTTAACCCGTGGCACCTTGGAACTTGGGCTCTTAGAACCTAGAACCTAGAACCACAGCATCTCAGAGCCTTTGGGCCAGGGAACCCTTTGTAGCATCTCAGAAGCCTGGTCTGTAGCCCATGGGCTCTTAGAACCACGAACCACAGCATCTCAGAACCTTCTGGCCAGAGAGCCCTTTGCAGCATCTCAAAAGCATGGCCCATAGTCCATGGACTCTTAGAACCTAGAACCACAGCATCTCAGAGCAGTTCAGCCAGGGAACCCTCTGCAGCATCTCAGAAGTCTGGCCTGTAGCCCATGGGCTCTTAGAACCACGAACCACAGCATCTCAGAACCTTCTGACCAGGGAGCCCTTTGCAGTATCTCAGGAGCATGGCCCATAACCCATAGGCTCTTAGAACCTAGAACCACAGCATCTCAGAGCCTTCTGGCCAGGGAGCCCTTTGCAGCATCTCAAAAGCATGGCCCATAGTCCATGGGCTCTTAGAACCTAGAACCACAGCATCTCAGAGCCTTTCAGCCAGGGAGCCCTTTGCAGCATCTCAGAAGTCTGACCTGTAGCCTATAGGCTCTTAGAACCTAGAACCTAGAACCACAACATCTCAGAACCTTTGGGCCAGGGAGCCCTCTGCAGCATCTCAGAAGTCTGGCCTGTAGTCCATGGGCTCTTAGAACCTAGAACCACAGCATCTCAGAGCCTTCCGGCCAGGGAGCCCTCTGCAGCATCTCAGAATGAGCAAACCAGAGAGCTCAGGAGCTCTCTAGCCCAACCTCCCCCTCCAGGCAGGAATTCCCTGCCCGGAGTCCCAGCCAGGGGCCACCCAGCCTCAGGAAGGGCCAGGGGCTGTGGGCGCTGCTCTGGTCCCCCCTCCCCTACGGTTCCCACCCCGAGGCTCCGGGCCTCGGTGGCCCAACGGGAGAGCCCCAAGTGTCCTGTCCCCTGCCCTCGGGGCAGATGGAAGAAGAATGATTTCGGAGGAAATGTATATCGATCCGGGTCTTCTTGCCTCCGGCTGGCCCTCGCCTCGCCCAGGCTGCCCTGGGCAAAGATCCCGAAGGTCCAAGCGCTGGGCTCCTAGTGGGGGCAGGCTTGGGGGGCTCCAGAGCCCAGGCGGAGCTGCTTCTCCAGGGAGAAAGGGGGGCCGAACGCCCTTTGGAGCCGGCCTCCTTCCCCAGGTCCCAGGACTTGTGCGTGCCTGGGGGTGGGGGGGGCGGGGTCCCTCTCCTGGGCTCCTGCACCTGCGGATGCGGCAGGATTCTTCCCAGGGAGGGGGGTGATGGGGAGGCGCTCACGCAGCCCCCGACAATGGCTTTCCAAGAGCGGGGAGAGGAAGTTCATTCTCCGAATGAGGCCGGCCCTTGGCTTCCCCCCCAGCACCCCAACCCTGGCTCTGCCCCCACCCTGGGGCCCCGTCTCCTCGGCATGCCCTGCCCCCCCCCCCCAGCTATCCCTTCCCCCTCTCCAGGCTGTAATATCCGTTTCACGATTTGGGGGCCGAGTTGCTATAACAACAGACGGTGATTGTGTTGTGAAGCCGTTCCCGCTCCCGCTCCCCCCTCGCTCGCCTGGCAGCTCTCTCTCAGCCGCCTTCCCCCAGCCCAAGCTCGCTGCCTCCTTTCCTACTGGGACCTCCGGTTCCCCT
>NC_058135.1:287787644-287817479 GCF_016433145.1 Gracilinanus agilis | reverse complement strand
GGAAGAGGGGGAGAGAGGGAGGGAGGGAGAGACAGAAAGAGACAGAAAGAGGAAGGGGAGAGAGAGCTGAAGAGAGAGAGAAGGGAGGGAGAAAGGGAGGGAGGGGGAGAGAGAGAGGAAGAGGGGGAGAGATGAAGAGAGAGCGCTGAAGAGAGGGGGGAGGGGGAAGGGAGGGAGGGGGAGAGATGGAGGAGAGATGGAGGGAGGAAGGGAGGTGTGTGTGTGTATGTGTGTGTGTCCAAGCACGCATCTCTATGTGTGAGTGTCTGGGTGGGTCTAGGTGGACAGAGCCTTCTGAGTCCTGGAGATAAGATTTAGTGTTGGTATGACTTTTACTTGCTCTTGGTGTCATGTCTCCTCCAGAACAAAGGGGAGATGGAGAGGAGAGGAGAGAGGGGAGGAAGGAGAGAAAGACCTGAGGGGAGGAGGGGACCAGGACTATTGTGGGGCAGGGAAGGGAGGTGAAAGGAGAAGGTGGGAAAGATTTGGAGGGGGTGGAGAGAAAGTGGCAAGATAGGGGGAAAGTGATAAGAGCTGGAAGAAAGGGTTGCTCAGGGACAGTGATGGATGAATGGGGGTGGGGCAACAGAAACAGAGACAGAAAAATGGGGGAGAGACAGAAACAGAAAAGAGAGAAGAAGAGGAGAAAGAAGACAGGGAGAGAGGAGAAGGGAATAAGAAAGAGAGACAGAAACAGGGAGACACAGGAAGAGACACAGGGAAGGCGAGAGAGAAGCAGGGCATAGGAGGGAGCAGGAGGACTGAAGCCCAGATTGGCGGAGGGGAGGGGAGAGGAGGCTGGAGTTTTTAAGTCATTTAAGTCCTCACCTGGGGAAGAGGAAGGGAGGAGATGGGCACGTCATAAGGAAAGGAGAGAGACAGAGACAGGTACATACAGAAAGAGAACGATAGAGACACAGAGTCAGAGATAGAGACAGACAGACAGGCACCCACACCAAGAAACCCAAGCTCTGGGGTGGGGGGCAGGCACAGGACTGAGGGGGTCAGGGTATAGGCAGCAGGCTCTGTGTGTGCATTCCCAGGCAACCATGCCTGCACCTCCATGCTGGCCTCACCCCAGAGTGGGTGACAGACACAGCCAGGGGCACCTTATCTGCTTGCTTCAGGCGGGACCCCCAGGAATGCCATCCATCACTGCCAGCTGCCTGGGCACTCTCCCCTAGGCCCTCCTAGGTGTGTTTATGGGTCTCTCCAGGCTGCTGCCCGTGCCGGTGCACACCTTTGGGGTGTTCACATCCCGGGTGGGTGTCTGCCTGCAGACCCTTTTTGGGTCTAACCTGGGCTGTGCCTGGTGTCTCTCCAGCCCCCTCCTGACCCTTCCTTCTCTGCCCTCCACTCAGCGCTTGCTGGGGAGCAGCCCTTCTGGGTTCCAAGCTCCAGGGGCTGAGGGCTGAGGGAGGGCAGGGGCCCCACAAGAACCGCCATCTTCATGAGCTCCTTTACTCCCCTCGCTTTCTGCTCCCAGCCAAGCTTGCTGCCCAGGAGCCCCAGGAATTTTGTGAGCACCCCCTAGTCCCGGCTGGAGACGGGCATGTCTTCCTCTCCCCAGCTCCCCCCTCTGCCTCCCCTTCTCCACAGAGGGGGTGACAGACACAGCCAGGGGCACCTTATCTGCTTGCTTCAGGCGAGACCCCCAGGAATGCCATCCATCACTGCCAGCTGCCTGGGCGAGTGTAGCAAAGGGGAGAAGACGGGGAGAGGCAGAGCAGTGGCTTCAAGGCAGGGAAGGAAAAGGGGATGCCTGGGAACTGTGTCGAGGTGGTGGCAGTGTGTGTATGTGCGTGTGGTGGGGGAAGGGTTGCAGGGGCCCCGGGGGCTTCTGGGGAAGGGGCCCGGGGTCCGAGAAGGGTGCAGGAGCCCCCACTTCTGGGGATGCATCTGGGGAGCAGGGTAGGGCAGGGTGGCATCTATAGAAAGAATGGGGGCCATCCCAGGGCTGGGCAGGGGCGGGGAAGACGGGACCCAGTCCCCCCTTCGCCAAGATGGCTGGTGCCGTCACGCCTGAGGGAGCTGAGCAGCCAGTTGCCTTGGCGACGGGAGGAGAGTACCGCATGCTAATGAGACTGTGGAGGAGCTGGGCAGCAGCGGGGTCCAGGGAGGGGGAAGGAGTGTTAGCTCTGGCCCAGCCACCCAGCGGCCCGCTGCCTGGCCTGCCGGCTGAGGGGATGGGGCAGGCTCCTGAACTGGGAGACCGGGTGCCTGGGTTCTGGGCGGAGGGTCGGAAGGGGTGGCTCCTGGGGCTCAGGATCCAGGGAAGCGGAGGGCGAGGACCCCAGCTAGGCGTTGGGGGCTCAGCCAGGAGCCAGGGCTCTTTGTAGGTCAAACTTGTCTGCCCTCCTCCTTCCTCCCCCTCCGCCCTCACGGGCTGGGGCCCTGGGGATGCTGGGCTTCTCAGGAGCCAGGAGAACTCCCCCTCACCCCCCGGGGGGCTACGGAATGAGGTGGGGGGATGCCTGGCTTCCCGGCACCCTGCAGGCCCAGGAAGGGGAAAGGCAGGCAGGCCCAGAGAGCTGGGAAGGCTGGGTGTGCCCTCGCATGGCCCCCCTCCAGGAACCCGGGCATCTCGGGCCTCAGCTCCATCTTGGGAACCCTTGGGGCTCTGTAACCTTGACAAGCTCCGTCCCGGCCCCAGCTCCCCCCGGGCCGACGGCTCATTGCCACAGCAACCGGGATGGTTTCCAAGGGCAACATGGTACTGCTGGCGAAGTCCCCTCCCACATCTCCAGCCCAGACGCCAGGGCGGCTGGGGGTGGGGGCGGGGTTCACAGGGAGGAAGAGTGGGGCCTGGGACTGGGGGGGCTGCTCAGACAAGGCAGGGCCAAGGGAGGGGGGCCCTATTCTCATTCAGCGAGGCCCAGGGTGCTGCCTGCCTCTGGGAGCGGCCCTTCCAGCTGCCTCTCTCTTTGGGGTCTGCGTGTCCGGCCTCAGAGGGCTGAGCTGCTCTCCTCCACGTCTGCTGATGCCCCAGCGTGGAAGGAGCCGGAAACGGCCCCCTTCCCCGTCCCAGGTCCCTCCGCAGCCAGGATGTAGCTTTTGGGGTCTCCCCAGAGAAAATCTTTGGCAGGGGGCAAGACCGACCAGACCCCGGCGTCCTCCCCTTCCTGGCCCCACGACTGGCCGGCTCCAAGCCCCAAACCGGTACCCTTGCCTTCCCTGGCCCGAGGGCTCCCTACGGCCACCCTGGCCTGGCTTCTCCTCCCTGCTCCTCCAAGAACCCAGGCATCCGGGGAGCCCCGCTGCCCTGTGGAGCCACGGTCTGGAGGGCTGGGGTGGACCAGCGTCTCCCCGGGGCTCTGCTCCCCAGTCCCCCCCTGGAGCAGGGCCAAGTGAGAGGGGCCTGCCCCCGCCCCCAGGGGACGACGCACTCTCTCTCCAGGTGGCTTTTGATTTCTCTGTGTGTTTTAATTTCTCCTCCATCCGAATCGTTTTTTCTCGTTGACCGTTTTTTTTTTTTTCTGTCCAACTTGGAAGAAAAAAAAAAAGAAAAAAAAGAAAAAGGAAAAAAGCATCTCCCCTGCCCCCCTGCTTCTCTTCCTTTTCCTTTTTTTTTCTCCCTTCGGCAAGAAGAAATAAAGAAACCAAACCCTCCTGTTCCCCCTCACTCCCTGCGATCAGCCCCGGCCTCATTGCTCCTTTGGGCGCTCCTGGCCCCCTCTCTGTCCTCTGCCTCCTCTCTCTGTGTCTCTCTGGGTGTCTGATCTGCCTTTTTTGTCTCTCAGTCTCTCTCTCCATCTCTGCCTGTCTCTGCCTCTCTCTGACCTAGGTCTCCATTCTCCCTCTCCCTTGGATAGTCTCTGATTCTGTCCCTGCCTTGGGTCTCTCCCTCTCTCTGCCCTTCATCTGTGGCTCTCTCTGACTCTCTCTCTCTCTCTGCCCTTCTCTAGGGCTCTCCTTGACTTCTCTGTCTCTGTCTCTCTGTCTCTGGATCTCTCTGACTTCTCTCTGTCTCTTCTGTCTCTGTCTCTGGATCTCTCTGACTTCTCTCTGTCTCTGTCTCTATCTCTGGATCTCTCTGACTTCTCTCTGTCTCTGTCTCTGTATCTCTCCGATTTCTCTCTGTCTCTGTCTCTCTATCTTTGTCTCCTCTCTGTCTCTGGATCTCTCTGACTTGTCTTTGTCTCTCTATCTGTGGATCTCTCTGACTTGTCTCTGTCTCTCTGTCTCTGGATCTCTCTGACTTGTCTCTGTCTCTGGATCTCTCTGACTTGTCTCCGTCTCTGTCTCTCCTTGGCTTCTCTCTGCCTCTGGGTCTCTGCCTCTGGCTTGGGCTCGCTCTCTCGTCTCCTGTGTGTGTGTCTCTCTCTGCCTCTCTCCGTGTCTCTCCCCTCCCTCCCCCCTCCCTCGGCATCGGGCCCCCTCCGCCGATGCCTGTCACAAGTTAAAAAGGGTTTTAAATTGTGGCAGCTACAGCTCACCCCCTTCTCTCTGGCCGATTTTGATGACTCGTGTTTTCTGTTTCTTCCTCTCTTTTTTCTTTTCTTTCTTATTTTTGTTTTTCTTTTTGTTTTTTTTTCTCCTCCTCTTTCTTTCTCTCTCCTTCCCCTTTTCCAAGGTCCGGCTCACCTGACGTTAAACAGTGAAGGTATGAAGTTTTGGTTTGGTTTGGTTTGGATCTGTCCCCCTCCCCCGAGTCCCCCGGATTTTGTTCTGGCGCCCCCCCTCCCCCTGTCTGTCTGTCCGTCTGTCCGTTCTTTGTTTTGGGGACTGGGCTGGGGGTGGGGGCTTGTCTCGGTCTGTGTTCTTCCTCCTCCTCCTCCTCTTCCTCCCCCTTCCCTGCCTCCCCCGCTCCCCCCTTGGTTTCTGACATCAGCAGATGTTCCACCTCCGGCCGCTGTCTCCAGTCACCCCTGCCTTCCTTCCTTCCTTCACTCTGCCCGGTGCCATCTCTCAGTTTCTCTTTTTGGGTTTTTTGGTGGTTTCTTCTCCCTGCCACTCCCCCCCCCCCATCCTTTGCCCTTTGTGATGGTGATTTATTTTCCTCTCCTGCCTTTTCTGCTCATTCTTTTGTTCCTCAACCTGACTGAAGAGAGAAAGACTTGTATTCGAGAAGAGGAGGGAGAGTCCGGGCCCCTGCCCATTGGCTGCCCCCCGGGGCCCTTTCCCTTGTAGAGTCCCTCTATGGATAAGGGGAGGGGGGCAGGGGGATGGACAGGATGACCTCTGAGGTCCCTGCCTGCACTCAGCTTTAGATTCCTCCCCCAAACACCATGAGGCAGGGGACAAGGACGGCTGTCCTCATTTGACACCCGGGGAAACTGAGGGCCCTGCCCCTACCAGGGAAGCCAAGTGGCTTTGCTCCAGGGCGCAGAACTCCGCTTAGTGGTGGAGTGGAGACTCAAACCCAAGACTCTGGAGTTCTCAGTCCGTTCTATTCTCTAATCTAGGGGAGGGAAGTAGACACCCACCGGAGGCCATTTCTTCCCGTGGGTCTCTTGTGTTTTTGAGATTAGAGGGGGAGCAGGCAGAAGGGAGCCAGCGGTGCCCCCTGAGCTGCCTGCCCTCCCGCCCACTCCCACTGTGGCGTCCTGGCTCTGCCCTCCTCTCCTCGTGGTCGTGTCCCTCCCCGGAAGAGCGAGCTGCGGCCCCGTCCTCACTAGGCAGCCCTGGCGGGGCTCGGGCGAGCGGCTCCCTTCGAGGCTGGGAAAGGATGCGGAGAAACCTGTGGGCCACCGTCAGGGATGCTCAGAGAGGGGAAAGGAGGCCGGGTGGCAAGTGCCGGCTTGGCGTGGCTGGCGCTGGCGCCGGGCTGCAATCCGGAAGGTAGAGCCGAGGGGCAGGAGGCAGGGCTTCCACGTAGAGGAGAGAGAGGAAGGCCGCTTGGGGGCAGGGGGCCAGGCAGAGGGTGTCTGGGGTCCTGCCCGCTCCCTCTTTCCCCTGCGCTCGCCTTTGGGATGGGCTCTCGGAAGGCCCGTCCCTCCCAGGCGAGGAGCCGGCTCCACCGAGGGTCTCGGGGCTCCTTCCCCGTTGGGGCCCCCGAGGGCTGGAGCAAAGACCAGGCAGAGGCCTCTCTCCTCCCTTAGAGGACGGGGAGAGGCGCCCAAGCCCCCGGGGAGCTGGCGAGGCTCTGGGGGCTGGGCAGGTGAGTAGGTGCCTGCATGGGCAGCCCAGTTCGGGTCTGCCCTCAGCTGCGGTCTTGGGCCGGGCCGGGCGCTCTCGGTCAGTCAGTCACCATTTCTCAAGCACCTACTGTGTGCCAGGCACAGCGCCAGGCCCTGGGATTTCTAAGAGGCAGAAGACCGTCGCTGGCCTCCTGGGCTGGCCGAGCAGGCAGGGATGGATGGAGGGGAGGCCCCAGAATGCAGAGGGGCAGGGAAGGTTCCTTTGTAAACGGGGCTTTGGGGGAGAGGCCGCGAGGGAGGCCGCGAAGCGAGAGGGCAGTGCCGCAGCCCGGCCCATGCCGTGACAGAGAGAGGGGGGCCTGGTCTCCACAAGCCCAGCCTTCTTGGACCCCCCCAGACGGAGAGAAGGAATTGGGAGCCACAAGGTGGAAGCAGCATGGAGGGACGGAGGCTGCCGGAGGAGGGCCAGGGTGCGGAGCCGGGCTGCCGAAGGGGCTGGCATCTGCCAAGGCTTAGGCAAAGGGGGCACCAGGCCTGCTCCAGGCTAGAGCAGGTGGCAGTGCCCAGGCAGGGCTTGGCACGGCTCCCTCCTCTGCCCACCCTCAGCTCCTTTCCGGCCCTGAGGCTATGTGGGAAGGGGGCGTTTGAACCGCACACGAGGCCACACGGGTGCCTGGAGAGGGCCTCCTCCCCTGCCCCCCAAGCCTGGGGCGAGCCCCAGGGGATAGGAATGGCCCGGGAGCCTCCAGTGCCTGACTCCCCATTTTGCTTCTCCAGTAGGGTCCTTACTGTTCTCCGAGGGGGGGGCCGGTCGAGGAGGAGCCGGTGACGTGCACCCGCCGACGAAAGGTCAGTGACTCCTGCGTCTGCGGGAAGCAGCCGGGATTCCTGGTCCCCAAGGGGGCTCCTTCCCGTCCCCTTAGGGCTGCCCCTTTTCTGGGGACCCCGGGGCCTGCTGACTCCAGCTCTCCTCTCCTTCCCAAGCCGCACGGCATCTCTCCCCGAGCCAGAGAACCTGCGGAGGGGCAGCGAGGTGGCTCTGCGGATCCAGAGCCCGGCCTGCAGACGGGAGGTCCCAGGTTCCGATCTGGCCTCAGACCCTTCCTAGCTGGGACCCTGGGCAAGTCCCTTAACCCCCATGGCCCAGCCCTGAGGCTCTTCTGCCTTGGCACCAATATTGACTCTGAGATAGAAGGTCTGAAGGGGCTAAAAAAAAGACAAAGACCCCCCAAGCAAGCAGCAGACCTACTATGGGGCGCCCGGTGGGAGCGGAACGGGCCCTGCCCCCGAGGGGCTGCCTTCCAGAGCCTTTGGGGCAGGGACAGGCTGGGGGACCTTTCCCGAAGCCGCGGGCCGTTCCCTTGAAGCTGGGCTGGGGGCCCCAAGGAAGGCCGCCCATTGGTGCACAGGACTGAGAGGAGAGAGGCTCTGGGTTCCAATTGTGCCTCAGGCTTGGCTTTTTGACCCACGAAGGGGCTGGATCTCCTGGTCACCTGAGCCCTTTCCATGCAGAAAATGACAGTATGCGATGTGAGGTCGGGGGACTAGGAGGCCTGGGGGTGGCGGAGAGCCCCAGCGGCCCCGGAGGAAATCGCGTCAGGGCAGAGTTTCAAGGATGTTGTTCTCTTGGCTCTGACCCCCGTGACCTCCTGGACATCTCCAGGGAGTTTTCCGGGCAAAGATGGTGGCGTGGTTTGCCATTGTGTCCCCGTTTTACAGATGAGAAACCAAGGCAGATCAGTACATGGGCAGTGACTTGCTCAGGGTCACACAGCTAGGAAGTGTGTGAGGCTGGATCTGGACCCCGCTTCTCCTCATTCCCCGCTGGGGCTCTCTGCACTGCCCCACCTGGCTTCCCCTTTCCAGGGAGGGGAGGAGGCTAGCCAGGAAAGAGTGGAAGGGAGGCCCAGGAACAGAGGGTGCAAAGGCCTGAGACGGGAGAGGGGGGCTGCCGTGCGGGCAGAGGCCGGACTCTCTGGGGTGGCTCCAGCGGACTCGCTGGTCCCGGCGCTAAAAACCAAGACGAAGGACTGACCCAGGAGTCAGAGTTCCGGCCCAGACAAACTCGGGAGGCAGCGGGTGGAGGTCGGGCCCGTGGAGGGAATCCTCAGGCCGGCAGCTTCTTCCCTGGCGGAAGCCCAGGCCCTCTGGGCAGACCTTCTCTCCCTGGAGCCTCACCGTCCCTCCGGAGAGCCGGGCTGGGAGCGGGAGGCCAGGCCTGCCGCCTGCCCGCCTCCACGAGGCCTTGACCGAGGCCTTTCCGGGTCCCCTTCCCTGGAAGCGCAGGGCAAGCCCGAAAGCCTGGGGCAGGCCCGGGAGGCAGTGGGGAGGCTCAGAGGCTGGCCAGTAAGACCGCAGGCACGTGGCAAAGTGATGCAGAACCCAGATGGGCCTGGCATGTGGCTTAATAAGTGCTCGGGCTCACTAGTTCTGGGTTCAAGTGCTGTGTCTGAGTCTTGCTCGCAGGGTGACCTCCTGCCTGGGCCTCCGTCTCCTCATCTGTAAAATGGGCGGATCACAACGCTTGGCCCCTACGAGCCCTTCCGTGTCCCCGTATGATGGGCTGCTCTGTGGCGTGAAAGGTTTCCTTCCCAGGCAGCACACATTCAGCATCGCCTGTGCTGGAGGCGTCGGGCGTACAAACAGACTGAAAACAATTCAGCCCGTCCATCAGCAAACATTCATTAGTTATTTATTTTCTCGCAGACAAGGAAACCGAGGCCCAGAGATGTTTAGCAACCTGCCCAAGACCTCACAGCTGGTTCATGGCTGAGCTAGGATTTGAACTCGGGTCCTTGTGATTCTGGACAACCAGGTGGTGTGATGGATCGAGCTCTGGTTGTAGCGTCAGGAAGATTCCTCTTCCCGAGTTCAAGTCTGGCTTCAGACACTTCCTCGCTGTGAGACCCTGGGCAAGTCACTTCACTTTGGTGACCTCAGTTTCCTCCTCTGTCATGAGCCGGAGAAGGAAATGGCCGGCCACTCCAGGACCTTGGTCAAGAAAAGCCCCAACGGGGGCACCTCTGAAGCCAAATCTTGTGCCTCTTGTTCTCCCTCCCATCAGCAGACGGTGCTCTCAAGGCACGCTCTCTGGGAGAAGGGAATGCTTTGGGGGCTCTTGTCCCCCCCCCCAGGGGCACCTTTCTTTCCTAGTCCAGGCTGGCTTTTGGGGGGCCTCACCCAGAGGGCTCAGGGGTGCCGTCGTCTCCACTCGGCCACCTCTAGACTGCCCTGAGCCTCTCGAGGCTGGCTACCAAAGTGGGGGCCTGGCGGGTGCCCTTGGCAAGCCCGGGCATTGTGGCTGCCTGCTTCTCTCTGCCCCTCCCAGCCTCAGGCCTCGGGCGCCGTGTGCTGCCACATCAATGTGACACCCTTAGTTCTCCTCTCTCCGTTGGTCACCAAATGAGGCCACCCCCTTCTGGGCCCCCCCGAACCCAGCCCCCTTTCCCAGTTCGCTTCCCTTCCTCCCCCGTTGGCTGCCCATCACGTTCACATCCTGTTTCTCTTGGTCTTCATCCTTCCCCTCCTGGCTCGAGGCTTCCTTTTCCTACCTTCCTCTTTGGGGTTTCCACAGTCAGTCCTGACCCCCAAGACTCGGCTCAGAGTCAGGCTGTTGGTCTTTGCCTTCCTGTGTGCTTCTGGGGACTCTGGGGACAGCCTGTTGTAGTGGAGTTCTCTTCCAAGGAGCTGGGTTCGAGTTCCTTCATGTCCCCTTGGGCAAGTCATTTCCCTTTCAATAAATGAAGAAGGGCTTCGGGGGTCCCTGGGGTTCCTGCCGGGTCAGAAGTCCATGATTCTTTCCCTCTGGGTCTCTGGCGACCATGGAGAATGGGGAACGGGTGGCTCGAGAGCCCCTGATGGATGGTTGTGTTTCAGCCCTGGGACAGTGTGGATGATCTCTGCTTTGTGCCCTCTGTGCCCCCCTCCATCTGATCTCTGCCCCCACCCCCTTTTCTAACTTCTTCCCTCGGTGGGGCAGAGGCTTGGGCTCATCCCAGGGCATCCCTGTGCCATCCTCATGCCCCTCAGCCCTCTGTGCTTCCTTCCATTTGCCAGTGGTGAGGGGCAGGTGCCCTGGTTGCTATGGAAACGAGGAGGCCCTGAGGGATCCCTAGCCCTTCTGTCCCTGGAGGCCCCTGTCCCCCTTTCCCATCCAATCCTCTTTCCCCCTCTGCTGCTCTCTCGCAGCCTGCCCCCCTTCTGCTTTCTGTCCTCCTTTTCCTGCCATCTTCTCCCATGTGCTGTCGTTCTTCATTCCTCTCTTGCTCTCCACGAGTCCCTCCCTCCTTCCTTCCCTGCTCTCCCTCTTTCTCTTTTTCTTTTCATCATCTGCCTCCCTCCCTGTCTCCTTTGTCCTGGATCTCCACCAGAGCCCCAAGGAGGCACCTCTTAGAAAAACCAGATCCCCACCTCCCTCACCCCAGAACCCCAGGAAACTAGGCTCTGCCAGCTGCAGTGAGTCCCTGTGCCAGCCCCTGGGGTGGCAGCTGGCGCCTTGGCATCCGGGAAGCAGGGAGGATGGAGGCCATGGGCAGCATGCCCAACTGGGGGGACAGTGAGTGGGAAAAGAACAGGAGAGGTTGGCAAGGGGCTGGGGGCACCACAGGAATACAGAATCCTGGGTCTGGGGCTCAGAGACCAGCTAGTCCTACCCTGTCATTTTACAGAGAGGGGGACAGGCCCCGGGCGGCTATGCCTGCCAACCAGAGGAGGTCACTTGGGGCCACCTGGATCCAGGCACGGTTCAGGCACCTGCTATTGCCTCCCCTCCAGGATGATTACTGATGTGGGCATTCACAGTACACAGATAGCCACTCCTGCCCAAAGCTCTGGGCATCTGCCTTCTTGGTCTTGGGCATGTAGAAGCGATCCCTAGGAATGGAACCCCTGCTTGTGCCCCTTGCAGTGTAACGTGGCCCATCTCTAAGGGTGGCCAGAGATACCAACTTCCTTCCCTGTGCCTCAGCTCAGATTGTCCCTGCAGCTTCCTCCAAACGCCATCTCCTACGAGAAGCCTTCTCTGATGCCCTCAGATGCCAGTCCCCCCCCCCACCCCGAGCTTTATATCAGCTTTGTAGTTATTGATTTCGGGGGTGCAATGGGTCACATCCACTTAGGACTTTAAGTCAGGAAGACCCAAATTAGAATCCTGTCTCAGACTCCCCCTTGCTGTGTGACTCTGGGCAAGGTGCTCACATCCTCTGTGCCTCAGCTCCCTCAGGGCCCAAATGGGGGTGGCAAGAGGATTGACCTCTCAGAGTTGTGAGGATCCAATATGGAAGACGCTTTGCTCCAAATGGCAGCCGGCAGTCATTTTTTTTTTTTTTACTTTTTTTTTTTATTTTAAACCCTTAACTTTGGTGTATTGACTTATAGGTGGAAGAGTGGTCAGGGTAGGCAATGGGGGTCAAGTGACTTGCCCAGGGTCACACAGCTGGGAAGTGTCTGAGGCCGGATTTGAACCCAGGGCCTCCCGTCTCTAGGCCTGGCTCTCAATCCACTGAGCTACCCAGCTGTCCCCCTGGCAGTCATTTTTTTTCCCCAAACATTTATTAATATTCATTTTTAACATGGTTACATGATTCATGCTCCTCCTTTCCCCTTCACCCCCTGCACTCCCCCCACCCATGGCCGATGCGCATTTCCACTAGTTTTGTCATGTGTCCTTGATCAAGACCAATTTCCTAATTGTTGGTAGTTGCATTGGGGTGGTAGTTTCGAGTCTACACCCTCAATCATGTCCACCCTGACCCATGCGTTCAAGCAGTTGTTTTTCTTTTATGTTTCCTCTCCTGCAGTCCTTCCTTTGAATGTGGGTAGCATCTTTACCATAAATCCCTCAGAATTCTCCTGGGTCATTGCATTGCTGCTGGTACAGAAGCCCATTACATTCAATTTTACCATAGTATATCAGTCTCTGTGTACAATGTTCTTCTGGCTCTGCTCCTTTCGCTCTGCATCACTTCCTGGAGGTCTCTCCAGTTCGCCTGGAACTCCTCCAGTTTATTATTCCTTTTAGCACAATAGTATTCCATCACCCGCATATACCACAGTTTGTTCAGCCATTCCCCAATTGGAGGACATACCCTCCTTTTCCAATTTGTTGCCACCACAAAAAGCGCAGCTATAAATATTTTCGTACAAGTCTGTTTATCTATGATCTCTTTGGGGTACAAACCCAGCAATGGTATGGCTGGATCAAAGGGCAGACATTCTTTTATAGCCCTTTGAGCATGATTCCAAATTGCCAGCCAGAATGGCTGGATCAGTTCACAACTCCACCAGCAATGCATTAATGTCCCAATTTTGCCACATCCCCTCCAGCATTCATTACTCTCCCCTTCTTTCATTTTAGCCAATCTGCTAGGTGTGAGGTGATACCTCAGAGTTGTTTCGATTTGCATTTCTCTAATTATTAGAGATTTGGAACACTTTCTCATGTGCTTATTGATACTTTTGATTTCTTTACCTGAAAACTGCCTATTCATGTCTCTTGCCCATTTAACAATTGGGGAATGGCTTGATTTTTTATACAATTGCTTTAACTCCTTGTATATTTGAGTAATTAGACCCCTGTCAGAGTTTTTCATTATAAAGATTTTTTCCCAATTTGTTGTTTCCCTTCTGATTTTGATTACATTGTTTTTGTTTGTACAAAAACTTTTTAGTTTAATATAATCAAAACCATTTAATTTACATTTTGTAATTTTCTCTAACTCTTGCTTGGTTTTAAAGTCTTTCCTTTCCCACAGATCTGACAAGTAAACTATTCTGTGTTCACTTAACTTGTTTATAGTTTCCCTCTTTATATTCAAGTCATTCACCCATTCTGAATTTATCTTGGTGTAGGGTGTGAGCCGGCAGTCATTTTTAAAATAATCTTTTTACTTTTATTTTGGGGGAGGCATTGAAAAATTTTATTTAATTAATTGATTTAGAATATTTTTCCATGGTTACATGCTTCATGTTCTTTCCTTCTCCTTCTCCCACCCCCCTCCTGTAGCCAATAAGCAGTTCCACTGTGTTTTGCATGTGTCATTGATCAAAACCTATTTCCATAGTATAGTGATCGTTTAGAGTCTGCATCCCCAATCATATCCCCATCAACCCATGTGATCGATCATATATTTTACTTCTGCATTTCTTCTCCCACAGTTCTTTCTCTGGATGTGGATACATTCTTTCCCATAAGTCCCACAGGGTTGTCCTGGATCATTGCATTGCTGCTAGTAGAGAAGTCAGTTGCATTCGATGGTGCTACAATGTATCAGTCTCTGTGTACAATGTTCTTCTGGTTCTGTTCCTTTCATTCTGCATCAGTTCCTGGAGGTCGTTCCAGTTCACATGGAATTCCTCCAGTTCTTTATTCCTTTGAGCACAATAGTATTTCATCACCAACAAATACCACAGTTTGTTCAGCCATTCCCCAATTGGGAATCTCCTTTGAGCCTTTCCACAACCCCATAAGGGAGGCAGTCTAAGGCTTGTGACCTCATTTTACAGATGAGGAAACTGAGACACAGAATAGTTAAGTGACTGATGGAAGGCTAAGGACAATTGAGTGGTTCCATGGCAAACAGTGAGAGAGGAGCCCCTCCAGGCCCTCCTGGCTCTAATGGACTACACTGTGTCCTGGGGAATCCTTCACCCTTCTCTGTTTGGCTCCCACTGCACTTTGCACCTCTCCCTCTGTGCTCTGTGTCTGTGGGCCACACAGGGAAGGGGGACTGCAAGACCAGAGAGATGATGCCCCAGAGCCTGGCCTCCCAGGAATCGGTGCCAGGCCAGGGGAAGAGATTTCCCTCTCATTTCCCTCTCTCCTGCTCCAACTTTATTCTCCTCTTGGCTTCTCTCTGTTTCCTTCCATTCTTCTTATTTTTAGAGGTCCTCAGGATGAAGTGACTTGTCCAGGGTCCCACAGATAGCAAGTGACTGAGGCCAGATTTGAGCTCAGGAGGATGAATCTTCTAACTCCAGGCCTCCTGCTGTAGCAGCTGGCTGCCCTTCTCTTACTTTTTCTTTTTACCCCTGACCTCCCCTCTTAGAATCGATACTACATATTGGTTCCAAGGCAGAGGAGTGGGAAGGGCCAGCCAATGGGGATTTAGTGACTTGCTGGACACAGAGAAGATGTCTGAGGCCAGCTTTGAAGCCAGAACCTCCCGTTTCTAGGCCTGGTTCTTCACTGAGCCGCCTGGCTGCTCCCCACCTTTAAATGAAGGAATTGAGCTGTTTCCTCCCAGCTCCTACCTTCCACGTTCTCTGTCTGAGGTTCCTTCGGCTTTGCACGCCTGTGTTTTACGTCCAGAGGCCCTTCGCAGCCCCACCATCCTGGGTTCTGGGTTCCTCCCAGCATGCTTTATGTTTGAAGGCTGCTGCTGGGGCTAGTCTGGCCTTTTCCAGCTCGGACATTCAGACCATACATTGGCCCAGCGCAGTGTGCCAGTGGGCCCGGCGCGGCTCCCGGGCTTCTCTGCCTCCGATGGGGAGCCACAGAGTCCCGCACCCTTGGAGGTGGGGAGGCCGAGCCCCGGGACGGAGGACGCTCTGCTCTCTGGCTGGAGAGGTGGCACCTCCCTCCCGGGGGGCTCGTCTCACCTCCATCTCTGTGGCTCCAGCAGGAGCCCATGCTAAGCCACCGCGGGGGAAAAAGCAGGGAGGGCAGCCCGCTTACTGCCCTGGTGCCAGGGGAGAGCCCTGAGCTTGGAGGAGGTGGAGGCCAGGAGGGACGGTCCTGGAGCCACAGAGGAGGCTCCCAGAGTTCTAGGTGGAAACGGGGAGGTTTGGGGCTGAGGAGGAAATCGCGAGGCCCAAACTGGGGGCGATGAGACGTTCTGGAGTGGATAAAGAGAAGGAAAAGCTCTGTTGCCGCCGGAGCTGTCTAATGGTGGAAGGGGCTGGTAGTGAGCTCCCCGTCATTAGGAGGTGCACTGGTCAGGGACGGAGGGGAGGGGATTCTCGCCTGGGAGCTTCCTGTGCCCCCGGGCTCCAGGGTGGGCTGGGGGCGCTCTGACTCGCCGCGGCCCCTCTCTGTAGGGAAGGAGGAGTTTGTGGCAACCTTCAAAGGCAACGAGTTCTTCTGCTACGACCTGTCGCACAACCCGATCCAGAGCAGCACGGACGAGATCACGCTGGCCTTCCGCACCCTGCAGCGCAACGGCCTCATGCTGCACACGGGCAAGTCGGCCGACTACGTGAACCTGTCCCTCAAGTCCGGCGCCGTCTGGCTCGTCATCAACCTGGGATCCGGTGCCTTCGAGGCCCTGGTGGAGCCCGTCAACGGCAAGTTCAACGATAACGCCTGGCACGACGTCCGGGTCACCCGAAACCTGCGCCAGGTAGGGGGCACAGGCGGGGCGGCCGGGGGGCAGCCGCCGCCGCGGCGGGCTCGGGCCGGGCGCAGAGGGGACGGCGGGGGGCTCAGCAGGGGAGCCTCGAGGCCGGGCAGCGGAAGGAGGCTGGGCCGAGGCCGTGCGAGCCGAGAGCAGGAGGCTGAGGCTCGGGGTGGGGGCCGCCCAGAGCGGAGGGGAGGCCAGCGAAGAGGAGCGCCCACGGGGGGTCCGTCGGGCAGGACAGGGCCTGGCTGCGAGGAAGGAGGGAGCCAGCTGTGGCCGGGGAGAGAGAGAGGGCGGGCGGGGGTGGCCGTGCAGAAGGTCCAGGGAGCCGGGCCGGGGGCGGCACCGGGGCAGCAGACCCTTCGGAGAGGCCTCTGGAGAGCAGCTCCTTGGCAGGCTCATCGCACCCACCCGGGATGCAGAGCCGCCTTCATCCTTCCCCCCTTCCCCAGCACTTCTGCTCTGGATGGGCCCCTCCCGGCTTCTCTGGGCCCGTCGGGCTCTCGGCACCTTGTCCCAGACCAGACACCCTTCTCCACCCACAGTCCCGGGCTCGGCAGTCCTGGGGACCCTCCATCCATCGGTCTGCCAGGCTCCTCGCGAGCCGCCGCCTGCTGGCCGGGGGGTGTCAGCCGCTCCGATCCCCTCTTCTCTGTCCTGGGCCAGCTTCTGCCCCGGCCTGGCCCCAGGACACCCACCTTGCCCGGCCAGCTTCCCAGGCAGGGGGGCCCTGCTGGCCCTCTTACTCGTTGGCTGAGCCGTTCCCCATTCCCAAGTGGGGCTCCCACTTCTTACTGTCCATCTTGCCCGGAGGCCCCCCTTTGGGCTTCTGCTTCTCGGCCGGCCCCCCCACGAGGCCTCTCGGCCCCAGGAAGAAGTCGCTCATTGTGCCTGTCAGCATGCATCGGGCGTCAGTGGCGAGACGCTCCCCAGGACTCTCACTTTACAGATCAGGAAACAGAGGCAGGGAGGGAAGGCCACTTAGGCAGAGCGGGGACTTGAACCCAGGACCAAGGACTCTGAATCATTTGGCAGAGGGGGACGGTGAGAGCCCGAGAGAGAAGGGCCTTTCCCAGGGTTCCGCAGGGCCGGTCCGAGTCGGATCTCTCGCCTTCCTGTCCCGTTCTCTTCCCTCTGCGGGATGGCGGGGCCCTCCTTGGAGGGAGGAGCGAGGCCAGGCCTGGACGGCACCCCGGGGTGGGGGAGAGGGAAGAGCCGGGGACAAAGGAGGCTGCGGCTCCCAAAATAGACGAGGAGGGGCCGCGCTGTCCCTGGCTCCGGGGTCATGGGGCCAGGCTCGCTCGGGCCGGGCGAGCAGAGAGTGACGCAGGGCGATGAAGGGCACCCGCTGCTGGCCCGCTCGAGCGGGTGGCCAGGCTCCAAGGACACTTTGTCAAGCGAATTCCAGGCTTTTCCCCCAGAGCTTGGCACAGCCAATGGGGTTGGAGCTGGCTCTGGCCTCGGCAGCAGCGGCAGCAACAACCCAGAGAGACTCTCTCCTTCCCCGGAGGAGGTGGCCAAGGGAGCCAGGGAGAGGCCAGAAGGCCGGCCAGCAGGAGGGAGGAGGGGGACTAAGGCCTCGAGACAATGGGCGCGGACAGGCTGGTCAGCCCCGGACGCCCGGAGACTGAGAAGGGAGCCCCGAGCCCCGCAAGGCCCCTCCACTCTTCTTATTCCGGGCCCCGCTTCCCTCCACTGCCCAGGAGGCTCCGGCCACGGCCCAGCGCAGAGTGCGAGCTCCTTGTGACGCTCGCCGGAGCTCATTTTAACCGGAGCCGGAGAGCTCAGCTTCACGCCAGCCAGAGCCAAATTAGGAAGGCGGTTCAGCTCCCCAAGTGTCGCCCCATTCATTCCCCGCCGCAGGGCAGCCTCTGGGGGGGCAGAGAAGGGCGCAGTGCTCAGGCCCCAGAGGAGGGGCCCTTCTTTCATCCGGAGCCAGACCCCAGGCGCCAAGGGTACCCCGAGAGGGCCCAGCCAAGGCGCCGGCCAGGCTCCTTCTCCACGTGTCGGCTAAACGCCTGCTCTCTTTGGCCATGTCCGGTTCAGAGATAACCAGTCCCTGCCCTGATAGGGAGAGAAAGAAGACCCCTGACTTAAAGTGGGGGACGAGGGGGAAGGAGAGGAGCCTGGGGACAGTCTCAAAGCCGGGAAGAGCCGAGTTCAAATCCCGTCTCGTGCCCTTAACCTCTATTTCAGTCTCTCCATTTGAGATGACTGTCTTAGCTGTGTTACTCTGGTCTAGTCCCTTAACCTCTGTGGGCTTTGATTTCCTTGTCTGTAAAATGGGCATGAATAATATTTGTCAAGTGCTTTGCAAACCTTTCAGAGCTCTACAAGAGCTGGCTGTTCTTACGAAGGTAGTGAGCACCCTGGGAGGCATCTCCATCCTTGGGAGCCCCCGGCACCCCACCATCACAAAGCCAGCCCCTCGTCATCCTTCCCCGCTGCTCTCTCAGACTCTGAGGAAGGGAGCAGCTAGACGGCTCAGGGGCTAGAAAGCCAGGCCTGGGGTTCCAGTCTGGCCTCAGCCACTTCCCAGCTGGGTGACCCTGGGCAAGTCACTTAACCCCTATTGTCTAGCCCAGTGATTTCCAAAGTGGGCGCCAGCGCCCCCTGGTGGGTGCTGCAGCGATCCAGGGACGGTGATGGCCGCAGGTGCATTTATCTTGCCTATTCATTGCTATTAAAATTTAAAAAATTAATTTCCAGGGGGCTAAGGAATATTTTTTCTGGAAAAGGGGCGGCAGGCCAAAACAGTTTGGGACCCCCCTGGCCCCGCCCTTACGGCTCCGCTGCCCTGGAGCCAATGCTAAGTCGGGGTAATTAAAAACCAATAATGAGGGGCAGCTGGGTAGCTCAGTGAATTGAGAGCCAGGCCTAGGGACGGGAGGTCCTAGGTTCAAATCTGGCCTCAGACACTTCCCAGCTGGGTGACCTTGGGCAAGTCACTTGACCCCCATTGCCTACCCTTACCACTCTTCCACCAAGGAACTCATACACAGAAGTTAAGGGTTTAAAAATATTAAAAAAAAAAAACCAATAATGATGCTGACCTACGGGTAGCACCTCCCAGAACCAGGGCCGCGGTCCAACGAGATAATAATATTGGCCAAGCACTTTGCAAATATTAAAGGGACCCACGAACGCCACTAGGAGGTGATGCGTGCAAAGCCCAGAGCACTTTGGGGGAACGGCACCCGGCACCCCTGGAAGGCGACAAACTCAGATTAGCAAAGACCCCAGAAGGGCAGGAGGCTGAGGGGCGGAAGGGGCCCTCGGGTGCTCCAGAGCAACCAGCGTACTGGGTGGAGGAGACGGAGAGAGAAAGGATGATGAGGGCCAGAACTAGAATTTGCACCCAGAGCTTTTGACTCCAAGGATAGTATTCTTTCCATTCTAATTCTGCGCAGGGAGGCACCGTGAAGGCAGTGCTGTGTTTGTAGGCCCATGACCTGGATTCGAATCCTAGCTTTGCTCTTTACCACTTAGGGGATCCAGGGCGAGTCTCTTCCCTCGGAAAGTCTCTGTAGGGCAGGAGAGCCTCCGAAACCCCCTTGGCTCTCTCACGAGCCCATCTCCAGCTTCCCCGAGTGGGAGGTCTCTGACCTGGAAGCTCCCCCTGGGCCCTCCTCCTGGGACGCTTCCACGGCGGGTGGCTCCGTCTCTTCTGCCTGGGATCTTGTGGGTGCCCGTGGCATCCCTCCCCACCTTCCCCTTTCAGACTTGGGCTCCTGGCTTCTCCATCCTTCCTCAGGAGCTGCTTGCCCAGCCCATGGCATCTCTCTGCGGCCCGAGGGAGGCAGTCATCCGGCGCTGCTCTCTCCCTTCATCCCTCCTCTGTCCCTCTTCTCCTGGCACGTCCCGCCGCTCAGGAACCATTCCGAGATGGAGATGCTCGTGGCCCCTTCCCTGCTGGAATGTGCAGGCGGGGACCCTTCTCAAAGCACTCTCCGCCCTCAGAGCCCCGAGAGGGTCTCACCTTCCAGCTGCCGCTGCGGGCCCGGCCCCAAACGGCCGTTCTGCCTTGGCAGCGACGCCTTCTGCCAGGACTTCTTCTCCCTCCACACGAGGCTGGAATTAGAGTCAGAGCTGGGAACTGCCTTGGAACGTGCAGTGCCGGAGCTCGAGGAGGTGCTTAGAGGAGGGCATGTCGGAGCTGGCAGAGGCCTTAGACCCCCAGGCCCGTCTTTACCGGGGGAAACTGAGGCTCAAAGACTGGAAGCAACTTATTCCGATTCACCGGAAGCAAATCAGGGGCAGTGCCGAGCTCAGCCCCAAGCTTCTGGCTCCCCTTAGTTCTTCTTGTGCTCCCAAGCCCCGACCTCTCTGTGCAAGCTGACCTGACGCCCTCTCTGCCCCCGCGCCATTCCTGTGACCGCCAGGGGCTGGATCGTGGTCCGTGGCGTGCTTCCTTTGGGGCTCATCCTCACTAGCACGTGAAGTCTTTCGTGCTCTCTCTCCCCCCCCCCCCAGGGCCTGGCACTTCCTCTTGCCCTCTCCACTGGACTGTCGAAGGTACTTGAATAATTACTTGTTGAATTCCATTGCCCAGACCGGAGTTTCCTCCCATCCTCAGAGATTCCGGGCACTTCTCTGCCTCTCGCTGATTAATGTTGGTGATTTAGGCCTCCTCCCAGCGACTAAATATGGAATCCGATTACTGGTCATTTCACGGGGGCCTCGGCCATTGTCTTCCTGAATTAGCACTGGCTCTGTTCGTCTTGCCAACACTCTTCCTGATGGGCCCTGCCCCCGCAGTGCCACTCCTCATTGTCCCCCTGGAGGCTCCCCACGTTGGTTCGTGCCCCATCTATCATCTCTGCTGCCCTCGTGACGCCGCCTCCTCCTGCCCTTGGCTGCCACCTCCGGGGTCATTCTCTAAAGGGGCCCCGGAGAGAAGAGGGCTCACGGCCCCCTGGGAGCCAGGGGGAAGGAGGCTGCGGATCCTTCGCTGCTAAGGGATCCAGGGAGAGAGAAAGGAGGGTTTGTGGAGAGCGGCCAGGCCTCTGGGTGGGTGCCTAGAGGGGCACGGGGCTAGTGAGAATGAGGTTGTCTGTAGGAATAGGTGAGAGCAGGGAGCGTGGGCGACGGGTAAATCAGCCGGGTTTACTGAGAGGATGGCGAGGAAGGGGCTTACAGGGACGTTCCTGGCCAGAAGGATGACAGGAGATGGGGCCGGTGGGAAAGAATCATGGGAACCTCTGGAAAACGGTGGGGCTCTGAAAGGAGGATGAGATCTGTTCATTTGGGGGGCCAGCGTGGGAGGGGAAGGGAGGGATGGGCACGGGAGGGGGAGGGCTTGGGACAATTGGAAATTATTGGGAGAATGGCCCCTTCCAACCGGACTGGGAGAACACAGCATCTTCCTAATCCTCACAACGAGTCACGGTCCCTCTTCCATTCTGGGTGAAGAGAAGGGACCAAAATGAGAGGAGCTGGGGGGACCCTCCCGCCTCCTTGAATTCCTCTCCCCATGCCTTGCCCACGGAACGAGCAGACTCCCCTTGGCCCACTAGGTCGCTTTCTATTACTCTGTAGGCCCCCAAATAAACCAGTCTCACGCCCCTCCCAGCCAGCTGGTTTTCAAGGAGCTGCCAGCCCCCGACCAATCGGCTAGCTGGACGGCCACCGGCCCGACGACTCGTCATCCGAGAACCGGTCAACTAATTGGCCGCCCCCACTCAGCTCTTTGACCCTGGAAGCCATCCGGCTGCCCCTCTGAGCCCATGAGCCCACCAATCAACTGCCCAACCCAATAGCTCATCCTCTCTCACATCCCTCTCCTCTCCCTTCCCTTCCTCCGACTCCTAACCCCCACCGTGACATTTCAGCTGACGGGATTTACTAATACCGCATAGTTAGGTTTGCTTCTTAACCGCCCTGCCTCCCCCCACCCCTCCCTCCCCCCTCTCTGTTGGACAACCCCGTTACTGACCTGTGTGTGTTACTAACACGCTTCCGACCTGGTGTGGGGGGCTCGGGCCGGGCCGGGCCGGGCGGGCAGGGCCGGGGAGGCGGGGGGCCGAGGGCGAAAAACCGAACTAACCTTTTCTGTCTCATCTATGGAATGTTGACCATTTTTTAAGTCTTTGGTTCTCAGTCCTGATTCTTTTCTTGTTTCTTTCTCTACTAACCAAGATCTCTCCCTATTCCCCCTTCTCTGCAGACGGCTCTCCGGGGGAGGGGATTGAGGGCATGAAAAGGGGGATCCATGGCCGGCGGGTGGAGGGAGGCAAAAAGGAAGGAAGAAGCAGAAATGGGCAAAGAGGGGTTCGAGGGCCCCTCTCGTTTTCTTTTCGCCCCCATCCGAACTTCAGTTGGTCTAAATCTGGAGAGTTTTCAGCTGAAGCCTGGGGCGGGAGGGCCTGAGCGAACCACCAAATGTAGAGAGATAGAGATTTCTCCTCCTTTCTTGAGTTTCACGGTTGGTCATTTTATTTTTCTTTTCTTTCGTTCTTTCTTTTTTGTTGTTCGTTTTTTGTTTGTGCCCCCCCCTCCTCCCCCACCCCCATACCTCCGGCGCAGCACGCAGGGATTGGACACGCTATGGTAAACAAACTGCATTACCTGGTAGATATCACTCTAATTGTCTTCTCGTTTGGTTTGCCGTGGGTTTTTTTACCTGTTCGGTTCTCCTTCTTTGCGTTCCTTTTGGCCTCTTTGGTTTCTGTTCTGCTCTTCCAATCGGTTCTGGACGACCTTTGGATCTCGCTGCCCTCTCTTTTCCGTTATCCCTCCTCCTTCTGTTTGCCTTTCTTTCCCTTCTTGACCCAAAGTCAAATGGAAATCGGGAGATTCGGCCAATTCTTCCAACCCCAAATTCAGGCCACCCGCCAGAGAGAACTGGGGGCAGGGCCTCCGCCAGCATGGGCTCTGGGGAGGCCAGTCCCACTGCCAGCCCCTCTTTCGGTTGCTTTATTTATCTCTTTTCTTCCTTCGCTTTTTAGTTTTTTCCTTCTTTGATTTGTTTTTTTCCTTCTTTGGTTTGGTTTCTTTCTTGGTCTCCGGAAAATCCATGGAAAACGCCATCCCATGACATGCTGTGCCTTCGCTCACTGTCAGCTCCCGAGGATGGGCCCCCTGGGGCTGGGATGGGGAGAGCCCCGTGGCAGCCAGCAGGGAGGGATCTCTGGAGGTACACGTGGGCAGGGGCGACGTAGGGACGCCGGGGAGACGACATGTCTCCCCGGGGACCAGTGAGGAAGGCGATTGTGCCTTCTGCCTCCCCAGATCCACCTCCGGGGCTGGTCTCACGTTTGGCTGCCAGGGGAAAGGTGGCCTCTTTGCTCTGCCCTAGGGGTGCCCAGTCCTGCCCCTCCACATACTGCATGGCATGAAGGGTCTTCTCTGCCCCCCAACCAGGGACAGTGTCCTGTGCTCCCCCAGACCGCTCTGCAGCTCTGACTAACACTGTGTCTCACACTGTCTTCCCTTCTCCATCCATCCCTCCTTCCTCTCCTTCCGGCCCCTCTCCTGCATGACCCCTGGGGAAGAGCTTGATTTCCTTCCTCTTTGAGGGAGGTAGTGAGAAAAGAGACTGGGGGCGGGGGGGGGGGGAGCCCAGCGGTGGAAGGACTGTGTGTGGCTGCCGAGATGAAGGGCAGATTAGGAAGGGCCACGTGGAGTGAGTCATACAAGAGGGGTGTGACTGCGTGTCTGGGATCCGGGATGTGGCTGTGTGACTGCGTGTGCATGTGTGTTTCTGCGTCTGGGTTGGCGATGTGCAGAAGGAAAGGGGTCCTCGGGACCCCAGGAGCTTCTAGATGGAGGGGAGGAGGCAGCCAGCAGCCCCAGCCCCCATTTCAGCCCAGTGGGCAGCCCCCCACGTCCCAGAGGGCTAGAGGGAGCCCTTGGCTGACGCTATCCGGGCATCTAGCTGTCCCCTGGCACTGAGAGCTCAGCTGCTTAGCCATGACCCAAGGCTCTGTGTGGGCTGCTCCAGCCTCAATCCCATCCTCTGCCTCAGTGAATCTTTCCCAGTGAGCCCCAGCTCTCCCAAGGGACGCGGCTCCCATTTAATAGCTTCCAGCTAAGGTTTTCCCTTCTTTGTCCCCGTGAAGAAGATCATTCGAATGTCATTATACTCATTTTACAGATGGGAAAATGGAGGCTCAGGGAAACAGAGTCAGCGGCGGAAGCGAGGGACGTACGCTCCAAGGGTGATGGTCTCCTCTCTGCCTAACCTGCTTCTCCTGCCCCAAGCTTCCTCTCCCGGCCTACGGCCAGGTCTAATGAGGGCACCCCACTGCAAAGCTGTCCCTTGTTAGCCCCAGTTCTTCAGGGTTCCATGGAGAGGCAGAAATGCAGCCAGGAGTCCTTCCCCTAAGGGAGCTCCCAATCCAAAACAGACTGGCCAGCAGCCCCTTCCTCCCGTACCCAGGTGAAAAGAGGAGGATTCTGGGTGAGCCTGCTATGTTTGGCCTTCATTTGCAAGTCCCCCTTGTGCTGGCCTGGCCAGGTCATTATGTAGGGGGCCAGAGACCCAAGACCAAAGGCAGGAGAAGCCCAGGGAGCCATGCTGGCTAGCAGACAGCACGGGGTTGGCAAGGACTCCATTGTATCGTGACACCCTGGGCTGGGAGCCGGGAGGACTTCCATTCATGAGAGAGACCTTGCGGCTTACCTCAGTTCACCCTTCTGTAAAATGGGGCTGCTAAGGGCACCCACTTGACAAAGGTGTTGTGAGGATCAAATGCGCTAACTTCTAAAAAGCCCTGCACCAGCCTTTACCGTTTGTTGTTTTCACGATGATTGTGTCCACGAGGGATGACCACTGATTGGACTGTGTCCTCTACAGCAAGCGTCTCCGCTCCTCTGGGGCCTGTGGGGACACATGCCATGCCCTTGTGCCTGGCACCCCGAGAAAAGCCAAGAAAAGAACGCGCGGGAAAGTTCTTCCTAACTAGAAAGGACCTCGTCTTGGAATAAGGACCTCGTCTTCTCCATCCTCTCCAGGGGACATGGTTAGCGACTCCCCTCCGGCCCGTTCTTTCCGAAAGTTCCTCGTCTCATTTCAGAGAATAAGTGATCCCCCCAGAGAGCCCAGCATCCCCCCTGCTCTGTCGTGAATTGGACTCCCAGCGCTGGGAAGTGCCTTAGAACAGAGAACAGAGAATGTCAGCTGTGGGAGCGATTTTAGAACATAAAATGTGGAACGTCAACACTGGGAAGGGTCTTGGAACCCAGAATATTGAATTCCGATTTGAAAAGGACCTTCGAACATAGAACAAGGAATGTCAGGCGTGGGAGGGATGGCAGAACATGAAACACGGAATGTCAACACTGGGAAGGGCCTCAGAACCCAGAATATTGAATTGGAAGAGCCAATGTGAGAATATGGAAGAAGAAAGAACAAGGAATGTCAGGGCCGGAAGGGGCCTCTTTAAAACTGAAAAGGAAATAGGCTCAGAGAGGCGAAATGTCTTCTCCATGGTCCCAGTGTCAGTAAGTGGCAGAATTAGGACTTTAAGCGAGGTTTCTCGATTCAGAATCAATTTTCCCTTCTATTGTTCTGTAGTGACAGGCTAGAAATGGCTAACTGAGAGTTGGGATTCTGAAGAGAAAAATCGAGAACTGGCGAGAGCTTCTAGCTGCCTTTGATGCACCAGCAGACCCAGACGAGTGGCATCTCGGAATACTAAAAGCTACGGCAGATACCATGGCAAAGCCTCTCTCCAGATGTTTGAAGGATCCTGGAAGTCGGGTGAGGTGCTGTGCAGGCCTCTGGAGAGAGACAAATGCCCCGACTTCAGGTTTGTAGAAGCAGAAGCTGGCGAGTTTAACTTCAATTCCAGGAAAAGTCTCAGAGCATACACTAAAGGGAGGGTCAGTTTTCCTTTAGAACAAGCAGGGGCAGTTAAGAGAGTGAAGCCCGGCTTCGTCAAAAGCAGGCTTTGGCAGACCAGCCTTGTTTCTATTTTCGACAGGGCTCTGAGATCGGGAAAGCCAGGGAATCTTTTAGCCAGAACTCACTGGGATTATAGCGAAACATTTCACAAAGCCTCTCTGCTATTTTTGTTGACAGAATGGAGATATGTGGGATAGCTAATAGCAGAGTCTCCTGATTCAGAACAGATTTTTGCTCCAGATTCAGTGCTTTGCACCCAGTAGGCACTTAATGAATGCTTACCTATTGTTTGATTGGTTGAGAGACGTCATGTAAAAAAGCAGCTGGATTTGTAGTTTGAGGACCTGAGTTCAAGTTCTGATTTTGCTATTAACTAACTGAGGGACATAGGGTAAACCTCTGCCTTAACAACATTAGCATCACCCTCTCTGGGCCTCAGTTTACTCATCTGTAAAAATGAGAGAATTGAAAGTGACTTGCCCAAAGTTATACATTTACTAAGCGGCAGAAATAGGATTTGAACCCAGGTCTGGTAAGATCCCCCACCTTCTAGCTCTCAATCTGTGATTTGCCTGACCCCCAAAATGGTCACTGATGGTTTGGTGCTAGTTAGGAAGAAAGTCTCCCTGGGCTGTGAGCTATTCCAGATCTTTATTAGTGATGTGGACGAAGGCATAGATAGCACGTTTGTTGGACTTGCAGCACCTTGATTCCAGAACAAAGGATGGCAGAGTCAGGATCCCCAAAGCCGGGCTGCAGGTAATGCCATAGAACTTCACAGGAATAAATGTTAACTCCGGTTCAAAAACAACTTTCTGAGTCTAAGATGAGGGCCACACGACAGAGAGCAGTTCATTGGAAAAGTTCATTGGGCAGCAGTGGACTGGACGTTAAATGTGAGTCAACCGTGTGGGATGGCAGCCAGGCAACCAAACTCCTATGAACTGAGACTGTATTAACAGAGACAGAGAGGTGTCTGGGAATAGGGAAGTGATGGTCCTGCTATTTGCTCCTCTGGCCAGACCATGTTGGGTCCTGGACACACTCGTTTTCAAAAGGGACATTAAAAAGTTTGGAGCGTGACCAGGATGGTGAAGGACCTTGAGATCATCCCATATGAGGACTGCTTGAAGGAAAAAGGGATGCTTAATTTGGAGAGAAGAGGAGAGGAGAGGGGGAAAGAGAAGAGAAAAGAGAAGAGCGGAGAAGAAAGGAGAGAAGAGAAGAGGAAAGAGAAGAGAAGGGAAGAGAAGAGAAGAGCGGAGAAGAGAGTAGAGGAAAAGAGAGGAGAAGAGGGAAGAGAAGAGAAGGGAAGAGAAGAGTAGAGAAGAAAGGAGAGGAGAAGAGAAGAGGAAAGAGAAGAGAAGGGAAGAGAAGAGAAAAGAGAAGAGTAGAGAAGGGAGTAGAGGAAAAGAGAGGAGAAGAGGAAAGAGAAGAGAAGGGAAGAGAAGAGAAGGAAAGAGAAAAGAGAAGAGGAGAGAAGAGAGAGAAGAGAAGAGAGGAGGAAAGAGAAGAAAGGAGAGGAGAGGAGAAGAGAGAAGAAAAGAAAAGAGAGAAGAGAAGAGAGGAGGAAAGAGAAGACTGGGGGGGGGACATGGGAGGATTTCAGTGTTCAAGTTTTCATATGGAAGAGATTAGACTTATTTTTCTCGGTCCCAGAGAACAGATGCAGGAGCTATGGGTGGAAACTGCAAAGAGGCAACTGTGGACTTGAAAAGTTTGCTAAGAATTTAGGATGTCCCAGAGTGGAAAGTATTGTCTGGGCGGCGAGTCCTCTATCCCAGAAGAACTTGTTGGCGCTGTTGGCAAGGCTAGATTTTGAGATTCTGCGATAGTGAATCAGTCCCCAGATCACCAGCCTGGATGAGGCACGGGCACTTCGGATGCAGAAAATCCTTGGGTTAATTGGGGGTGAAGGAGCCAATTCTTTTTATTTCAGCCCTTGGGAATCCCAGATCTTTGAGCTGGAAGAGACCTCAGAGGCATCTAGTCTAGCTTGCATGTAAATAAGAATCTCCTTAAGCTAGTCTCAACAAGTCCAGTTAGCAAGCATTTATTTTTTAATTATTATTATCTTTTTTAATAATAATTATTGTGTATGTGCCTACTATTTGCAAGGCACTGGGCCCAACACAGGTATAGTGGCTACTCTGGTCTTCTCTTAAAGAACCCCAAGGGAGGGGTAACCTGTTGCTTCTCATGGAGCTCCTTCCCTTTTGGAGAGAGCAAGATGTGGAGTCAGAGGACCTGGGTTCTGGTGTCCTTTCTGACGTTTAGTGTTCTTATCACTTCCTTCCGGACCGCAGATTCCCCCTTTGTTAAAAGGAGGGATTGAAGGAGCTCATTGCTGAGGTTTGAGCCACTCTGACATCCTGGGAGACCATGGCTCTGCCGGTCCCCCCACCTCCAGGAAGGCTAAGCTCCTGCGTTGAGGCTAGTGAACTCTGGGCCCTTCTAGGTCCTCGGGGCGTCTTGGCTTTGACATTGTGAAAGTCGGTTTCCCAGGCTAGGTTGAAGATGGAGCTGAAAAAAGGGAAGGCGATTGAGACTGGGCACCCTGTGGTTGGTCTCCTTTGGGAGTTTGGACTCTGGCAAGATGTGCTCCAGTTGTCTGCCCTTTTGTCCAAATATGATAACGAGCCCTTGAATGTACGTAGTGGTTTCTCCAAACTGCTTTCACGAATTTCTGATTCTTACAAATCACTCCCATTTCTAGAGGGAAACATTAAGGTTCACAAAGTCCTAGAATAACTTTGGGAGGGACACTATAATAACTCTGTATTACATATGAGGAAACCGAGGCCCAGGGAGACAGTATGGGACACTGGTGAGAGCAGTGGCTTTGGATTCAGAAAACCTGGCTCTATTACATACAAACTCTACATGACCCTGGACAAGTCACTTCCCCCCCGTTTGCCTCAGTTTTCTCATCTGCAACATGAGCAGGCAAAGGAAATGGCAAATCACTCCAGTATCTCTGCCAAGAAAACCCCCAAAGAGGTCACCAAGAGTCAGATATGGCTGAACAACAAAGCAGTTGATCTCAAAGCCAAGTCTCCGAACCCCGGCACAGATACGGGTCTCTTTTCTGCCAGAGGAGACTAGAAATCGGCTATCCACTGAGGATGAGGGGCAGTGACGCTTAGTGGGTTTTCTCCCCCTCCTCCAGTTTTGTCTCCGGTATTCTCTGACTTTGGGGTTGCGTCCTGACCTCTGCGCAGCCATCACTATTGTTCTCATGCCAATAATGTCCATGCACTTAATTCTATATAGACATGCTTTTTCAGTGGAGCTCCTCAAGAATCCTTTAACGCAGGTGCTACAGTTACTATCAGCTCCACGCTGCAGGTGGGAAAACTGAGGCTCAGAGAGATAAATTGATTCATTGTTACATAGCCAGGAAGCATTTGAGGCTGGATTTGAATGGAGGACTTCCTGAGTCCGAGCCCAGTGCTCTACCTGCAATGCCACCCTGCCTTTCTGACCTAGCACAGATCTAAGATCACAAACTCAAATGCTGGAAGACATCTTAGAATTCAATGAATCAAGCAACCCCTTTTACAGTCGAGGATGCTGAGGCTCAGAGAAGGGAATGCATTTACCCAGATGTTGATTCCAGTGCCAACATTCAGCTCTTTCCACTTTTCATCAGTGCCTTTGGAGGAGAGAGTAGAGCACCAGGCATGTGGACAGGCAGCTGGCTGGGAGGCAGAAGGACAGGGGACTCCTGAGAGAATAGAGCAGCCCACCCTTCTTTCATCTTCTTCAGCCACCTCTCTTACTTCCTCTGAGGGGACAGTCTGAGGAGAGAAAGTGAGGTGGCCCCAAGTTAGGGGGATGTGAGTTCAAATCCTGTCTCTGTCACCATGGACAGGTTCCAACCTCCCTGAGCCTCAGTTTCCTCATCAGAAAAATAAGAAGTTGGGCTAGAGGGCCTCTTGAGGGCCCTTCTGCCTCCAAGTCTGTGATTTTAAGTGGAATAGAACCTGCAGCTGGTTTGATAGTGCAGAGAATGGAGGAAGAACCTTCCTGTGTGCTGGGTGCTGTCCATGGTCCTCAGAACATACATATATATTATATGTGTGTGTGTGTGAGAGAGAGGGAGAGAGAGAGAGAGAAAGAGACAGATAGAGAGACAGAGACAGAGTGAGAGTGAGAGAGACAGATGGAGAGAGAGAGAGACAGAGAGATGGAGAGAGACAGAGACAGACACACACACAGATGGAGAGAGAGAGAGAGAAAGAGACAGTTAGAGAGACAGAGACAGAGAGTGAGAGTGAGAGAGACAGATGGAGAGAGAGAGAGAGACAGAGAGATGGAGAGAGACAGAGACAGACACACACAGATGGAGAGAGAGAGAGACAGAAAGAAGAGACAGAGACACACACAGAGATGGAGAGAGAGACAGAGACACACAGAGATGGAGAGACATAGAGAGAGATTGAGAGATGGAGAGACAGGGACAGAGAAACACACAGGGAGAGTGAGAGACAGAGTGAGAGAGAGAGAGGGAGAGAGAGAGGGAGAGAGAAAGAGAAAGAGAGAGAGAGAGAGAGAGAAAGAGAGAGAGAGA
>NC_058135.1:287767051-287787400 GCF_016433145.1 Gracilinanus agilis | reverse complement strand
GGGGGGTGGGGGGGAGGGGTTTGCACTCCCGTTTCCTGCTTCTACTAACGAGCCGCCATTTTTGTGTCTGGACTTTATGATTTTGTCTGAGGGAACAGTAGGGTTTTACTAATCCGAGTCATCTTCCCCCCCCCCCCCCAAGCCCTCCTCCCGCCTCCTTCCACTGCCCCTTCCTTCTTCTCCGCACTTGCCCCTCTTCTGGTCCTTCCCCTCTGACTCTCTCGCTTTGTTCTGAACTGCGCACTCTGTTCCCTTCTTTCCATCCTCTGCCGGGCACCAGAGGCCGCGGGGCCCCCCGGGAGGGTTTGGGTGAGAGCTAGAGGGAGGCTGAGCCGCAGGAAGGAATAACTGGCCTCCCTCCCCCGGAGAAGCGAGGCCAGCTATAGAGAGGACCAGGGCGGAGCGGTGATGCCGCTAGGCTGAGTGGAGAACGGGTAGGGAAGACCAGAGGCCAAAGAGGAGGGCGAGGCAGCCGGGCAGAGCAGGCGACGTCCCTGAAGTACCGGAGAGAGCTGGGTCAGCGCAAGGGATGACCAGAGCCCGGAGCTTCCTGAACGGAGGAGAGACCCTCTCCTCAGCCTCTCCCAGACCCCCGGGCTCTCGGGGCTTAGCGGAGGGTCCATGGCCCGGAGGGGCCTTACCTTGGGTCTCTGTGCCCTCCGGGCGCTCACAGCCTGCCTGGGGAAACAGGATTCACACACAGGAGAGTGACGGGAGACAGAATAGCGTAGTGTGTGCTAGATGGCAGAGGGGGGGAGGAGGAGGAGGAGGCAGACTGTGTGTCAGAAACATCCTGGAGAGAGACGGAAGGCCAAAGGACAGGAGCCAGGCTACTCCCTCGGGCGCCCCCATGGCCCCTTTCTGCTTCAC
This sequence comes from Gracilinanus agilis, assembly GCF_016433145.1. Taxonomy (NCBI): domain Eukaryota; kingdom Metazoa; phylum Chordata; class Mammalia; order Didelphimorphia; family Didelphidae; genus Gracilinanus; species Gracilinanus agilis. Next base: position 287,786,530 of record NC_058135.1, on the reverse strand, counting down.
CCTCTTCTTCCCGCCTCTTTCCCCTAACTTCCTGCCCGTCCTACCTACTGCTACCAAAACTTTCCAGCCTCCAGCTCGAGCCTCTCCCCTGGCTCCCCCATTCCACTCTTCAGCCCAGCCTTTGCCCTAATGTCCCCTCCCTGACTCTTCCTCATTTCTGTTCCCTGACCTCCATTCTAGTTCTTCCCTCAGCCCAGCCTCCAGATCCCCTCCTTGCCTATTCTAACCTCATCTGCATGCGGTCGTGACTCATACTAATGACCCCTCCCTTCCCCTTCTCCAACCCCCCCCCCCCCTCCTAGGGGGAAGACGAAATAAACACCCCCCACGACCTCCTCCCCAATTAAAAAAAAAAACAACCAGAACCGAAAATACCAAAAAACCAAGCAACGATGCAGACACCAAAAACAGCCCCCAAATCCCTCTGGAACTGTCAGCTCAGCCTCCTTCCCATGGCAGCTGCACCCCTCCCCCTCCATGCCTCTCAATCCAGGCATCCTTCCTTCTGCACAAGGTTTGATGGTTCCCAGGTGGCAGCCCCCCTCCGAGCTTCCTGTCCCCCAGAGCATTGTCTGCCCGAGACTAGAGAGACGCGAAGGCTCTGCTCTGCCTTCCACAATACTTCCATCCCTAGCCCTCAGCCCGCATCTCCTCGACCTGCACGGACAGCGGGGCCCAGGAGGCCAGGCGGACGGAAGACGGCTGCTGGCATGTTCGTATGGACTGGAGGGGAGGGGTCCTGTAGAACATGGCTGTAAGGCCACCCCGACTCTTCCTCCATCCCGGGCTGTTTCAGAGAGGGGAAACTGAGGCAGGAACTGCGTGTGCCTATGTGGGTGAGGTGACCAGTGGGTGAGGGAGAGATTTGGTCTGTCCAAACAGAGGCAGGACAGAATATGGAACTCGGGGATCTGCCCCCCCCCACCCCCAGCCCCAAGATTCTCTGGCCAGGCGGTTCCTTGACCTCCTCAAATTGTTATTTTAGCCTAGATCTGTGATAGAATTCATGTGGAAAACTCCCTGTGAGGAAATTCCCTCCACCAATGCAATATTGAGAGGTAATGTGACTGTCTCAGGGTCACACAGCTGGGATGTGTCCAAAGCAGGACTCGCACTCAGGCCATTACTCTGAGGCCCTCTCTCTAACCATTATGCCACACAGCCTCTTCCTAAACATTTTCTTCCCCCAAGTCCAGGCGCCCTGCCCCTGCTTTCTGCCCCCGAGTCCAGTGCAGCGAGCATACGGAGATGCTGGGACAGCAGTGTTTAGGCCATCCTGGAGCCGAGGTTAGCACCCCGACACAGGCCCTCGGAGCCCCCAGGACCAGGCTTCGGCCGGCCGCTCTGCCTCGAGCCCACATGTCTGGGGCTTCCCTGGTCCTTCTCTCTTGGAGCCACGTTGCTGTTGCCCCAAACATGTGCCCGCCATCCTGAATCCTGGCTATTCGTCTGCCTGGTTGGCGGAGCAGGAATTGTGTCCCCCTTGGGGAGCCCTGCGTGTCTGAGCTTGTTACAGACCTCCGAGGTCCTCGTCTAGGGGCTCTCGGGGGTCAGCTAGCCCAGCCCTCCCAAGGCCTGTTCCCTGACGCAGCACCTTAGATCTAGAACTGGAAGGGGCCTTCGAGGTCATCCGGGCAACCCCATTTTATAGGCTGGGACAGTGAGGCCCGGAGAAGAGAAGGGGCTTGCCTGGGCAGTACGTGTGTGACCCAGATGTACCTGCCTCCAAGCCAGATCTAGTATTATCATGTCACATCAGTATCTAACTGGGGGATCGCCCGAGCCATGGCCTATTATTGGAGGCTGGGCTCAGGGCTTCCCCATGGAGACCAAGAGGGGGAATCCTACACTTTCAAGCTGGAAGGAGCCCTCCAAGTCCTGTAGAACATCTCCCTCATTCTAGAGGTCCAGAGCTCAGAGTTTACAGAGCTCCTATTCCAATGTGGGCCCAATCCAAATCCTTCCACTCCATCATTCAAGGGGGAGCTGAGAAGCCATCTCTTGGCGTCAGGGTTCATGGGAACTCTGGCCCCTCAGAGAAGGAGAAAAAGAGGGAAAGAGGGAGCCGTTGGTGCTGCAGGGGGGTCAGGCAAGAAGAGACCTGCCCATCCTCTATGGAAAATCAGAAGGAAGAAAAGAGCAGTGGAGTCTGAGGGCTAGGATCTGCATTCCGGCTCTGCCAGGTCCCGTGTGACCTTGGACAAGTCCTTTCCCCTGTCTGGCCTCAGTTTCTTCTTCTTATGAATGAGGAGCTGGAGTTAAATGGCCTCTAAGGTCCCCCTTGCTTTTAAGTCTGTGATTCTGAGAGTCAGAATGCCCAGGTTCTATTGTCTTGTGACCTGCATGCACCCTGACTCCCATCTCCTGACAGCCCCTCAGCCCGAGAAGGGGAACTGGGGTTTTGGAGGTTCCCAAAGGTTGGAAGAAGGGCAGTACCCCCACCTGCCTCCATTGCCTCTGAGGGAAGCCCTGAGGATGAGGATGAGGCCAGAGAAGACCCCCGAAAAGGGGCAGGAGATACTTTGGGTCCCTCTCCTGAGGGTGCCGGCCCCAAGGTTCTCCTCCCCCTTTGTTTCTCTGACCTGTCTGGCCCTCTCCCGAATTAGGGGGATCTCTAGGGGGTTCCGTTTAGCCTTCCCCTCGGAGAGTTGCCGTGTGCTTTTCCAGCCCCCCGTTCACTGCCCCCCTCCCCCCACACAATCTCCGCTGCCCAGGACTGTGAACCCCAACCTGAGACCATCAAATCTTGTGCCTCCTCCTTTCTCCCTCCCCATCTTCTCTCCTTCCCTGTCCCTCCCCACTGTTCCCCCTCTGAGACAAGCAGACATAAAAATGGGGCCCCCCTCCCCCAGCACCCCCACTGGCCCCTCTCCCCGGCCCAGCCCCGGCCTCCCCCCAGGAGGCTGATGCCCTGTTGTCTCCTTGTCTCTCCCCTCCCTCCATCCCGGCCCGGGCTGGACAGGTGACCATCTCAGTGGACGGGATCCTGACCACCACGGGCTACACCCAGGAGGATTACACCATGTTGGGTTCCGACGACTTCTTCTACATCGGGGGCAGCCCCAACACGGCAGACTTGCCGGGTTCCCCGGTCAGCAACAACTTTATGGGCTGCCTAAAGGATGTGAGTGGGGCCCGGAAGGGCCAGAATCTCCTGGGATCAGTCAGTCAGTCAATGAGAAATGTTGCCTCCGGCCCTCCCTAGCCCCGGCGCTCCCCTAGTGCCAGGGTCTCCAGACTCCCAGAACTCCCTGACACCCGCTACGACCGCGGTGGGGCCGCTGGGACGCTGCAAGGATTCCTGGCCCGGGAATGCCTGCATCTCCCCAGCGCAGGGCTCGGGGCTCCGGGATGTTCACCCCAGAACTAAGCTCAGGCTCTTTAGCTAGGCTAGGGTTTAAGCTAGGACAGGCCTCCGAGTTCCTTCCTCTGTAGAAGGAGACTCTGGGCTGATTGGAGGTCCCCCCTTTTCTGGCAATTCCTCGGGCACTCAAGGAGACGCCTGGCGATGGAGCCCTTCACAGAATAAGGTTTGGAAGGCACAAAACCAAGCACGCAGGATTACAAAGGAAATGGATCCTGTTAAAATATACCGTTACCCATGGGGGCAGCTGGGTGACTCAGTGGATGGAGAGCCAGGCCTAGAGATGAGAGGTCCTGGGTTCAAATCCGGCCTCAGATACTTCCTAGCTGGGTGACCCTGGGCAAGTCACTTGACCGCCATGGCCCACCCTTACAGCTCTTCTGCCTTGGAGCCAAAACACAGTATTGACTCCAAGATGGAAGGTGAGGGTTTAAAAAAAAATAATAAGTAAAATAAAATAAAATACTGTTACCCAACTCTCCAAAAAGCAAATTGAGGGCAGCAGGGTAGCTCAGTGGAGTGAGAGTCAGGCCTAGAGAAGGGAGGTCCTAGGTTCAAATATGGCCTCAGACACTTCCCAGCTGGGTGACCCTGGACAAGTCACTTGACCCCCATTGCCCACCCTTACCACTCTTCCACCTATGAGACAATACACTGAAGTACAAGAGTAAAAAAACAAAACAAAACAAAATAAAACAAAAAGCAAATTCCTGGAGAACAGGTAAAAAGGACCTGATTAGGTGATTAAAAACAAATGTCTTATCATCAGTGCTAACATCAGATCCAAGGGCCTCCAAGGCACAAGAGCAGGGAGGGCGAGGCAGTTGGGGGCAAGTGACTTGCCCAGGGTCACCCAGCTAGGAAGTGTCTGAGGTCAGATTTGAACCCAGGACCTCCCGTCTCTGGGCCTGGCTCTCTATCCACTGAGCCACCCAGCTGCCCCAGTTAGGGGATCTTGGAGGTCCCTAAAAGTTCTGAACCCTGCGATCTACTCTAATCCTATTACCTCATTGGGCAGATGGGCAAACTGAGGCCAGGAGGAGGGAAGTGATTTATCCCCAGTTATTGGTTCAGGTTGATCAGTCATGTCCAAGTCTTCCTGCCCCGCTCTGGGGTTTTCTGGGCAAAGGTACTGGGAGGGTTTGCCGTTTCCTTCTCGAGCTCATTTTACAGAAGAGGAAACTGAGGCAGTCAGGGTGAAGCAGCCTGTGCGGGGTGTCCCAGAAGCCAGCGGTAGTTTCTGGTTGGGGCAGGGAAGGGCAGGGCCCCCTCGGCCTCGTCTCTGACTCTGCGGTGCCTCCTGCAGGTGGTCTATAAGAACAACGACTTTAAGCTGGAGCTGTCCAGGCTGGCCCGTGAAGGGGACCCCAAGATGAAGCTTCAGGGCGATCTGTCTTTCCGCTGCGAGGACGTGGCCGCCCTGGACCCTGTGACCTTCGAGAGCCCGGAGGCCTTCGTGGCCCTGCCCCGCTGGAGCGCCAAGCGCACCGGCTCCGTGTCCCTGGACTTCCGCACCACCGAGCCCAACGGGCTGCTGCTCTTCAGCCAGGGCCGGTGGGCAGGCGGCGGCCAAGGAGGCCACGGGGCGGCCCGGGCTGACTACTTCGCCATGGAGCTGTTGGATGGCTACCTCTACCTCCTCCTGGACATGGGCTCTGGGGGCATCAAGCTGCGGGCATCCAACCGGAAGGTCAACGACGGGGAATGGTGCCACGTGGACTTCCAGAGGGACGGGCGCAAAGGTCAGGGGGCCCTCGGGAGGGAGAACCCCGCCGCCATCTTCCCTTCCCTCCCTTCTTCCCTTCTCTCTAGCTATGGATCACCTTCTTGTTTCTCCCTTTGAGAACATCAAGCCCTCACCTCTCTTCCCTTCGAATCTCCTGACCTTCCTCTTCCTCCAGAGCTTCCAATCCGATCCAACCAAGCAGTGCAATGGAACAAGCATTTATTAGGCACCTGCTGTATACAGGGGACTGTGCCAAATGCTGGGGTTCACGGGGTGGGAGGTAGACCTAAAGGGGATCTTAGAGGTCTTCTAGTGAAGCCCCTTCATTTTACAGATGAGGAAACTGTGGTCCAGGGATTGTAAGTGACCACCAAGAGTCACACCAATAATAAGTGGCAAAGCAGAGATTCAAACCCAGATCCTCTCACTACACTTTTCCTGAAATAAGCAAACCTTCTAGAACCTTCTGTTCTATGAGGAGGATGTTCTGTGTTCACAGACATGTAAATGTCAAGCGAGCTCAAGAGGACCAATGAAGGGGGTGCCACGTAGATGCCCTGAGTCTCTAGCCTTGCGTGAAGCCAGAGAATCTAAGAGGGAGAAGGGAGGAGAGGCACTTCCAGCATCAGGCACAGCCTGTGCCAAAGCATGGAGGCTGGAGATGGAGCGTCAAGTTTGGGGAACAAGCGAGACCATTAGGATGATGTGAAATCAGGCTGGAAGCCCTCGGGGAGCCCTGCCTCGCTCTCTGTCACACCCCCTCCCTCCCATTCCCCTCTCTCCCTTCCGTCTGTCCCCTTCAGTTAGGGAGGCAGAGCCCTAGACACAAAGTAGGCACAATGACTGTGATACCTGCTATTTATACAACACGCATTAATTAAGTGCCTACTGTGTTCTGAGCACCGGGGATGGGAAGAGAGATAAAAGAGCCTTTGCTCCCATGGGACTTCCATAGTACACCGAGATGTGCAAAACGCTTTGTAAGCTATCTTATTTGATCTTTGCAACACTCTGAGGTTGGTACCAAAAGGATGTTTAGCTCCATTCTACAGATGAGGAAACCGAGGCAGACAATGGAGAAGCGGGTCACGAGGTTAGTGAGGATCTGAGGTGGGATCTGACCCAAAGTTGCCACTAGGATTTGCCTTTCAGAATGACCCAGTCCAGGCTTGGTGCCAAGAACTACCAGCTCTGTGCCTGTAGGAAAATAATTTTGTTTTGATGAGCCTCAGTTTTCCAATCTGTCAAATGGGAGAGGGGGCAATTAGCACCATAAAGTCCTAGGTCTGGGGCTAGAAAGAACCTCAGAGGCCATTGAGTCTACAGCCCACTCCCCTATTTTTTTTTAAATTTTAAACCCTTGACTTCTGTGTATTGACTTATAGATGGAAGATTGGTGAGGGTAGGCAATGGGGGTCAAGTGACTTGCTCAGGGTCACACAGCTGGGAAGTGTCTGAGGCCGGATTTGAACCCAGGACCTCTTGTCTCTAGGCCTGGCTCTCAATCCACTGAGCTACCCAGCTTCCCTCCCCTATTTTTCAAAGGGGGAAAACTGAGGTCCAAGGAAGGCAAGTGACTTGTCCAGGGTCACATGTTGGATCCTAGATCAGAAGTGTTAAAGAACCTCAGAGGCCACTGAATCCAACTCTCCCATTTCACAAAGGGGGAAACTGAGTCCTATAGAGGGGAAGTGACTAGCTTAGGGTCATACATAGGATCAGAAGTGGAAGGCACCTTAGAGGCCATTGAGTCCCAACATACATTAATTAAGTCCTACTGTGTTCCCAGCACTGAGGATGTGAAAGGAAAATAATTTTGTTTGGATGAGCCTCAGTTTTCTAATATGTCAAATGGGAGAGAGTTTTTTTAAATTTTACTAAGAGGGAAACTGAGATACAGTGAAATTATTTTGTCCAAAGTCACATAGTTAGAAAGTAGAAGATCCAGGATTTGAACTAAAGCCCTCAGATACGAAAATCCATGCTCTTTCCCCTGCCCCACATTGCCTCTCTTACAGGATTTCAGGGGGAAATGCTCCACAAATGCCCTGGGAGATGGGAGCTAGAGCCGTTACTGTTCTTAGTTGGCGGCAGCGAGGCGTCCCAGGGGAGTGTTAGGAAGACCTGAGTTCAAATCCAGCCTCAGACACCTTAGACAAATCCTTTACCCGCTCCCAACCTTGGTTTACTAACCTGTAAAATGGGGATGACGATGGCATCACCTGCCCCCCCCCCCCCGGGTTGTTGTGAGGATCAGTAAAGGTGCTATTAGGGAAGCCCTTTGAGAGCCTGGCGCTGTCTGTGCCGGCTGCGGTTGCTCCCTTCCCATTCTCTTCCTCCCCACTTGGCTGCACTCTTCTTTTGAGGCTCTGGCCAGGGGCAGCCGGTGGCTCAGTGGATCACGGAGCAGACCTAGAGACGGGAGGTCCTGGGTTCAAACGTGGCCTCGGACACTCCCTCGCCGGGCAAGTCCTTCACCCCCATTGCCTGGCCCTTCCGGCTCTTCTGTCTGGGAACCAACACACAGTATTGAGTCTAAGCCAGAAAGGAAGAAAAAAGCCAGAAAAAAGACTTTGGCCGAGGCCTTGGCGCTTCCGCGTTTGACGCTAGACCGGCCACGGCTCTTCCTGCCTTCTCTGATCCTTGGCCCGGCGAGCCTGGGATGCTTGTTTTTGGGCCCATCATATAGATGAGAAAATGGAGGCTTAGGGAAGTTGTGCGTCTTGCCTGGGTGCTCTAGACAGAGCAACATCCATTTGGACTAAGATCCACAAAAGCTCCTTTGGAGTCCCGGCTCCCCAGACTGTGCCCCGGCGGCTGCCCTTCCGGAGCTGCTCCCCGACTCCCGCTCCCGCTGGCAGGCCGGGTCCCCCCCGAACATGCCGGGCTCTGGGGTCACCCCGAGGGTGGCTCAGTGGGCCAGCTCGAGTTAGGCCAGCCAGGCGGGCACCGGTGCCCAGGGGGTCCTTCTCGCCCCCGTGGAGTCCTTGTCCCGTAGCCCTTGGGTGAGTGCAGTTCTCCGTCGGGCTCTAAGGCTCGGGGCTCCGAGGGAACCCCGAAGCCGCGGTGCCCAGCCTTTCCTCGAGGGCCCGTCTGGATCCACGGCTCGTTATTTCTTTGGTTTCTCCCAACGCCTCGGCCGATGGAGGTGGGGAGAGGCGAGGAAACGGCCGCTCGAGTCTCGCTCCTCTCGAGGCAGGTGCTGGAATGTTCCAGTGGCATCTCCTCCTTGGATGGGTCTGATTCTTCTGGCGAATCCCCAGACAAGTAGACGCCCCTCCTTCCCTCCCAACTTGTGGGAAAACAACCAAACCAAAGCCTTACCTTCTGTCTTAGAATCAATACAAGTAGTGGTGCCAAGGTAGAAGAGCGGGGGTCAAGTGACTTGTCCAGGGTCACCTAGCTAGGGAGTGTCTGAGGGCAGATTTGAACCCAGGACCTGTTGCCTCCAGGCCTGGCAGGACCTACTTGCCCTCCCCCCACCCCATTAAGTAAGTTATTGACACCTAGTTTGTGCCTTTGAATGTTTCTGAAGAGGCACCACCTAGTTAACACATTTGATTAACTGTCTCAATCAAGTAAGTGTTCTCCCTTGATAAAGGCATTAGGACGCAGAATGTCTTCTTAGTCACTCGTGTGGAGGTTGGGGAAGTGTGAAATACTCCTCTTACAGTACGCTGTTGCCCCCCCCCCCAGTGGAATGAATGGAAGATCCTTGAGGGCAGGAAATAGCCTAAAAATAGTTTCTGCCCCCTCCCCACCCCAACGCGCTCTGGGTGCCTAATAAATGCTTGTTCAGTGAGGATCAAAGGATCATTCAGAGTTCCCCCAGCCTCAGTGGAGACCTGGAGCCATGACTAGAGAGCTGTAGGTCCCTGATGACTGGTGTGGGGCAGCCAGAGGAAAACACCAAATAATATTCTCTAGGAACATTGGAGGAGAGAGAATACTTTCACCAATAGTCTTTCTCGGGGAGGGGCTTTGTACCTGGAGTCGTGCTCCTCAAGGGAGAGAAGGGCCTTAAAGGCAAAGATCGGTCAATCATTATTTATTTATTTTAAAAGGAAATTACAATTTCTTTAAATTTAATTTTTAAATGTTAAATTACTTATTTAACATTTTAAAATTTAGTTTAATCTAATTTTAAAACGTTACATTCTTTCTTTAAAAATTGTAATTTATTTTTAAGTACTGGTTCCAGGGTAGAAAAATAGTAAGGGCTAGGCAATAGGAGTTAAGTGACTTGACCAGGGTCATACAGCTCTGGGTTGCTCAGTGGATTGAGAGGCAGGCCTAGAGATGGGAGGTACTAGGATCAAATCTGGCCTCAGACACTTCCTAGGTGTGTGACCCTGGGCAAGTCACTTAACCTCTGTTGCCTAGCCCTTACCACTCTTCTGCCTTGGAGCCAATACACAGTAGATGGAAGGTAAGGGTTAAAAAAAAAAAAAAAAGAGGAGTTAAGTGACTTGCCCAGGGTCATACAGCTGGGAAGTGTCTGAGACCAAATTTGAACTCAGGACCTCCTAGGCCATTCTATCCACGGAGCCACTCAGCTGCCTCTAATCATTACTTGTTAAACTCCTGCATTTTGTGGGCACTTTGCTGGGCACTAGGGATACAAAACCAGAAAGGAATCCCCTGGCTCCCTTTCTCCGAAGACACTTTCCTTCCATCGGGGAGACAATGGGCATGATACAAATATATACAAATGAGATCTGAAATGAATACAAAATAATTTGGAGGCAGAAAGGTCTGTCACAGGAAGGAGCTGGCCTGAGGGGGCCTGGATTGAGCCTTGAAGTGGGCTAGAGATTCCGAGAGGCAGAGATGAGGAGGGAGGGCGTTCCATGGAGGAGGCAGAAGACACTCCACATAGGAGGAATGCCAATTAGCCCACTTGGTCAAGAATGGGCAAGAGGCATTGTGGATTCTGCCCTGAAGGCCAGGGTGAAAGCCATTTGAGAGGGGCTTTAAGTGTCAAAGGAGTTTACGGCTTATTCTATTGATTGATTGATTGATTGATTTTACGGTTTATTCTATTGATTGATTGATTGATTTGTTTATTTGTTTGTTTGTTTACTTATTCATTCATCCATCCATTCATTTGTTTGTTTGTTTGTTTGAGCCCTCACTTTCCATCTTGGAGTCAATACTGTGTATTGGCTCCTTGGTGGAAGAGTGGTCAGGGTGGGCAATGAGGGTCAAGTGACTTGCCCAGGGTCACACAGCTGGGAAGTGTGTGAGGTCAGGTTTGAACCTAGGACTTCCTGTCTCTAGGCCTGGCTCTCCATGCACTGCGCTACCCAGCTGCCCCTATGGTTTATTTTAGAGGCAAGAGGGAGCTGCTGAATTCTCTTGAGCAGGGAGGGATGTCAGACCTGGGTTCAAAGAGTACCGTTTTGGCAGTTGTGTAGAGGATGGATTGGAGAGAAGAGAGGCAAGACAGAGGGAGGCCAATTAGGGGGTGACTGAAATAGTTCAGGAGAAAGGTGCTAGCCTGAACTGGAATAGGGGTGTGGGAGTGGAGAGAAGGGGCGCAGATGGGAGGGGGGTGCTGTGGGGGTGAAATTGACACTACTTGGCAATAAATTGGATATGGAGGAGGAGAAGTAAAGGGAGTCAGGGCTGAGCGGGTGCCAAGCTTGGGCAGTGAGTAGGATTGTGCTGCCCTAAAAAGAAATGAGAAGGGAAGAAGAACAGGTGGAGAGGAGATGATGAGGGCTTCAGCTTGGAGCTTCGGCGGAGTCTGGGTGCTAGCAGCAGGTGTAGGAGGCGATATCCAATAGAAGTTGGAGAAGGGAGAAGCTAGGTGGCTCAGGGGATAGAGCCAGGGTTGGAGATGGGAGGTTCTGGGTTCAAATCTGTCCTCAGACACTTCCTGGCTGTGTGACCCTGGGCAAGTCACTTCACCCCCGTTGCCTATCCTTTACCACTCTTCTGCCTAAAATAGAAGGTAAGGGTTTTAAAAAGAAGAAGTTGGGGAGGAGCGACAGAAGTTAAGGGTGGATCGATTGGTCTGGCGGGCAGCTCCAGATCTGATCACTGAATGCATGGAAGGAGTGACTCCGGAGAGATATGGAATGTAAGAGGGACGAGGGGGTCCAGGAAAGAAGGCGGGAGAAGAGGGAAGCTTTGCTTAGGGAGAGAGAGAAATGCCAAAGCCAGAAGGGAGCAGAAGAGGCACAAAGAGACCCAGGAGCGTGAATGAAAAGAACTTAGTAAACATTTGCTTGGCACACAGCTTGGCACACAGTGACAGGGACAGGGACTGGGCATTTTCATGGCTGAAGAAGATGAAGAAACTCCTTCTGCCAATCCAGCTCAGCGCCTTCCTTTGAGCTTATAGATTTTGGGAGCCGCCCAGAGCCCTTAAAGCAAGGATTCTTGGGACTTGTGACTAAAAAAGATTTTGATAACATACTTCAGTATAACTCGTTTTCTTCGCAGTGTTAGGAATCGTACTTTATACCTTGGCAACCATTATTCTGAGAAGGGGTTCGCAGGCTTTACTAGATCACAGAAGAGGCCCATGACACAGAGGTGGCTAAGAAACCCTGCCTTGGAAGTTAAAGGACTTGCCCAGGGTCACACAGCCAGAAAGTGTCAGGAAGAACTTGACCCCCAGGTTTTTCTGATTGAGCATATACTAAGTGCTCATCATCCATCCAAAGTCCTAGGCACTGGGCTAAGCCCTGAGGATAAACAAAGAAGCAAAATGGTCATTGTTGTCAAGGAGCTCACCAGCAACACCACTACCTACAGGGAAGTGGTCATTGGGGAGGGGGGATTTTGCCTTGGACTTTTTTTTTTAAAACCCAAACCTTCCATCTTGGAGTCAATATTGAGTATTGGCTCCAAGGCAGAAGAGTGGTAAGGGTGGGCCATGGGGGTCAAGTGACTTGCCCAGGGTCACACGGCTAGGAAGTGTCTGAGACCGGATTTGAACCTAGGACCTCCTGTCTCTAGGCCTGGCTCTCAAACCACTGAGCTACCCAGCTGCCCCCTAATAGCAACACTTCTGGTAACAGTTTATTTACTACTCCCTGAGAAAGTGGTGGAGAGTGAAACTGGGAAGCATGTGGGTGGCAGCGTGGATCCCCAGAAGACCATTGGGGTGAATCACGGTTGAGTTTGGGGGGTCTCTCAATGAGCAGCCCCAGGACTTGCTTTCCAAAGCTCAGTGTCTCGATGGCCTCAATGGCTGCTCTCTGGAGATATGGTTGGGCGGGTAGAGCAGGGTGAGCGTCCCTTGGCCCGGCCCGGGTGGAGGAAGGAGCTTGTGGCAGCCACTAGAGGCATGAGTGCTCAGAGAGAGGTGGGGTTGGCAGTGTCCCGCAGAACCACAAAATGTTGAAACCAAAGGGATTCGAGGGTCCACTGAGGACACTCTGTATCTCCACAAGGATTTTCCAAACATCACTCTGGGCAAGTGGCCTCGAGCGCTTTGCTTGAAGACCTCTCCTGGGCGAGGTCTACCCATGACCACCCAAAGGGGCCTATTCCACTGCTGCACAGCTCGCAAAGGGAGGAAGTTTTCCCTTTCAGAGAGCTGAAATCTCTTTCTTTAACCTCCCCCATTCTTCCAAGTTCTGCTCCTTGGGTGGCACAGAACAAGTCTAATTCCTCCTCCTTAAATCAGGTGTCCAGACCCTTACAGCCAGCTCCCTTCTCCTGGCTAAACATGCCCAATTCCTTCAGGCTACTACTGGCCCTTCAGCACTCTGCTGGAGTCCTCTGAATGCTTTCCAACTTGTCATTATTCCTCCTCAAATGTGCCCCGGGGGGATTCGGTCAGAGCAGAGGACAGTGGAATCATCACTCACCCAGTCCTGGAGACTGTATCCTTCTTAATGCTGCCCAAGATCACCAGGAGGATTTTAGGGCCCGTGTCTTAGCTGATTCATATTCAGCCTGAAATCCATTCAAAGCCCATGATGGGGGCAACTGGGTGGCTCAGTGGATAGAGAGCCAGACCTGGAGATAGCAGGTCCAGGGTTCAAATCTGGCCTCAGACATTTCCTAGTTGTGTGACTCTAGGCAAGTCACTTAGCCCCCATTGCCCAGCCCTCACTGTTCTTCTGCCTTGGAACCAGTACATAGTATGGGTCCTAAGATGGAAGCTAAAGATTAAAAAAAAAAACAACCCATGATTTTCTGTCACACCAACATCTCTATTTCCTTGATCTTGAATTTGGGGAGTTGGGATCTTTTTTAACCCAAGGGTGAGACTTTTTATATTTATCCTTATTTACTCAGTTTCATCTGGTCAGCTTCCCTCTGCACATGATATTCCATTTACCACCTCTGTGCTTGGTCTAGGCCAGTGGTTCCCAAACTTTTGGCCTACCACCCCCTTTCCAGAAAAAATATGACTTAGCCCCCTGGAAATTAATTTTTTAAAAATTTTAATAGCAATTAATAGGAAAGATAAATGCACCTGTGGCCATAACCACTTCCATAGATCACTGCAGCACCCACCAGGGGGCAGTGGCACCCACTTTGGGAATCACTGGTCTAGACTGTCCCTCATGTCTGAAATACTTTCCTTCCTCATCGTTCACTTTTGGAGCCAATAGCTTTTTTTAGTGCTACCTCTTTCAAGAGGCCTTTTCTGCATTCTCGGTTATTAATGCTCTCCTAACCCCACCCCCCTGCTGCTGTGAATTTGTTTTTGCTTTTACTTTAGCCTATTGTCTAATCCCAGTAGAATGCAAGTTTCTTTTTATGCTTTATATATTTTTGTTCTGTTTATTGATTTTAGTTCAATTGTTAAAAATTTAAAAACATTTTTTTCCATGGTTACATGATTATGCTCTCTCCCTCCCCTCTTTCCTCCCTCCTCCCAGAGCTGACAAGCAGTTCCATTGGGTTATACATGTATCACTCAAAACCTATTTCTATATTATTCATTTTTATAATAGAGTCATTAAAAAAACCTTAAACCCCCAATCACCTACCCATATAACCAAGTGATAAATCACATGCTTTCTTCTGCATTTCTGCTCCCACAGTTCTTACTCTGGATGTGGATACATTCTTTCTCATCAGTCCCTCGGGATTGTCCTGGGTCATTGCATTGTTACTAGTAGCCGAGTCAGTTACATTCGATGGTGCTACAATGTATCCGTCTCTGTGTACAATGTTCTTCTGGTTCTGCTCATTTCACTCCTCATCAGTTCATGGAGGACTTTCCAGCTCTTATAGAAATCCTCCAGTTCGTCATTCCTTATTACAGCACAGTAGTATTCCATCACCATCAGATACCACAGTTTGTTCAGCCATTCCCCAATCGAGGCACACTCTCTCATTTTTCCAATTTTTTGCCCCCATAAAAAGCTCAGCTATAAATATTGTTGTATAACAGAACCTTTCCCATTTGTTTTTATGTCTTTGGGATACAAGCCTAGTATTGGTATTGCTGGATCAAAGGGCATGCATTCTGTTAAAGCCCTTTGGGCATAATAATATAAGCTTCTTGAGGGCTGAATTGGCTCAGTTTTTGCTTTTGTACCCCCACCACCCAGCATACAGTCTGGCACATAGGAGGTCCTTAATAAATGCCTGCTGACTAATTGATGCCAACCAACTCAGTGACGTCTTTTTGGGCCCTGACCATGTTATCCATTGTTTTGGCTGTTCTTCCTGGTTCTGTGCCGTCCAATATTTATTATTATTATAGAATATAGAATGTATTATAATAATACATATCATACATTGATAAATTAATCTATTATTATTAATTTGATAAATTAAAATATTTTAAATCGTGAGATTGAAGCTAGATCTCTGAGGCACTCCACTAGAGACTTCTTTCCAAGGTGGTAGTAATTCATTCATGATGACTCTGGTTCTTGCCTTCCAAACAGTTCTGATGCCACCTCTCCACATTGTCGGGCTCTGCCATCTCTCCATCTTGTCCACAAGAATAGGCTGATAAGCTCTGCCAAAAGCAGCAGAGGTCAAGCGGGAGGAGCATTGAGAAAAGGGCATCAGATTTAGCATTTCGGAGGTCAGTAATGACCTCTGAACAGGCAGTTGCAGGAAAGTGGAGGGGTCAGAAGTTAGACTCTGAAGCAGCTGAGGGGAGCGTGGGGGGTGCAGAAGGAGGGAGTAGAGGGCCGTTGAAGAGACAGAGCCAGAGAGAGCCAGAGAAAAGAGTAGTGTTCATGGGAACAAGGCCCTAAAGGAGATGGGGGAGGCACGGGCTCAAGGAAGAAGTAATGAGATGAATTTGGGCTGTAAGAAGAGACTCCTCTTGCCTTGGTACTGGAATACAGAAGAGGTAATGGATATAGACTACCTTTGATATGTGGAAGGGCGCTCAAGATGAACTCAATTCAATTTGATTAGCAATTATTAAGTGCCATGGGGCAGCTGGGTGACTCGGTGATTAAAGAGCCAGACCTGGAGATGGAAGGTCCTGGGTTCAAATCTAACCTCAGACACTTCCTGGCTGGATGATCCTGGCCAAGTCCCTTTACCGCGATGGTCTAGCTCAGTGATTCCCAAAGTGGGTGCCACCACCCCCTGGTGGGTGCTGCAGCGATTCAGGAGGGCAGTGATGACCACAGGTGCATTTATCTTTCCTATTAATTGCTATTAAAATTTAAAGAAAAAATTAATTTCCGGGGGGGGGGCTAAGGAATATTTTTTCTGGAAAGGGGGCGGGAGGCCAAAAAAGTGTGGGAACCACTGGGCTAGCCCTTACCACTCTTCTGCCTTGGAACCAATACCAAGTATCCATGCTAAGGCAGAAGGTAAGGGTTGATTTTGTTCATTCTTAGGTGCCTGGGAAGTGCCAGACGCTGTCCTGGGTGCTGAAGCTAACAACAACAAACCAGCCTGTCTCTTGTAAGGGAATCTCAGGGGGGAGAGCATCTGCTGAGAGAAAGGGCTGGGAAGAACAGGGGCCAGAGGGCAGGGAGAGCTCGGGACAGCTGGCGGGGTAGGTGTGGAAGAACTGAAGGATCCCCCCATGGGGGGGATTGTGGTGGACTCCTTCCAGCAGAGCTCAGGGGCAGGAGAGAAGGTGGATGGTGGAGGTGACCCCAGCAGGGACTAAACAGGAAGGAGGAGGCAGGAGGGGATTCCTCAGGGCACTGTTTCCTCCTGGTTGTCACTGGGGGGGGGGGAGGCTGGAGGAAGGAAGGCAAGATCAGAGCAGGCCTGATGGACTGGAAAATCGAGGTGGGATCCAAGGCCTGGAAGGAGGAGCAAGTTTAGGAAGAACGAGGCGCTGGGAGAGGCGGCAGAGCAGGGGACTGTGATCAGGGACGGGCCTTGGAGGGAGCAAGGCTTGGGGCCTCATTGTCTGAAGGAGGCTAAGGGCCAGAGACATAGAAGATGCTGAAGAACTTGGGATCTGGATTCAGAAAGATCCTTAACATGCATACAACAGTTATGGAAGCTGAGGGCAGGAGATGGAGTAGAGAGGAAAGCTTGGCCCCAGATGTTGGACCCTCTGAGGGAGATGGGAGAGGGGCCTGGAGGAGGACAGATGGCAGTCCCCTGGGTGCTGGATAGGGTGATGTAAGACTGGAACAAGGGGAAAGCTGGGTGGCTCAGTGGACGGAGAGCCAGGCCTAAAGATGAGAGGTCCTGGGTTCAAATCTGATGTCAGACACTTCCCAGCTGTGTGACTCTGGGCAAGTCACTTAACCCTCATTGTCCAGCCCTGACAAGGTTCTGCCTTGGAACCAACACACAGCATTGATTCTAAAATGGAAGGTCAAGGTTTAAAAAAAAGGGGAATGGAACAAGAGGGGCAGCTTGGTGGCTCAGTGGATAAAACACCAGGTCCGGAGATGGGAGGATCTGGATTCAAATGTGGCCCCAGACACTTTCTAGCTGGGTGACCCTGGGCGAGTCACTTAAGTCCATCTGCCTAGTTCTAGCCCTTCTGTCTTTGAGTTGTCGTGAAGACAGAAAGTGAGGGTTTAAAAAATGGAACAAGCTTGGAGAATGAGAGAGGTCATAGTGGCCCCCACCATCACCGCCATGATGTGTCCTGCTTAGATTGTGCTTGGAGGACTGTGTTTGGTTCTGGGTGCCATAGTAAAGGGTCTGGCCTGGCTTCAAGTAGGCCTGTCATTTAGGAGAGGGATTTGGCTTGTTTTAAATCCTGTTTCCTCATCAGTAAAATGGACTTGAGGTCAGAAAGACTTGAGTTCAAATCTGGCTTCCCCACTTACTGCTGTGTGATCCTGGACAAATTATATGAACCTTTCTGAGCCTGTTTCCCTTTCTGTAAAATGGGGGACCTCAAGGGGGGCCCTGATGAATGAGGCTGGTGCAGAGAGGCCTGGCAGAAGGTGATGGAAGGGGACCCCCCTGTCCGTGGGCTCCTTCCTAGCACATTCAAGCTAAGGCTGGGTAATCCCAGGCAGGAATCGCTGTCTGGCTGATGTCTGTAGTTCTCGGTATGTAGTAAGTGTGAATACCGTGGCCTGGGTGAGCCGCAGCTCCCCCCCCCCCCCCGAGCTTCCCTGGGCTCCGAGAGGCCGGGAGCCGAGCCCAGCCCGCTCCACGGCCTTCTTCCCTGGGTAGCTTCTTTTCCTCACTCGGTGGTTTTCTGCCCCCCGTCCAGGCTGAGCCTTCCGTCTCTCTTGCTGCCCAGCCTGTCCTCCTCCTGGTGTCTGAGCGAGTGGCAGATGTCTGCACTGCCCTAACGTTCTCTGCCTCTCCCCTGGAGACCCCGAGTCCTTCCACCTTTCCGGACAGTGCTGGGGGACGAGACACTGATTGACCCTCCGGCCTACAATCCTATACTGCCGATTGTTTACAAGACAGAAGAGCAGCGAGGGGTTAAGTGACTTTTCCAAGGCCACCCAGCTCAGCAGCAATGAACACTCTCTCTCAGCTCTATTTGAAACTCCAATTCTTCCTCAAGCTGGCTTCTCTACTTCTTATCTTTAAACGAATAAAACAATACTTATACTGGGGCCCGATCTGAACCCAGGACGTCCCCTCTCTAGGCCTGGCCCACCCAGCTGCCCCCTCGTCCTTGACCTCTGACAGTTAAGCTGTAGCCATCTAACAGACACTGAACAACAGGACAAGGATGAAAGTACAGAGTGGAGGCAGCTAGAAAGCAGTGGAAAGAATAAGATTTGGAATCAAAGGATGCGGGTTCAAATCCTGGTCCCTTTGTGATCTCAGGCACTGTGGAGTGCTGGAAAGGGCGCCTCTGAGTCACAAGCCCTGCATTCTGCCTTTTCCACTTTATATGGCACTTTATGGTGGGTCAAACACTATGTATGCTCTCATCTGATCCTCACAGCCACTCTGGGAAGAGGTGCTATTGTGATCCCCATTTTACAATGGAACTGAGTCAGACAAGACAAGAAACTGAGTCAGACAGAGGTGAAGTGACTTGCCTAGGGTCACACAGTCAAGTAAGTGTCTCAGGCTGGATTTGAACTCGTGTCTTCCTGACAGCTGTGGCTCGCTCCCTAACTTCTTTGTACTAGACTCTTAGCCTCTGGGCCTGTTTCCTCATCTATAAGATGACAAGACAGGACTAGATGACCTCTGAGGTTTATTCAAGCTCTCGAGCGGTGGTCCTCGGACCCAGGGTTGACTGTGGCCTCTGTCTCCTCGTCTGCAGAATGGGTTTGGACTGGAGAGTCCCCACGGCTCCTTCCACTTACCAAATCCTGTCTCTGGAGGGCTGCAGAGGGACACGCTGCCGCCCATTTTCTTGTGTCCTCTTTTCCCATCTCCCCTCCGAGGCCCCTCCTTCATCCCCTTCTTGCCCCCCTCCTCCGTCTAGCTTGCCTCCTCCCTTACCTCCCCTCCCTCGACACCCACTGATGCCCCCTTCCTTCCCTCTCTCGGCCCTTCAGGCTCCATCTCGGTGAACAGCAGAAGCACCCCCTTTTTGGCTAGTGGGGAGAGTGAGATCCTGGACTTGGAGAGTGAGCTGTATCTGGGGGGCCTCCCCGAAGGGGGGCGGCCAGACCTGCCGCTGCCCCCCGAAGTGTGGACGGCGGCGCTCCGGGCCGGATACGTGGGCTGCGTCCGAGACCTCTTCATCGACGGGCGCAGTCGGGACCTTCGGAGCTTGGCCGAAGCCCAAGGGGCCGTGGGGGTCGCCCCCTTCTGTTCCCGAGAGACCCTGAAGCAGTGTGGAACAGCTCCCTGCAGAAATGGGGGGGTCTGCCGAGAAGGCTGGAACCGCTTCGTCTGCGACTGTGTTGGGACAGGCTTCTTGGGCCGGGTTTGTGAGAGAGGTAAGTCCGGCTTCCCTTGGGGGGCCCCGCCGGTCCCTCCCCCCCATCCCCGCTCTCCCTGCCCTTCAGAGTCCCTCTCCCCCCCCAACCCTAGCCAGGATTATCCCCCAAATCTCTTCCCCCCCCACCCACCCATAGCGCCTTGCCCTGGTCCT
>NC_058135.1:287741934-287762213 GCF_016433145.1 Gracilinanus agilis | reverse complement strand
TCCCCCCTCCCCATTTTGCCCAGTCCTTTCCCTCAATTCCTTTCTTGGTCCCACCTGCTCTTCCCAGCCTTCCTGCCTCCCTCTGCTTCCCGCCCGCCCCGCCGGCTGATCTTGGACTCCCCCTTTGCTCGTCCTTCCTCTCCCTCCCACCCGCGTCCGTGCCGGCTTGTAGGCTGGGGTCCCGGCTGCTCCCCCCACTCTTCTGCTGCGGTTGACCGAGTCGTGTGGAGCTCAGCTATATGGCCCGAGCGGCTGTCGGCCCCCCAGAGCCGCAGGGGCATGATGGGAACCCGCCACCCTGGGAACCTTCTTGGGGCTGGGGAACACCAGAGCACCCCCACACCCACACGCACAGCCTAGACTCGGGCAGGAACCGGGCTGGAAGGAGCCGCGAGCCAGGTCTTGGGCTCCAAGAAATGAGTTCCGGCCTCTCCGAGAGCCCTCGAGGGCGGGGCCCCGCTGGACCTACCTGGCGAGGTCCCAACGCCCTGCGCCCTGCGCTGAGGCACTGCCCGCTCCGCGATGGGGGAATGGAGGCCCATTTAGTTCCTCTGGCCCCGGGGGCAGGTCGGAGCATCCATCCCCTTCCCCCGGGAAAAGGCTGGAGTGGCATTCGGAACTCAGACCTCAGCCTATTCCCACGGAAAGCCTGGTGTTCCCCAAGGTGGGAGGGGGGAAAGAAGGTTTCCGGAGGGTGAGGGACCAGACCCCTGGGACTCCGGGAAGCCGCAGCCACGGGGTGGGCGCCTGGGACGGAGCCCCAGACTTGGCTTAGAGCCCGGGGGTGGGGACAAGGAAAAGTTCCCCCCCCGGGTTTCTAAGTGGGCATCGCCCATGGCTGGAGGCCCAGGGGCCCTGGCCCCCTCCTGCTTTTCCTCCCATTGAAGTTGGGGAGACTGCAGGGGGCGTCAGGCCCCCCCACCTCCTAGTGCCCCCACTGTATGACTGGGATTCACAAGGTGCCCCTCTCCCCCAGAAGTGAGGGCTCTGGACTTCTCTGAAGAAGGGAGGGCATGGGCCTTCCCTCTACAGAAGTCTGGTCACCCTATCACCCCAGCAACCCTGACCCCCCGCTCTGAGGGCCCGGAGCCCTGTGGGGGACAGGACGGGGAGAGGACACCTGGGCACGCATGGTCCCCGGAAAGTGGCCCCGGGGGGACCCCCGCCCGCAGATTCCCGGTCCCTGTGAAGGATGTAAAAAAAAAAAAACTTCTTTTGCCTTTTTGTCTCCCCTCCCCCTCCTCTGCCCGCCCCATGGGCCCCCCAGACTGCCTGCGCGACGGCTGCGCACCCAGTAAGTGGTTTCCCTCTTCTACTGAAAGCCAGGGTGGGGAGCAAGCTGTTGGGATTGCAGAGCCTCCGAGTGGGTTCTGAAGGGGAGGGAGATGGTGGGAGTGGGGGAGGGGACACGTGGGGGGGGCGCGTGTGTGCGTGAGTGTGTGTGCGTGTGTGTGTGTGTGTGTGTGTGTGCGCGCGCGCGCGCGCGCGGTGATCCAAGGGCAAGATTCTGGCCCGGAGGGGGGGGTGGAGCAGAGAGGGCAGAGCAAGGACAAGAGGGAAGAAAGAGGCTGCCCGAGGGCGCGGGCCCCTGGCCGGGGAAGGACGCGCTCTCCTGACCCCCGTCCTCGGCTGGGGCGCCCTGTGGGGAGCAGGCCGGGGAGCTAGCTGCAGTTCCGGAGGCGGCCACGGGGGGGAAGGCTTGATGCGTGGAGAGAGCCGGGAGAGCCTGAGCTGGGAGGGGCTGCCTGGGGATCCTGCTCTGCCTGACCTCTAGCGGGCCAGGCGGGAGGAGCCTGTGGGAAGCAGGTACTTGGGTAGCGTGCGTGTGCGTGGGACTGTGTGCTGATACCCTTTCCCTGGCCGCCTCCCCCTCCCCCCCAGCTCCTCAGTGAGGACGGAGGGCCGCGGTATTGGCCAGAGACCCGGCGTGGGTCTGCCAGTGCCCTCTGACTCATCAAAGAGCCATTCAATTAAGCTCGGGGCTCTTTAACGGCTAAGTGGATTGGATTGTCTTTTAATCCTGGGAAAATTGGCCATCTGGCTCTGGCCAACGTGGCGGCCCTGGCGGATGCCCTGGCCCACCCCGCAGCAGTCAGGCCGGGGTTTGTGCAGTGGGGTGGTGCGTGGCAGGAGCGACTTTGGAGGCAAAGCTGGGGGGGACGGGACGAGTGGGACGGGGCTGAAGGCTGCTGGTGTCCAGGCCGTCCTGTGCTGAGGCCAGGTAGGTCTGATGTTCAGGATGAGGCTGTTGGGTGGGTGCCGGTGTTCAAGGCGAGTGAGGCAACGTCAGAAGCGTTTGGAGAGGTGGCAGAGCTCCACGCATGAGTTAGAAGTGTGTGCCGAGGCTCTGTCTGCCCTGGGAGAGTGCGGTGAAGCTGTGTGTTAGGCTGCAGTAACACCGAGTATGTATGTGTATGGGCATGGCATGTTGGAGTCTACCACGAGGCTAGGACCAGGACCGTGTTGGCATGTGTGGTGAGGCTCCATGTCTTGGCTGTGTGTCGAGACTGTGTGTCTGTGCAGCCTGGGTAAGATTGGGGCTGTGCGTGTGCCCGGGCATGCTGGGTATATATGCAGGGCGAGGTTGAAAGCAAGTGTGTGCCCCTGGGCGTGTAGGGCACGGTTCGGTGACATGCACCCTCTGGGTGTGTGGGTAGGTCAGGGCTGGGCCCGCCAGGTCCCCTGCTCACTCCCCCCTCGGTGCCGCAGGTAAAGGCCCCGAGACGCTCTTTGCTGGACACAAGCTCAATGACAATGAGTGGCACACGGTCCGAGTGGTCCGACGTGGCAAGAGTCTGCAGCTGTCCGTGGACAACGTAACTGTGGAGGGTAGGTGGCTTTGGTGTTGAGGGATGGTCGCTGGTCTCTCAGGCATCTTGGCCCCTCCTCATGTGCCCCCCGGTCCACTGACACTCTAGCCGTGGGAACTGCCCCTTTCCAAATGCCCCCCCCCCAACATGTGCCGCCCCCAGCCCTAGTTTTACTGTTGCTAGGCATCACCTGGCCTCCTTGACCGGCGGAGACTTCCTTCCCTCTGGGGACTCTAGACCCCAAGGTCCCTTCTCAATGTCTAGTGGTCTCATGGCCTCGGGAAGGGCAGTGTGGAGCAGTGGGCAGGGTGTTAGACTCGGAGACAGAGAGTTCTTGGATCTCTCTACCTGAGTGGGTAAACTGAGGTAAGACAACCCCAAAGGTTCCTTCTGGCTTTAAAACTATGATCCTCTGAGCCAGCTCGTCTTCCCCTCTGCCCGAACACTTGCCTCGTCCCATCTTTGAGACCTCAGTGATGTGCTGGTCGAGGCCCGGCTCCAGGTGTTAGGTAGTGTGACACGTTGAAAGAGCAGGAGGTTTGGGATCATGGAACCTGGATTCCAGTCCAGATTCGGATACTCAAACCTTTGTGGGCTTCAGCAAGGAAGCCCCCTTCTTTGCGCCTCTGCTTCCCCCTCGACGAGATGAGAATAGCTGGGCACGGTCAGGGACCTTCACCAGGAGCCCTTGGGTTTGTCTTTAAATGTGCCGCATTTCAGCCTAATTGCCATCCTGCGTATTGATTTTATGCATTTACAAACATGATTCTGAGGAGGGGTCCAGAGATGGCGCCCGACTTGGGAGTGGCCTTCCCCAGCCTGGAACCTTCCCTTAACCGAGCCCTCCCTTCCTCCACTCTGTGTTCCCGGAGCAGGGCAGATGGCTGGTGCCCACACAAGGCTGGAGTTCCACAACATTGAGACGGGCATCATGACGGAGCGGCGCTTCATCTCCGTGGTGCCCTCTAACTTCATTGGGCACCTGAGTGGGCTGTTGTTCAACGGGCAGCCCTACATGGACCAGTGCAAAGATGGCGACATCACCTACTGTGAGCTCAATGCCCGCTTTGGCCTGCGGGCTATCGTGGCCGACCCCGTCACCTTCAAGAGTCGAGCCAGTTACCTGGCGCTCGCCACGCTCCAAGCCTACGCCTCCATGCATCTCTTCTTTCAGTTCAAGACCACGGCCCCCGACGGGCTCCTCCTCTTCAACTCGGGCAACGGCAACGACTTCATCGTCATTGAGCTGGTCAAGGGGTGAGCCACCTGACTCCCTCTCCCGGGGCTGTTCCCTCCAGGCGCCCTGGCCCTCTTGCCTTGCATCCCCATGGGAGGATCTCTCTGCCTTGGTGAGGTTGCCTTTTGCTGGCAGAGACGTGGCATTGATGCCAAGTTAGGATCCTACCGGCCCAGCTCCTCAGTGCTTATAGGTCTGCCCCCTTTTGTTCCTTCAGTGAGCTCTATATGCATCTTTATGGAGACATAGCCGGGGTCCCCTGTCCCCCATGCATAGGCTCACACAGACCAGGCCCCAAAGGCTCAGTTTCTTTGACTCTTTGTGCCAGTCTCCCCCTTTCTGAATTCCAAGGCTTGATACAGCTTGCATCCAGGTTTCCCCAATGTGAGCAGCAGCAGTCCCCAGCTCCTCTCCAAGTGCTCCGGATTACAGTGCATGCGGGCAGGACAGCCTTTGTTTTCATCTCCTAAACATGCACAAGATCCAAAGGAAGCCAGCCTGTGGGCACAGAGAGGGCACCCCCATTCATTCCAGCTCAGTTCTGTTCACTCAACATTTGCTGAATGCCCACTATCTGTTCAGCATCGTGCTAGACACCCCCAAATGAGGCCCCCTCCTCTCCTTCTCAGCTCACATTTATTAGGCACCTGCCGTGTGCCAGGCCCTGTGCTTTTCCCCCCATTAGGCACAGTTGAATTCGTTGAAAAGTGCTGGCGGCTGGGGTAAAGTCAGATACAGATGCTTCACTTCAGAAGCTTATGACCTAGACGTGTTCTAGTCAGTATGACACCAGGGACTCTGAGAGAGATGCAGAGGAGAGATCCTTGCCTCCTGGAGAGTCAGAGGAGGCTTCCTGAGTAAGGCTTAGAGACAGCATCCCACACATGGGGTGGGGGTCAGGTGGGGCAAGGCAAGGAGGCTGAGAAGGCAAGAGGAGAGTTTTCTGGACCGCAGAGATGGGATAGACATGGGGCCAGAAAGCCAGGTGGGAGCCGGTTGTTTGCTCTGACCGATGCCCCTTGGAGTCTCCTCTGATGCTCTCCATCCTTCCTTACTGAAGTCTTCAGTCTTTCCCAAGTTAGAGCACTTGGGGCTTTGGGAGTAATGCATTTCCTGGCCTCCCCAGCCCAGCCAGCCCCCTGCTCCCAGCACAGGTTAAGCGCTTGGTTAGTGCCCGCTTCCTGCTCCCATGCCCCTTGCCATGGTGCCAAGCATTCAGCATGAGAGACTTGAACATGGCTATGGCCCTAGGTCCCTGCTGTAAAAAGATGGGGCACCAGGGATGTTACGATATAATCTAAATGACTGTGGTACACACACTGGGTTGAAGGAGAGACAGGACCAGGATAGGGAGACCAGAGTACACAGCTAAGCTGCTGCTAACTGTCAAGAATGGCTGTTGGCCAACTGCCACCCAGCTCACCACTAGGCCAGAGTCTTAGAAACCAGCAGGCAAGGTAAAAGGTTTTAACAGGTTTAATTATGTTTAACTAAATAAAGGTGGGATAGGGGAGTCTACACAAACCTAAATGGCAAAACCACAGGGCAAGGGGAGGACTTGACTTCTCTAATCTTAGTGACCTAAGCAGCAGGGCTCAAAGGAGCAGTTCTGGAGTCACCGGGAAGGCTGCTTCGAGCCTGGTTCCAGCCAGGTTTGACCAGCACAGCTAAAAGCCTGAGGGTGGCTTGGAAGGTTTCTCACTGTAATCCACCGATGATCACAGGATGCCAAAAGCCAAGGTGGTCCAAGGTACCCAAGTAGAGAGAGTGAGCTTGAGATGCTGTCCACCAGATCCCAAACTCCTCCTCCCCTTGGTGCAGCTCTGTAGGTCTTGTCCACTTGCTAGAAGCCAGGATCCCTCTCAGGATCCCAGGGAATCAGGATGCAGGGTGTCCTCAACTCTGAGATCTCCCAGGGCTAGCAACAGTTTGTGCCAACCACTAATGGAGTCTCTCTCAGAGCACAAGCCCTACTTCCTGCTCCTTCATCCATCTTGGAATGCTCCAGCCCTTCCTGCTAGGTCCAACCTTAATACTTAATTAATTACTAACTAATCTTCCTCACAACACTGCCCATGGCTTCCTTTCATGCCTCCCCCGTCACTCTAGACTTCTCCATTCCAGTGGTTGGTCTCCAGAAGTGGGAATGAAAGGAAGGGAGGGAATGTGGCCTGGGTCTGATGTTAGAAGGCCTCGCTTTGGCCCCTGCCTCTGTTCCTTGGGTGACCTTGGGAACTGCCCTGTCTGGACCTCAGTTCTGTCCTCTGTAAAAGGCAGACAGGATGGATGTCTTTAAGCTCCATCCTCGCTCTCAATCCAGGGAGCATCCTGGCCCCACTCCTTCCCCTGGGCTACTGTCACTTACTATTTCTTTTCTGATGGATGAGAGATCAGATGCTGCAGCATCCTGGGTCCCAGCCCTAGAATCCCTTGGCTAGCTCCATCTCCCCAGCACAGATTGCTCTGCTTTGCTGAATATTCCACAGTTTTCTCCTTATTGTAGCCTTCCAGGGCTTTCAGTAGCACCCTCCCCCGGGACCTCCTGTAGCTTCCTTGAGTCACAGCTCCCTTCCCCTTCCAGATTCCTCTTCTAGGCGCCATTCCTCTGGGGTTCTTTTTCCCCAGGAAATTTCCTTTTGCCCTGGAATATGTAATGGTGAGGCACCAGGGATGTTAACTATTATTATTAAAATGTAACTAAATGGTTTGTGGGTTCACACTGGGATGAAGGAGAGACAGGACCAACCACGATAGGGAGACCAGGGTTTACTACTAAATTAATTGCTAAATAACCCTCACAACAAATAGGAGATCCATTTCCAACCCCTTTGTTTCCTGGACCAAATGACTTATCATTTGGCATCCTTGTGTAATAGACAAAAGAGGAAATGACTGAGGAAACAAAGGTTTGATCTGAGCACATCAATTTATTGAGCAATGTATGCCAGTTGCCTAACGAATCGGGACCAGGCCCCTTCCTCGGTTTAGGGTTGGACCCCAAATACAGGGGAAGATAGTCTTTTAGACATTAAAAGAAAACCAATTAATTAAAAGGAAACAATGCAACATTAGGTAATCTGATTTTTAATCAATTGAGAGCAGAGACTTTCCAAGTTGGGAGAGTAAATCGGTGCAATTCTCTGAATTCAGGAAAAGAGACATCTTACTCCTCCCAAGTGTCTGCATACAGCCAACAGAACAGAAACAATAACTGATCAGTTTTGGGGCCAGATAAGACCTGTGGGTTGCTTGAGATGCACAATTATAAGAAAACTCCACACATCAATCCATATAACTTAGGTCCTTGGTTAGAGGTCCCTAAAAAGAGGTAGACGTGGTCCATGTTCCCAGCCATGAAGGGTGCAATAAGATTTTCTCCCAGTTCCCACAACTGAATGAATTTTTCTCACAAAATGGAATTTGGGCTAGATCTGTGACTGAAGAGAACCTAAGCTAGTTTCAGAACTGAGTCACAAGATGGAATCAGTGTGGTACATTCGATTCCCACAATTCACCACTTGCTGGCCTAATCCTCTCAATTCTCTCACTTTTGCCTCCTTGTTTTCAGTCTTCTTCCTACCAGTCACACTCCACTGAGACAGAATCTCTCCTCATTCTTGCCAGCTGAAGGCCCATTTTTGCACTCCTTGAGTGCCTGTAGCTTCTGTCCTTGCTCTGCTGTTGGCCCTGCCCCCCCCCCATCCTCTCCACATCCTGCTCAGGTCTCTGACCACCACTGCCCCATGTTCCCCTTGTCTTCTTCATTGTCTTCCCTCTCCCTCTCCCTCTCCTTTTATTCCTTGACATGAACCCATGTCTTTTCTCCCCACCTTGGTCAGGTACATCCATTATGTGTTTGATCTGGGGAATGGCCCATCTCTGATGAAGGGGAATTCAGACAAGCCTGTCAATGACAACCAGTGGCATAATGTGGTGGTATCGAGAGACCCAGGCAATGTGCATACGCTCAAGATTGACTCACGCACAGTCACGCAGCACTCCAATGGTGCCCGGAACCTGGACCTCAAAGGTAAGAGGTTTATCCCTGATCATCCATCATTCCCTTTCTGACTTGTCACTCCCAAGACTTCTCAATATTCCTTTTCGGACTCCCATATAATCTGACTCCTGGTGTCCCTCTGTGTTCCCCTCCTCCCTTTACCTTTGCTGTAACCTACCCCAGATATCCTTCCTTGCCACCATTCTGGTCATCCCTCTGTGAGTCTTATGTGTTCCCCTCTTTGACCCACCATCATCCTCTTATCCTCATCTTTTCCTTCCCAGTGACTCCCGCTATCCTACTATAAGCTTCCATTGATATTTCTTATAAAAAAACCAACTCCCTCCTTGTGACTCCCCCATATTCTCTTCTATGTCTATTTAGTGGCTTTCCCTTGACTCTCCCCGACATTATCCCTTCCTATGACCCCCTTTCTTCCTTTTTTTTTAAACCCTCACCTTCCGTCTTGGAGTCAATACTATGTATTGGCTCCAAGGCAGAAGAGTGGTAAGGGTAGTCAATGGGGGTCAAGTGACTTGCCCAGGGTCACACGGCTGGGAAGTGTGTGAGGCTGGATTTGAACCCAGGGCCTCCCATCTCTAGGCCTGGCTCTCCATCCACTGAGCTACCCAGCTGCCTCCCTTCCTTTCTTGTAATGCCCTATCATCTCCCTTTTGATCCTCTATTGCCTTCTCTGTAACTCACTGTCATCCCCCATGACTTTCCACCATTCCTCCAGTGCTCCCCACCATCCCTCTCTGTGATGCCTGTCACCCTTTTTGTGGGGACCTCCATCATTTCTCTCAATACCCCCATAATATTTCCTTTGACCTCCCATCACCTTCTCCCATAAAACCCCTTTAGCCATCCTTGTGATGTTCCATTGTTTTCTCCTTGTGATCTCAATCATACCTCACAAATATGCCCATCTCATTTATTTCTGTGTCCTCTATCATTCATTATTCCTCCTATGATGCCTTTATTGTCCCTCCTTGTGATTTCCTCCATCTCTCCCTATAGGACCCTCTGTTATCCTTCCCATAGCTTCTTATTCCCTCCCCAAGTCTCCCCACAACTCCCCAAGATTTCTCCCATGATCCCCTGTTATCCCTCCTTTTGTGGCTGAATGATAGGGACTTTAGGTGGAAGTGAACTCTCCACCTTAAAACCTGGGATAGAGGAGAAATTTGGACATAGTCCCTAAGATTTGGGGAGAACATGTTTCAGAGGGTCCAGAGGAAGGATAGGTACAATGCCATGAATTAAAATGTCATAGGAGAAGTAAATTCAGGGTGAATGGGGAGCTGCCAAAGAGGAATTCTGATGACCATGCCAAAAAAGGAGGAAAAGAGGTAGCGGTCTGAGGAAACTGATGTGGCCGCATAGTGAGCTCATTATCCAACTTAGAATTGAAAAAACAAACAAACAAAAAAAACAAATGTGTATGTAAAGATGGAAACAAGGAACGCTAGCAGAGGGTTTACCCAGAAGTGAATAGTAGGAAGTGCTAAGTCTCTGAATGAGCCAAGGCTGGCTGGGGAAACTGAGGCCCACAGAAAGGGTTTGGTTAGTTTCCTTTGGTCATTCATTTTATTGAGGAAAAGAGAAAGTCCCAGAGGGATAGGAATGTTACTCAGGGTGGATAGGATGGTGATAAGAGAGGGCAGAGGAAAAGCAAAGCCCCCTAACTCTTATTTTGTTTCGGTTTTCTCTGCCAAAAGAATGCTCTTTGGACTGGAAAGGACACAACTAAAATGGCTGCCAAGGAGGGCTTTCCAAGATAAATAGGGAGACCCCAAGGAAGCATCTGGCTGCCTTCGATGCACATAAGTCACCAGGCCCCAACTTTAACTCTGGTCTTCAAAGACCTGGGGAAGGTGGTGCTTGGCACCACTGTGGAAGATTTTTGTATTATGATACAGAACAGGAGAGGTTCTGTGGGACTGGCAAGGAGAAAGGGGGAAGTGAATGGAGTCCATAGTGTGGAGGCCAGTGAGCTTTATGTCAAGTCCTGGCCCAATTGCAGGTATCATGTACTCTGAGCCACCTGTGGGACCTTGGGTAAGTGGCTCGCCCTCTCAGTGTCCCAGGGAACTCTGTAAGATTTCACATTGCAGAACAGTTTGCATTGGTAGAGAGAGGGCAGTTAGGTGGTGCCATGGATAGAGCGCCAGTCTGGAGGCAAGATGACCCGAGTTCAAATTTGACCTCAGATACTGACTAGCTCTGTGACCTTGGGCAAGTCACTTCACTCTGTTCACCTTAGTTTCCTGGTCTGTAAAATGAGCTGGAGAAGGAAATGGCAAACCACTCAGGTGTCTCTGAGAAGAAAACCCTAATAGTCAGGCATGACTGGAAAACAACTGAACAACAAAATTGCATTGTTAGAGAGCGTTTCCTCTCAGGGAATGAAAAGGAATGAAAATCACACATGGAGTCTAGCCAACAAACATTTATTAAGCACCTGCTGTGTGCCAGGCACCGTACTAAGTGCTGAGAATGAAGGGGGAAAGGCAAAAGCAGCCCCTCTTCAGCTCCAACTAAATCATTAAAATAGGAGTTAGTGAGTTCTCAGCCAAGCAGCGATGAGCCAAATAATCCCCCAAAGGCCGCAGGGCTCCCCCAAGGACGAGGCTTAGCACACAAGCCATTTCCTCCATGGAGGGCACAACTGACCAAGCGGATTGGGCAACGCTGGAGATCTAGCTCACCTCGACTTTGACAGGGTCTCTCCTGTTCTTCTTTTGGACGAGATGGAGAGACGTGGGCTGGGACAGTTTGTGGGTGCCTCACTGAGAGACTCCCCTGCCCGGGGAACAGTCACCAAAAAGCCACCTTGATGGAAGGAGGCCTCCAGGGCAGTGTCCACGCATCGTGCTTGGTCCTGCGCTTTCCAGTGAACTGTCAGAGGGAGAAATGTGAAGACCACGTTCAGATTTTAAGTCGACCAGCCTCACAAGTACGAGCTGAGGGAGGCTGTTTGTCTGAAGGAATTCTGGGAGCTCTCTTGGACGGCAACTCAATGAGGGCCTTTAGCCGTGTGACATGGCAGCCAATTTGATCTTAGGTTCTATTTGGAGAGGCCCAGTGTTCACAGTGTGCAGCTAGGTGGCACAGGGGCTGGGAATCAGGAAGACTCAGCTCCCCGAGTTCAAATCTGGCCCGAGCACTGACTAGCTGTGTGACCCTGGGCAAGTAGAGTCATGTAACGCTGTCTGCCTCAGTTTCTTCATCTGTAAAATGAGCTGGAGAAGGAAATGGCAAACCACTCCAGTATCTTAGCTGTGGGACCCTGGGCAAGTCACTTTACCCTGTTTGTCTCCGTTTCCTCATCTGAGAAGGAAATGGCAAACCACTCCGGTATCTTAGCTGTGGGACCCTGGGCAAGTCACTTTACCTGTTTGCCTCCATTTCCTCATCTGAGAAGGAAATGGCAAACCACTCCGGTATCTTAGCTGTGAGACCCTGGGCAAGTCACTTTACCCTGTTTGCCTCTGTTTCCTCATCTGAGAAGGAAATGGCAAACCACTCCACTATCTCTGCCAAGAAAACTCCAGTGGGGTCACAAAGAGTTGGACGTGACTGAAACACCTGAACAATAACAAGGTTTGTGACTCCAGTGGGGATAGTCTTGTCATTCCGGTCAGGCCGTACGTCCCAATTTTTGCATTCAATTTTAGGGCCACTTCCTGGAAAGGCATTGCTATGCTGGCTAAGGTCCCCATGAGGGCAACCAGGACCCCCAAAGGCCCTGAGAAACATGCGTCTGAAGAATAATGGAAGGAACTTGGGACATTTGCCACAGAGAAGGGAGGACTCCGGAGAAATACGGGAGATCTTCAAGGGTCTGGGGGCTGCCCCATGGAAAGGGGATTGGCCTTGCTCGGCGTGGCTTCTCAGACAAAACGGGTTAATTGTTGGGGGAAGCTGAGGCTGGCTTGGGCTTCGTCTTCCTAGCTGTTAATGCTGGCCTGAAGCTGAATGGATGGCTGCCAGACGTGGTGGGCTCCTCTCCATAGAAGTCTTCAGGCCAAGGCTGGTCATCCATGGGCAGAATCAGCTCTGTGTGGATCCTTTGGTTTTGTGAGAATGGAGACATGGATGTAGAGGGTGGGAAGGAGGTGCCTGGATCGGGGAGGTGGAGGAAGACTTGGAAAAGGCCCTAACGATTCGGAGGTGATGGGTGATTGGTTCTGAGCGACGAGAGAGATGGCCAGGCCCTCCTCGGCACACGCAGGAGAGTTTATCCTGAGAAGGGAAGAGCTTGAACATGGTGGATTCCAATGCCAATGGGCGGGACGTCTAGGCAGAGCTCTCTATCAGATGGTAACTTAGGACTGGTGTTCAAGACAGGGAAGTCCATACATGAGCACTAAACTCATGTGGGCTAATGGCAGTCCCAAAATATTGGTGTGGAGGCGGTCAGTACTGAACCTTGTGGGCCATTTATGCTTAGGGGGCTCCAGCTGGTGCAGGATGACCTGGCAGGAAAACTTGAGTGATCAGAGAGGTAGGGGAGAACTGGGAAAGAAGTTGCAGGAAGTCCAAGGAAGGAAAATGTATCCAGGAGGATTGGTGACTGGCATCGTTAGAAGTGGCAGGGGGCAGCTGGGTAGCTCAGTGGAGTGAGAGTCAGGCCTAGAGAGAGGAGGTCCTGGGTTCAAATCCGGCCTCAGACACTTCCCAGCTGTGTGACCCTGGGCAAGTCACCATGGCCCACCCTTACCACTCTTCCAACTAGGAGCCAATACACAGAAGTTAAGGGTTAAAAAAAAAAAGAAGTGGCAGGGACACACCATCTCCGGGAACAGGGAGGGAAGGAAGAGAGGCACACAGTTGGACTCTTATAGCTTCAGAAGAGGTCTATGGACAATTGTTATTACACATAACTAGGAAAATAAAATATCTTTTAAAAAGAGAAAAATGTTTAAGTAGAAAAAAAGTTGTAGAGAGATCAAGGAGCACAAGAACTGAGAAGAGACCATTGAATTTAGTAGCTGAGTTGGTTTAAGAATCATTTTCTGCTGGGCAGCTGGGTGGCTCAGTGGATGGAGAGCCAGGCCCAGAGATGGGAGGTCCTGGGTTCAAATCTGACCTCAGACCCCTCCTAGCTGTGTGACCCTGGGAAAGTCACTTGACCCCCACTGCCTAGCCCTTATCATTCTTCTGCCTTGGAACCAATGACACAGTATTGATTCCCAGATGGAAGGTAAGGGTTTTCCGTCAAGAGCAGGGGCCAGAAACTGCTTTGCTAAGGGTTGGGGATTTTGACTCTCTGGCAGAGGAAGTGGGGACAGGAAGTCTAGATATTTATTTCAAGGAATTTGGCAGTGAAGTGGAGGAAGGGTGTAGGGCCAGGCCTCAAGGGGATGGGAGAGTCAGTCAAAGCGTTTTTTGTTTTAAGTGTGGGAGGGAGCTGGTCTGATGTGTAGGTACCAGGTAAAGAGCCAGAAGAAAGAATGAGACTCAATGAGAGAAAATGGCCCAGATGACAAGGGCCTGTTGGAGACATGAAGGAATGGGGTCAGGTGAAGCCCAGAATCTCATAGCTAGAAGAGAGCTGGCCAGGTCCTGACTGAGACGCCATTCTTCAGCAGATCGAACAAGAGGCCCCTCAGTCTCTTTCTGAAGACCATTAGAAAGCGGGAGCTTCTTCCCTCCCAAGTCAGCCATTCCACTCTGGAGTTTTCACCACGCACAAGTTTTTCCTTATGAAGATGACCTTGAGCAAGTCTCTTCTCTCTGGGCCTCAGTTTCCTCCTCTGTAAAATGAGGAGATTGGATTTGATGGCCTCCAAAGTCCCTTCCAGCTCCAGCTCAGCCTGTGATGCTCATGGAGTGAATTTGGAATCTTTAAGGACCTGAAATCAAATCTCAGCACTGGCACGGACCGCTGGTGTGACCTCGGGAAAGTATCTCGCTTGCCCTGGGCTTCAGTTTCTTCACCTGTAAATCAAGGAGGCTGCAGGAGGAGCCTAGCCCAGGGGCTGGACAAGCAGAACAGAGGAGAGGCCAAGCGGCCCTGGGAGAGGGGCGTGGATTCGAGGAGATCCCGTAGCTCGGGCTGTTCTTGCTAAAGCAGGAGGGGGATGTTTAGCAGAAAGAAGGAATGTGAAGGTGGAACACCGGGGCTCCTGCTCGGTCAGGCTCCGTGAGCTGCCGTGTGGCCTTGATGGAGGGCGCCATCTTCCCTCTCGCCCATCCCCTTCCCCAGCTACTCGCCATCTCTGGCAGTTCCTCCGTAGTGGCCTCAGGTGCTGGCCACCCCTTCCTGCTTCGAGGCCCCAGCCCCCCCTGCTGGACCGGCGCCGGCATTGCTGTTTCCAGGCAAAGATGGTGAGCTCAGTGGCCGCGGAGGCCTCCCGGGCTCAGATTTCCAGCCCTGCCTGCTTCCGCCAATCCTTTCTGCATGACTCGGCGTCGCTCAGCTGCCAGTCTGGGAGGCTCTTCCACAATTCCATTCCCATATTGAAGCGACTGCACAGGCCGTAAAAAGAAGAGCTCTCGGGGAGGGCAAATGACTTCCCCTCGGGGCTCGCTTCCTTCCTTTAGGTCGCCATCACCCTCTCTCTGTCCTCTCCGTGTCTCTGCTCCATGCGCCTCCCCATCATTACCCTCCAGAGTCAGGGGCCAGGAGCTGGAATCCCGGCTCTGAGCCTTCCTCCGGGCGGATATTGGGCAAGTGGCACCCAGGAAGCACCTCTCAAATGCTTCCTTTTTCTGTCTAAGCCCTCCGAGCCTCCGTTTCCTTATCTGTAAAGCGAAGGCCCTGGACTGGTTGGCCTCTGAGATTTTCCTTCTGGCCCTGGATGTATGGTCCTCCCTTCCAGTGAAGAGGCCAAGCAGGAGTTGTCCATGGTCCTGAGGGGCAGGAGTTGTCCGTGGTCCTGGGAAGCAGGAGTTGTCCGTGGTCCTGAGGGGCAGGAGTTGTCCGTGGTCCTGAGGGGCAGGAGATGGCTGTGCCCTGGAGGGATCTGAGGACCAAGCCGGGCTTCGGGAGGCTGGTGAGCCTCTCCCCACAGAGAACTTCATTTCCCACAGAGGACCGTGGGCCTGGCACTTCCGCTGTCTCCTGAGGTGCCAGGGGGCCACGTAGGCTGGGGCTGGAAGGACTCGAGTTTCCTTCCCTGAGGAGGAGCAGGCGGCTGTCACTGGGGCGGCTGGGTGGGAGGGGCGAGGGTCCCGGAGAGGCTCTGGGAGCTCCGAGAGCCTCGGGGAACTTAGCCTTTGGGAAGTTTCTGGAACGAGGCTGCAGCATTGTGTGGGGCCCGTCTGGCCCGGGTCTTCGGCGGCGGGCTCAGACTGGGTCAGAGACCTGCTGCCTCGTGAAGTGCCCATTTTACAGGCGAGAACACAGGCCCAGAGAGCCTTGACCCAGAGTCACTCAGCCAGTAAGGGGTAGGAGCGAGACTCGAATCCACATCTTCCTGATGAGATGGCCTGGGAGGAGGTCTAGGCTTCTCCAGCCCCGCATTCCCTCTGAGGCAGAGAGGGCAGGAAAAGCATCCCGGGGAGCCCGAAGAAGAGGCTGAGAGCTACCCCCTGCCTGAGCCCAGAACAGCCTCGAGCTTGGCCCGAGGCCTGCTCAGTGAGTCAATGGCAACGGCTGCTGTTTCCAAGAGCCCCTCGAAGTGTTCCCAGCACAGCCTCCTAAGGGAGGTCCAGGCCGGCTCCTGCTTGGACCAGGAAGCTGAAGGAAGGTGCCTCAGGCCAGAGGGAGGGAGCAGAGGCATCCTTTGAGCCCAGCCCCCCGTCGCAGCCTCCCTCCCAGGCCGGCCTCGGGTCCCTCCGTGCCTGAAGCCGGCTCCCACGACGTGCCTCCGCCACACTGACTCAGCTCTCCGCTATCCACGCGAGCGAGCGTGGGGGCCGCGGGGTGGGCAGAGGTGTGGGCAGGCTGAGCCGGAGGGCCCAAAATAGCCGGGCAGCTTGTCTGGGGAGGGAGGGAGGCCTGCCGTCCTGGATCCACGTGGGCCGGGAGGCAGCCTCGGAGGTCACCGGCGACTGCCCGGCTGAGCCTGGCCAGCGGGCTTCCTCCTCGAGACCTCCCGAGGCGGCCCGTCCTCCGCGGGGGTAGCTCAGCGTCAGGAGGCTTTTGGGGGGCCAGCCAGCAGCTAGGTCTGCCCTCTGGACAAGCGGGGCACAGCCGAGCCTTCTTCCAATTCAGCAGAAGTTGGGGTGTCCCGTGACTAAGGGGGGGGGGCTCGAGGCCAGAAATGGCTCCTCCGGAGACCACGAGGAGAGGCGGGTAGAGCCTGGGCCAGAATCAGGGGCCCGAGTTCAAGTGTGGCCCCGTTTGCCTCAGCGTCCCCCTCTGGGAGATGGGCGCCTGCCTCCCCCGGGGGCGGAGAGGGTCGGGAGGGATCGGCTAGCTGTAGAGTGAGGCAGGGGAGGGCCCTTTTCTCTTGTTGGCGCCCGCCTTTCCCACAGAGGGCGAAGAGAAGCCTGCCGGGGCCCCTCCTCACCCCGGGAGAGCCGGGAGGGCCGGAGGCAGGAGGGGCCGCCCTGAAAGGCTCTGATGACGGGCGGAACCGGAGGAAAGTGCCGAGCCGGCTCCTTGGCGGCTCCCCTCCCTCTGGGGCCCCCCCGCACCTGGGCTCCTCCGGGAGGGAAGGGGGGGCGGCCAGATGGTGCGGCCGAGGTTCTGGGGAGGAGGCGGGGCCTGGGAGGAAGGAGCCCTGGGTCCGGGCTAGGGAAGGGGGGTGTGGAGAGAGGTGGGCGCTGGAGGGGAGGCCGTGCCGGACCTGGACGGGCATGGGGGGCTCAGGGGGGAGGCCCGACGCCCCGAGCTCCAGCCGCGGCCCCTCCCGCCCCTGCAGGAGAGCTGTACATCGGCGGCCTGAGCAAGAACATGTTCAACAACCTGCCGAAGCTGGTGGCCTCTCGGGACGGCTTCCAGGGCTGCCTGGCCTCGGTGGACCTCAACGGCCGCCTCCCGGACCTCATCGCCGACGCCCTGCACCGGATCGGGCAGGTGGAGAGGGGCTGTGATGGTGAGCACGGGCAGGCTCCGGCCTGGGGCCCCGCCTCACAGCCGGCCTGGGAGAGGGCTGCCGGGGACACCTGGGGCTCTCTAGCCCCGAAGGGGGTCCTTGGGGTGCGGGCAGGTGGGGGGAGACAGGAGGCCCGGGAGGGAGCCCCTTGGAGCTCTGTTCTGACTACTTGGGGGCCCTCCCCCTCTCCGAGCCTCGGTTTCCTCCTTTTTAAAAGGAAGGGGCTGACCGGGCACCCCGATAGCCCCCCCCCCCGCTTTCACTGGTTTTCACTCTTCTCTGATCCTTTGATCGGAGAAGGCCCGGCCTCTCTCTTGGGGTGGCCTCCCTCCCTCCAAGGGCCTCCATCGGGGCCCTCTGACGCTGCTGCCCAGGACGAGGCCTCCCCCCCCCCCCGCGCTGAGCCCCGGGGTGTGTCCCCCCCTCCTCGCCTCTCTAGGCCCCAGCACCACCTGCACCGAGGACTCGTGTGCCAATCAGGGCGTCTGCCTGCAGCAATGGGACGGCTTCACCTGTGACTGTACCATGACCTCCTACGGGGGCCCCATCTGCAATGACCGTAAGTCGGGAGGCCGGGAGGCCGGGAGTGTGGGGGGAGGAGGCCGGGGGAGCCGCTGACGCCCTGCGGGGGCATCCGTGCCTGGAGGATCCCCTAAATCCCAGCCGGGGCAGAGGGTGCCGCCCACAGAGGAGCCCCGCCTGGGCGCGTGACACTGGTTCAGGCTACCCAGACTTGCGTGTGTGCCTGAGCAGGTGCGTCTGTGCCGGGGATGTCGGTACGCGGCTGCACACTCACGTACAGGCATCGAGCCATCTGTGGAGCACTTATGAAGCTCCTGCTGCATGCTAAGCATTGTGGGAGTGCCAGGGCTGCAAAGACAGTCCCGGCCTTTATCCAAGGACAGAGAACACGCGTGCAAAGGAGCTAATAATCCAACCCGAGGCCGTTGGTGGCGGGGAGATGCCAGCAGCTGGGGAAATCAGGGAGGGCTCACTGTAGGAAGAGGCCTTCAAGGGGGATTTCAGAGTGGATCAGAGTCCTCAAGGACCAGTGAGGAGAAGGTGACAAGGGGCCAGCTGGGATGGTGGCTGTGGGAGTACTGGGAGGGGGCAGAGGGAAGCCTGATTCGGCTGCTGAGGGGAGCGATGGGAGAGTCAAGTCAAGTCAAGAAGCAGCCTGCTGTGTGCCAGGCATCGGGCCGGGCGCTGAGGGAGCCCAGTGGATCATCAGGACAGCCGGAGTTCAAGTCTGACCTTGGACTCCTCCTGGCCGGGTGACCCTGGGCAAGTCACTTAACCCCCACTGCCCACTCTTCTGCCGTGGATCCGATGCCTAGTATAGACCCCAAGAGACAACGGAAGGGCTTAAAACAAAGAACCCCGACAAGCAGAGCGCGAGCCAGCCAGCCCCTGCCTTTGGGGAGCTTCTGTTCTAACTGGGGCACGAAAAAGCTGGAACTGGGGAGGCCCCTGCCCGGAAGCTCCGAGAAGAGAGGTTCTACCCCCCAGAAACAGAGGAGAAGTCTGGGGAAGGTCACAAGTTCGGCTGGGAGAGGGGCACCCGGAAGAGCCCGCAGGAGATTGGGCCGGGGCTCCGGGCAGAAGGCCGGCACTTGAACCCGGGGAGCCTCTGAGAAGGAAGAGGAGGGGCCCAGGCTAGGGTGGGGCAGGACGTGGAAGGCGACCCCCAAAAGGAGTCAGACAATGGCCGCTCCCCCCCCCCCAGCCTTCCCTGGCACTCTGGCCCACGCCACGGCCTCGGATCCCCACCCGGCTCTCAGTGACTCGCTCGTCCAGCCCTGCGCCCACGGGTGCCCGCCCTGGTCCGTGGGTTCAGTCAGCCTTAGGAGCCGCGTTTCATGGAGGCCACCAGCAGCCACAATAAGCCGGCCGCTTCCTGTCCCCTGCGGAGCGGCCCAGGCACGTTCTGGAGCGGCCGGACCGCCGCCGTTCCCTCTGGTTCAGTCCAGCAGGCATCGATGGAGCGCCTGCTGCATACAGGGCTGGC
Source organism: Gracilinanus agilis (assembly GCF_016433145.1). Classification (NCBI taxonomy): domain Eukaryota; kingdom Metazoa; phylum Chordata; class Mammalia; order Didelphimorphia; family Didelphidae; genus Gracilinanus; species Gracilinanus agilis. The sequence goes on along the minus strand of NC_058135.1, from coordinate 287,743,165 downwards.
ATACAGACAGGAACAAAAGGGGCCCGGCTCCCGGGGGGCTCCCCGCTGCCTCGCCACCCCCCCGCCCCAAAGGACTCCAAACCCAGGAGGCTCCCAGCCGCCTCCTCGGCGCCCCCTCGGCGTCCTTGACCCTTCCTTTACCGGCCCTCCCCTGGCCAGGCCAGCTGGGGCAGCTGTTTCCCCTCAGCCACCAGCTGGCGAGGCCCGGAGGGAGGCCGCCCGGTTCCTCTGTCCCTCCTGGGCAGCCCCACGAGGGCCCCCGATCTCGCCATAGCTGGCAGGCCCTGTAGAGGAGGCGGCTTCCTCGTCCTCCTCCTTTCTTGGGACGGGCCTCCGCGCTGGGGACAGATGGGGGGGAGCAGCATTCACCCCCCGCACAGCCGTGCCCACGCGAGGCCGGCAGCCCCTGGTCATCTCGCTCCTGGCCCAGCGGACGCTGGCCTCCAGGATCTCTCCGGTCCCCTCTAGCCATCCCGGCCTCCCACGATTCCTTCTGTGGATCGGAGTCTGGCCCCAGGGGAGGCCCGGCCCTAGAAGGCCGTCCGAGGGTCCGAGGCCTCAGCTGTCAGCCCACTCGTACACTCCCTCCTTGTCTGGAGGCTGGACCGAGCGGCATCGCTTCTATGGCAGGGAATCTCCTGGGGGTGGGCGGGCGGGCGAGACGGGCTGGCAGCGACGACCCTGTCCTGTCCCTGAGGATGCCGCGGGGGGCCCCCACCCGGGCAGTCTGGGCCATCTCGAGCGCCTGGCCCGGCCCCCGATGCTGCACGGCCTGGCTGTGGGGGGAGGCGGGGGGGGGCTCCCTAGAGCTTCTCCTCCTTGTATTGCGAGAGGCCTTGGCGAGGGGTGGCCCAGGGGCGGCGCGCTTGCTGCCGTGCTCGGCTCACCCGGGACACCCGCGTGGTCGGCCTTTTTAAGGCCTGGGAAGGGGGAAGTAGATCACGACCGACTCGTTGTTGTGCCGTTTCATACTGGAATGGGGCTGCCTTTGAGATGTGTGTAATGAGAAACGCCGTGGATTTGGAGCAGAGAGATCTGGATTCAAATCCCGACCCTGCTCCTTAGTAGCTGCGTGACCTTGGGCAAGTAACTTCACCTCTGTCGCAGTTTTGTCAGCCGTAAATGAGGGGATTGGAATCTAAGGCTCCTTCTGGTTCCCATCTTGCCCTCTTGAGGGGGGAAGAGATGAGAGGGGGCCAGAGGAGTGGGGACCAGGGGGGGCCAGAGGAGT
>NC_058135.1:287685888-287712041 GCF_016433145.1 Gracilinanus agilis | reverse complement strand
AGGGCGTCTGAGCCACTGAGGGCGTCTGAGCCTCTGAGGGCGTCTGAGCCTTCCAGGGCGTCTGAGCCACTGAGGGCGTCTGAGCCACTGAGGGCGTCTGAGCCACTGAGGGCGTCTGAGCCTCCCAGGGCGTCTGAGCCTGCTCCTTCTCAGTCCTCAGCCCTGTGAGTCTCTCAGCAGCCGCCCACGGCACTGACCGCCCCCACTTTTCTTCCCTCGTCCCTCCGTGGCCGCGGCCTCCATGCTTTTCTGGTGGTTCTCCCCATTTCCACCTGACCCCTCCTGCTTGTTCCCCTTCGCTCTGCCCGAGCGTCCCCCGGGCCCTCTCTTGGACTTCTGCGTTCTCAGGGTTTGGCGACCCTCCGCTCTGTGGTTATCTCAGGTGCTCCAATCATGGCGTCATTTCCTACATCTGAATGGAAGCTCCTGGAGGGCAGGCCCGAGGTTTGGCTCTTGTTCTACTCAGCCCAGGGCCGCCACACAGCAGATCCCTAGTAAATCCTCGTTGGCGGATCCTGCTGTCTCCCATGGGTTCTCCATGGGTTCTCCATGGGTTCTCCGTGGGTTCTCTGTGGGTTCTCCGTGGGTTCTCCGTGGGTTCTCCATGGGTTCTCCGTGGGTTCTCCATGGGTTCTCCGTGGGTTCTCTGATCACATCCTTAAAGGTGCCGCCTGCATCCATGAGCTCCAGCCCAGGACTTCTGCTCCCGACCTGACACCTCAATCTTGATGCTTCTGGATCTCCGGCTCGACCTCATCGCCTTCCCCACTGACCCCAGCCCTCCTTCTAATTTCCCCATGTCATGGTGGATAGCATTGCTCTTCTCTTCACTGAAAATCTTGTCCTTTCAGATGCATCCTGAATTCTTCCCTCTTCTCTCCCCGTCTCCCTGGGCATTCTACCTCCACAATCTCGCTCACATCCGTCCCCTTCTTTCCACTCACACAACCACCATCCCAGGTCAGATCCTCACCATCTCTCGCCTGTCTTATTGCAGTCTCTTACTTGGTACCTTCTCTTCTAGTGTCCACCCTTCTTATTTTGTTCTTATCAGAGCTACCACAAAAGCCACAGATCTGACCGCATCCCTCTCCTACTCAAAGACCTTCAGTGGCTCCCTATAGCTGCCACAGTGAAATGCAGAATCTTCCGTTTGTTACAATTGAGCTGCCACCTACTTTCCTGGCTTTCTCTCTCATGATAGTTATTTTCATCTACTTTTCAGTCCAGACAAAGCAATCTACTTGCTATTTCCCAGATTTGGCTTTCCATCTCCCAAGGAGAAATGCCTTGGACAGCTTGTTCTTCATGCCTTCCTCACTTTACATTTTAGAATGCCTCATTTCCCTCTAAGTGCCCTTTCAATGGGGAACTGGAATTCAGAGATGAAGTGAGTCCCTCCCCAGATAACATAGCTAAGAAGCAGTGGAGTCAGGACTAGAACACATCTTCTCACCTTTTGATCCACACTTTTTTTGGGGGGGGGGGAGTAAAGAGATTTTATTTGACCAATTCCATGGAATAATTTTCCACATAAGTTTTCCGAAGTTACATGATCCAAATGATCTCCCTCCCTTCCCCCTTCTTAGAGATAGTAAGCAATTTGAGCTGGGTTAAATATATATTATCATGCACAACCTATTTCCATATTGTCCTTTTTTGAAAGAGAACAATCATATAAAACCAGAATTAAACCATAAATAATCTCATGTGAAAAATAATCTGCTTTGATCTATATCTGACACCATCAGTTCTTTCTCTGGAGATGGACAGCATTCTTGGTCATAAGTCCTTCAGAATTGTCCTGAAACATATTGTCGAGAGTAGCCGAGTCTGTCACAGTTGATCATTCCACAATGTTGCTGTTACTGTGTACAGTTTTCCTGGTTCTGCTGATTTCACTCTGCATCAGTTCACGTAGGTCTTTCCAGCTCTTTCTGAAATCATCTTGTTGTCTATCATTTCTTACAGCACAATAGTATTCCAGCACCATCAGATACCACGATTTATTCAGCCTTTCCCTATTTGATGGACATTCCCTCAGTTTCTAATTCTTTGCCACCACAAAAAGATCTGCTCTAAATATTTTTGTGCAAGTAGATTCTTTCCCCATTTTTATTATCTCTTTATGATACAGACCCCGTAGTTTTATAGCCCTTTGGGCAGAGTTCCAAATTGCCCTCCAGAATGGTTGGATCAGTTCATAACTCCACCAACAATGCATTTGTGTCCCAATTTTGCCACATTGTTCCATACTTTCCATGGTCTATAGTGGGTTGAGGAGGAGGGTCTCCAGGATATGGCTGGCCTAACCTGGTTTTCTAATGAGGTTGTTCATCACTTAATCAATTTAGAGTCTACCAAATGGGTTCTAGGGAAGTTGGATTATTGTCCTTAAGCCCTAAGTTTGCAATTCAGAGATGTTCTTGACTTGTTTAGTTTCTAGAACTTCTTGATCAGGAGTCTGGAGAAATGTGCAAACCTCTTCTCTGAAGTATGTTTGTAAAAGTGTAAAATAAAAGGCGTAGGATTAATAAGGAAAATGATTATGTTGAAAGACAGTGATTAAAACTTTTTTTTTAGGAAAAGCAAGTTCTAAGATCTTAGGTTTAGAACTCCTGCAGAGGGAGACCTAGAAAAGTAGACCACTTAATTAGGAGGAACCTTAGAACATTGTATGCTAGAATTGGGTGGAAGGGAAATCTTAGAATGTAAAATGGCAGAGCTGGCAATGGGTAGGGGGGACCTTAGAATAGAGAACGTCAAAATCAGGAGAGACCTCAGAACAAAGAATGCCAGAGCTAGAAGGGACCTTAGAATAGAGAATATCAGAACTGGAAGAGTCCTTAGAGGCCTTAGAACAGAGATGAAAGGGATATTCAAAGAGAAAATGACATCAGAGTTGGAAGAGACTGTAGAACAGAGAAAATCAGAACTAGAAAGGACCTTAGTACAGAGAATGTCATTAAAGTTAGAAGAGACTTTAGGACAGAGAATATCAGAACTGGAAGAGATTTTAGGAAAAAGAATGTCAGAACTAAAAAGGACCTTAGAACAGAGAATGTCATTAGAACTAGAAGAGACCTTAGACCAGAGAATGTCAGAACCAGGAGAGACCTTAGAACAGAGAAAGAACAATCAAAGCTGGAAGGGATATGAGAACAAAGGATGTCAGAGCTGAGAAGGGACCTTAGAACAGAGAATGTCAGAGCTGAGAAGAGACCTCAGAACAGAGAATGTCATCAAGAGCTAGAAGAGACTTTAGAACAGAGCATGTCAGAACTGAAAGGGATTTGAGAACAGAGGATGTCAGGGCTGAGAAGGGACCTTAGAACAGAGAATGTCATCAGAGGTAGAAGAGACCATAGGACAGAGAATGTCAGAGCTGAAAGGTATATGAGAACAGAGAATGTCAGGGCTGAGAAGAGACTTTAGAACAGAGAATTTCATCAGAGCTAGAAGAGACCTTAGAACAGAGAATGTCAGAACTAAGAGAGACATTAGAACAGAAGATGTCAGAGCTGAAAAGGGACCTTAGAAAGGAGAATATTATCAGAGCTAGAAGAGACCTTAGAACAGAGAATGTCAGAGATGAAAGGTATATGAGAACAGAGGACGTCAGGGCTGAGAAGGGACCTTAGAACAGAGAATGTCATCAGAACTAGAAGAGACCTTAGAACAGAGAATGTTACCAGAACTAGAAGAGACCTTAGAACAGAGAATGTCATCAGAACTAGAAGAGACCTTAAGACAGAGAATGTCATCAGAGCTAGGAGAGACCTTAGAACAGAGAATGTCACCAGAACTAGGAGAGACCTTAGAACAGAGAATGTCATCAGAACTAGAAGAGATCTTAGGACAGAGAATGTCATCAGAACTAGAAGAGACCTTAGAACAGAGAATGTCACCAGAGCTAGAAGAGACCTTAGAACAGAGAATGTCACCAGAGCTAGAAGAGACCTTAGAACAGAGAATGTCGTAACCAAGAGAGACATTAGAACAGAGGATGTCAGAGCTAAAAAGGGATCTTAGAAAGGAGAATATCATCAGAGCTAGAAGAGACCTTAGAACAAAGAAGGTCAGAGCTGAAAAGTACTTTAGAACAGGGAATATCAGGGCCAGGAGAGATCACATATGATTAAAAAAAAGGGCAGAGGGGAGGGGAGAATAGGGAATATGCATTTATGTAACACCTACTATATGCTAGATACTGTCCTAAGTGCTTTACAGATATTATCTCGCCTGATTTCATTTGGAAAGCAAGATTAACTTGCTTGGACATCCTAATGCACAGAGGCAAATTTTAGCTTATACGCACCACTGGGACCTGGCGGCTAAGACCCATCCCTGGGATATAACTCTAGAAGGACATATACCTTATTGAAAAGAAACAGACTAGACAAAAATCAGAATAGGGAGCAGGGGAAGACAGGGCAGCACAGGCTAGTTAGGGAGATATTTTCGTGCTTGGATTGGAAAAGCACACAAGAGAGAATTGGGGTGAAGATAGAGGTAGAAATAAAAGCAATATTGTCTTTGGAGAATGTTCTAGATGGACTGGACAGAAAAAGGAAACAAGTGAGTTTAGGAAATATTTATTTAGGAAATAGATCAGAAGCTTGGCAGAGAGACCTGATGCATTAGCAAGGATGTACCTAAGATGGGCATCTGCCAGAACTTGATCTCTTTCTACCAGATGAAGAGCAAACAGTTTTTTTGTCTTAACTCAGTGACAGTGTTCTCCTTCGAAAGGTGGGGGAAATGACAAGGGGACAGTCTCTTCTGAATCGGATTGTCACCAACCAGGAGGAATTGATTTCTGGGGTGAATAAGATGGGAACTTGGAAGGCAGGAGATCACTGTATCTTGGAGTTTGGGCTAAAGAAGAAGGATTGGTTTGTCATCCCCTTCCATGTGGTGAGAGCAGATGTCAAAGGGTTCTAAGGCTAGGAGAGGTAGGATACTTTGGACTAAAGGTCTACTCGAAAAGCAGTCCGGGAAGCTCTAAAGAAGGAAATATAAAGAACTCCAAAGGAAACAATTATGAGGAGGAAAGGGAGTTATCTGAAGACGTCCATCTATGTACACAAGGAGCTCCCAGTCAGAATATATATATGACAGAAGCAAGAACAGCTAACAGAGAATGAACAGAAAAATATGTCCCTTGTCTGAAAGACTACTGTCCGGAGCACTGAGGAGGGCAAGGAAAGTTATGGACATCGGAAAGGTGTTTTTTCAAAAGCCATATTGGAACAGGGCAGCTAGGTAGTTCAGTGGATAGAGAGGTCTTGGGTTCAAATGTGACCTCAGATACTTCCTAGCTGTGTGACCCTGGGCAAGTCACTTGACCCCCATTGCCTAGCCCTTATCACTCTTCTGCCTTGGAACCAATATACACTATTGATTCTAAGATGGAAGGTGGTGAGGGTTTCAGAAAAAAAGCTATATTGGAAGAAAGGAGCTGGGTGGAAGAAAGGAAGGTTCTCCTGTTCAGGGTGGATAGGACAATAACAGATGGAAGAGAGAAGGCAGAACTACTTGGTTCTAATTTTGCTTGGGGCAAAATTAGGCTGCAGAGAGGATAGAGTGCCAGGCCTGGAGGTGAGAGGACCCGGATTCAAATCTGGCCTCAAATATATTCTAGCTGTGTGACCTTGGGCAAGTCAGTTAACCCCAATTGCCTAGCATTTACTGCCTTGGAATCGGTATTTAGTATTGATTCTATGACAGAAGTTAAGGGTTAAAAAAATTCTTATTTTGCTTGTTTTCTCTGCCAAGTGAAGGACATTTTTTTGGACTGGAAAAGACTGAAAAGTCGGATTAGTAGGGACTTAACGCTTGAGATAAGGATACAGTAACAGGACCCCCAGGCGGCCTTGATAAGCTCAGGCTCCTTAGTCTGGGTCAATAGCATCCTCTGTTTTTGACAAAACTAGCGGGTGTAATTGCTTAATCACTATCAGTGACCCTAAAAATCCACGAAGAAGAGAAGAGATGCTGTAGGACTGGAGAAGGCGAACGTTCCCATTTGACAAATAAATGGGATTCGAAAGACAACAATGGGCCAATGAACTTCCTAATGAAATTCAAGGCTGAATTCTGGAAGGGATTACTGGTGACCATCCAGAAGGGGCAGGCGTAATCATGGAGAGCCAGCATGGCGATCTCTGGAACAGACCGAGCAGACTAGCAGCCTTCCCTTTTTTGACAGGGTGACTACTGATAGGTCAAAGCAATGCTGCAGGTATTGTTTATCTGGAATTTAGCAAAGTCCTTGATGACATGGCTCACGCTATTCTTGTGGAAGAAATGGAGACCTGGAGAGACAATAATAGAAATAGGTGGGTTTGGAGCTGATTGAGTGACTGGACCTAAAATGGCTGGATAACAACTTGGAAGTTTTGTTGTTGTTTTTTTTAAACACTTACCATCCGGCTTAGAATCAATACTGTGTATTGCTTCCAAAGCAGAAGAGCAGTGAGGGCTAAGCAGTAGGGGTTAAGTGACTTGTCCAGGGTCACCCAGCCAGATTGGAACCCAGGACCTCCTATTTTCTATGCCTGGCTTTCCATCCAGTAAGCCACCTAGTTGCTCCCTGAAATGTTTAATGAAATGCAGCCAGGGAAAACCATACCTCATATTCTCACATACTACTGTTTATCATTTTGATCAGTGATTCAGATAAAGGCATAGGCAGCTTACTTATTGATTTTCTAGATCACTCTAATGTGGGAGGAATAACCAATCTACTAGATGAAGAGTCAAGATTCAATACTATCTCAGACTAAATTGAATCTGATGAATTTGAATAGGGATAAATGTCAAGTACTACACGTGGGCTCAAAAAATCAACCTCACGTGGTCAAGATGGGAGAAGTTCGATTGGATGGGAGTTTATTTTATTTTTTATTTTTATTTTTTAGAAAAATTTTCCACGGTTACATGATTCATTTTCTTACTTTCCCTTTCACCCCCCAAACCCTCCCCCCGCCATAGGCAACTCGCATTTCTACTGATTTTAACATGTGCCATTGATCAAGACCTATTTCCATATTATCGATAGTTGCATTGGTGTAGTCGTTTCAAGTCTACATCCCTAATCATGTCCGCATCAACCCATGTGTTCAAGCAGTTGTTTTTCTTCTGTGTTTCCACTCCTGCAGTTCTTCCTCTGAATGTGGGTAGTGTTCTTTTCCATAAATCCCTCAGAATTGTCCTGGGTCATTGCATTGCTGCTAGTACAGAAGTCCGTTATGTTCGATTTTACCACAGTGTATCAGTCTCTGTGTACAGTGTTCTTCTGGTTCTGCTCCTTTCACTATATATCAATTCCTGGAGGTCTTTCCAGTTCACATGGAATCCCTCCAGTTTATTATTCCTTTGAGCACAATAGTATTCCATCACCAACAGATACCACAATTTGTTCAGCCATTCCCCAGTTGAAGGGCATAACCTAATTTTCCAGTTTTTTGCCACCACAAAGAGGGCAGCTATAAATATTTTTGTACAAGTCTGTTTATCTATGATCTCTTTGGGGTACAAACCCAGCAATGGTATGGCTAGATCGAAGGGCAGGCAGCCTTTTACCACTCTTTAGGCATAATTCCAAATTGCCATCCAGAATGGTTGGATCAGTTCACAACTCCACCAGTAATGCATTAATATCCCAATTTTGCCACATCCGTTGGGAGTTTGAAAAAGATCCTGGTTTTTTAGAGACAGGTTGGTTGAGATGGCCTCTGAGATTCACTGATTCTGTGACTATAGATTCAATGTAAGTCAGCAGTGGATATGGTCTTAGACTGCATTAAGAGGCAAACAGTCCACAAGGAGGTAGTGGATGGGCCTTCTGACCTCTGCCCTCTTCAGACCTCATTTGACTGAAGGATTTCATTCAGGTCTTGGGAATATTTCAGAAGGATGCTGGGAGAGGGCACAGAAAATGACAACCAGGGTGCTGGAGGAAAGACCTTGAGGCATGCCCCGTGAGGACCTTGTGGAAGGAGCAAGGCTCCAGGGTAGGGTTGGAATATGAAAGTTCTCTTCAGCTATTGGAATGGCTGAAGGATGCCTAGTCTTGGTCTGTGTGCCCTGGAGGGCAGAATAGCAGCTCCTTGGAGGGAAAGAGGCAAATTTAAGCTAGGTGTATGGGGGGGATTAAAGAGCCAGCTAAGCTACTCAAAGCAGAGGAGGATGCCACTTGAGATTAGCTAAGGGGTTGCCTTTCCCTGGAGGTCTTCCGACGCTTCTTTAGGCACAGGCTGGGTGATCGCCTATTAGTGATGTACAGAACGTTTTTTTTTTCCCAGGCAAGGCTGGAATTAGATGGTCTCTGAGGTCCTGTGAAACTCTAAGATGCCACCCTGAAGTGGAGGCTGTCAGCCCTGAGAGGCACCATAGTGTAGAACGTCAAAGCCAGAGAGAACTCGGGCTATCTAAGACAGAAGAGACATAGAGCCTAGAATGTCATTCCCAGAAGCATCCTGAGGACGTAGAAAGCCAGAATTGGGAGCAGGGGGTGCTGGTCGATGTTGAGCCATTGTCTCTCCCCAAAGAAAGTGCCTGGGACACGTTTCTTAAAGGTTAAGCTGCATTAGCATGGCTTTCTCGAGTCTGTGATATCGGAATCATTGTGCAAAACAAAGTCGGAAGTAGAGCCCCGAATTAGAGTTGCCACTTGCTGAGGTGTAAACACTCACGCTGGAAATTTAACGTTCAGCCCTGTAGCTTGGAGCTCCCAGCACACTCCCAGCTAGAACTTGGAGCACAGAATGCCAGCACTAGGAGAAAACTTAGATATAGTCAAGCCCGGGAGAAACATTAGGAAATAGAACGCCAGAGCAGGGAGGCTCCTTAGCAACTATGTCCTCCAGCTGAATTGTTTTGCAGAGGATGAGACGGATGAAGGGTAACTGTTGGTCACTCAGTCCGAGGAGTCCAGTGGCGAGCGAGGCCTCTCCCAGGGCCCCGGCCACATCCTGGCTTTTGAAGTCTGGCCCTCTCATCCCCTCTCCCATCTGCCCCGGCTTCCAGACTAGGTTCCCTCTCTCTGATCTCCACCCTCAGAGAGGGTGAGAGAGAGGTGGAGGAGAATCTGCTGGAGAGGACAGATGGACGGGGGCCTTCATCCCAGGCCAGCCCTCCGTGGTGTCTGGCTGGAAGCCTGGCCGGGGGCCATCTTTCTCCAGGAAGCAAAAGTAGCTACCGTGGACAGATGGTCCCACTCAGGTCGGATCCGTGGGGGAGGGACAGCCGTGCGGCAGGCCACCTGAAAGAGAGGGGGAGGGATGGAGGAAGGGAAGAGCCAGGCCCATTCTTGGCCCCAAGACAAGGAACCCGAGATCTCCCACCTGGAGACAAGGGAGCCGGGTTGGGAGAGGGCGGCTGAGCAGGTGGGAAGGGCCCCAGGGGGTCTCTGCCTTCCCCAGGGAGCCGGGGGGAGGGATGTGGGCAGAGAAGCGGCGGGTGCGGGGAGGACCAAGGATGGCTTAGAGGATGGAGGAGCAAGGGCGCCCAGAGGTCATGGGCGGAGGGAGGGGCGCCTGCCGGCTCTCCCCATCCGCTCCCCTCCTCCTGGGCCCAGGCCCATCCCGGGATGCAGGGTGCCGGGTATTCGGGGCCTGCGCCCTCCATCACACACACGCGCCGGGGCTTCTGTTACTCTGGGAGCAGCCAGGAAGGAGAGAAAATGCTGACAAAGTCGGCTCCGGTTGTCATGGCAACCACAGCCCTAATTAGCGTGTGCGGCCTGGTTCTCTCCAGCATGAGGGGGGAGGGGGACGAGTCAAGGATGGGCGGGAGGGAGGAAAGGGAGCCCTCACAGCCCGGAAACACTGCATGCCGGAGCCTGCCGACCCCCTTCCTGCCTCTCTCCCACTTTTCCCCGATTAAGGGGAGGCGCCCCCGCTGTGTCTTCTTGACACCCTCTCCCCATCCTAACGAAGGCGACGTCTGCTCCCACCCCTTTTCCCCGAGTTCTCACTCAAGAAACGAAACCCTCTATTTCCTGGCCTCCTTCTCGAGGCCGAGGCTGGGGTTCATCTTCTGAAAGGAGGCCCGACCCAGGCATTCTCCCTCCCTCTCCGCTCCCAGCAGCATAGACTGTCAGAGAGGGAGGAGAGCTGAGACCTCAGAACACAGAACACCAGAGCTGGGAGGGACCTTAGAACACGGAACATCAGAGCTGGGAGGGACCTTAGAACACAGAACACCAGAGCTGGGAGGGACCTTAGAACACAGAACACCAGAGCTGGGAGGGACTTTAGAACACAGAACACCAGAGCTGGGAGAGTCCTTAGAACACAGAACACCAGAGCTGGGAGGGACCTTAGAACACAGAAACCAGCCTCCCATTTTACAGATCGATATACCGAGAGGAAGATCACTCTCCAAGTCACACAGCTAGTAAGTGAAAGGAGCTCTTCCATCGTGCCAGGTTCTCTCATCAGAGTTGGGCATCCTTCCATAACGCCCTCATCCCCCCACTCCACCTCAGGGTAATACAGCAGGAAGCAGACTGCTCGGAGATTCCGGGGAAGCACTACTTATCCTGGGGTCCCCTGTCTCCCTCCCCACTCTCGTCCCTCCAGAACACAGATGACCTCCTGGTAGCATCCGCAGAGTGCCCGAGTGATGATGAGGACCTGGAGGAGTGCGAGCCTAGTACTGGTGAGTGTCTCTCCCCCCTCCCCCTGGGGACCCCTGTCTGCTGACACATCTGGGAGGAGGGGGCGACCATCCCTATTCCACCCCAGGCCCCCCCAGATCTGGGACCCCCCAAGGGATGACTGCTAGGGCTTAGCTCTCCCCGACATCCCCAGCTCACCTCCCTTTCGTGACCAGGACCCAAATCTAGCCCCCACTTTGGACAGCCCCAACCCCCTCAACAGCTCCCCAGCCAAGTGGCAAGCAGGGCCCCATGGGAGCAAGCGTTCCGGCCCCCGTTGGAGGCTGTGGGGTCTGTAGCTTGAAGTGGATGGCAGGCAGACTGGGAGAGGAGCAGGGAGACATCTCTGCAGAGGGGCTGAACCACAACTCCCGGCAGCTCTCGGGTGCAGGGGGGTGGCGAGGGCGGCCGCCTAACTCCCATCGTTCCCCGCCAGAAGGACATCTCGCTCCTGGGAGCCTTTAGGGGGCCGGAGGGGGCCGGGCCCGGCATCAGGGCGGGGGGTGGCGAGGCCCGATACTAGCAGCCTTTGGAAAGAGGGGTCCCTGCAGCTCCCCAGGAGAGGCCGTCAGGCCTGGGAGATGTAGGTGGGGAGGACGGATGGTCAGGGCCGGCTGCCCACTCGCTCCTGGGCCCCCACCCAAGCACGTCCCTGCGGGGCTAGTCACAGGCACGATCAGACGGACAACGTAGAACAGAGAGGAGTGAACACTTATTGAGCACCTACTGTGTGCTGATGGGGAGAGCCAGAGTTTGGGGAGATGGTCAGAGGCCCATTTAGAGCACAGACGGTGCTTAAACCTCACCACACGGGGATGAATGCCCAGCACATACATGGCGCTTTGGGGCCAGTAACATGCCTTCTAGCCGTGCTCTCCTCTGACGTCTCTGGAATCCTCCTCGGCCCTGGGAGGAAGGAGAGAGCACGAAGCCTTCCTGGAGGAGGGGGTTCGGTTAGCACCAAGTACAGGCCCCGTGCATGCGCTGGAGGGATTCGTGTTGGCGACCCCAAAGAGGGGATGGCGTGAGCGCTGAGGCGGACAGGGAGGATGGATGGTCCGTGCAGGGAAGGAGGGGCAGCGCCCCATAGGCGGGGGGCCTTGAATGCCAGCCTGGTTCAGACGTGACCCTGGAGGCGGGGGAGAACCACCAGAGAGCATATGGAGGGGAGGCTCCGGTTTCAGGGAGACCCGTGCGGTGGCGGGAGTAAAGGGGAGACCAGGTGAGGCCAGGAAGGCAGGACGCAGGGACGGTGTGGGGGGAACCCAAGAGAGCCCGGCCGAGCCTCGGTCCTGGGCCAGCGGCGCTTCTCCGTCCTCTTGTCGCCTTGGTTTTGTGGCTGGCCAGAGTGAAAGAGGGAGGCCTGGCTGGCTGGCTTCGCACCCCGGCCTTGTCCAGGCTCGGCCCAGAGAGCAGCCTTTGTCCGGGGCCAGGGTCGCCCTCGGAGGCTGAGGTTCCACTTGGGGAAAGCCAGGCGCCCTCCGGCCCGCGGCGAGGCAGCCAGGCGAGGCTCCGGGGATAGCAGGCCCCGCGGGCACGATTGCGGCCCTGGCAGGCGCCTAATAGATGCTGAATTGAACCGAATGAAAAGGAAGACCGGAGAGGGCTGGATGGACTCGACCTGGGATGGGGAAGCGAGGAAAGAGTCGAGGATTCCAGCCTGGGCAACGGGGAGAATTTTAATAGCAAGTATTCCAGTTACTCAGCATTTATTGAACACCAGCTGTGTGCAGAGCAGGGCTGGTGGGTCTCCAAAGCGTCGTTAGGACAGTCTTGCACAGAGTTAGAATTCAGCCGGTAGGTGTCGATGCCTCCTCTGGACGAGGGTGCCTGACGGGCGTCGGGGAGGCGGCCCTCTGGGGAAGACTATCCTGGGAAGGAACGTGGCCCCGTGGCGGGGCGAGCACTGGGCAGCGCAGGATGGGGAGAGCGGCCGTGGGAGTGTAGCTGGTCACCTCATCGACGCCCCCATTTAAGATCAAGTAAACCGAGGCCCAGAGGGATCGGTGACCCGCCCAAAGCGCTGCGGGCAGAAGGTGGCCAGGCAGGACCTGCTCTGACCCGGCCCCTCCCTTCAGCCTCTGCCCGGCCATCGAGAGGCGCCACTTCAGCCCTTTCAGGCGTTCTCCGCCCAAAAGGAGCTTCCGGAACAGCCCACAAAATCGGGGCCTCCCCGTCTGGCAGGAGCAGCTTCACCCCCATTCCACAGTAGACTGAGGGAGGGGAGGAGGGCCCGAGGAGAGGGCTGGCCCGGCAGGCAGACGGGGGGAAGAGACGAACGGCCTGTAGACCGGGCAGCAGTCTGGGGCCCTGCCTGGGAAGGCCGAGGCCTCCCCGCCATGGCGAGCCTGAGGGCCTCTCTGTCGTGCAGCATCCTAGCAGCCTTGAACGAGGCGAGGGGGCGCTCCGGCAGGCGAGGGGGCGCTCCGGCAGGCGAGGGGGTGCTCCATCCGGCAGGCGAGGGGGCGCTCCAGGAAGGGCTCGTTTAGGGGTGGGAGGAGGCAGAGAAGCCAGAACATGGAACCAAGATGGGGCAGAAGCGGCGTGTGGGGCCCCAGAAATGGGCCGACGACCAGCCGAGCAGGGTCCAGCTTTCGGGGGTCCTTCTGCCGCTCCTGGGCCAGAGCCGTCTCTCGTAGATATGGGAACGGGGGGGCACCTCCGGCGCCTCTTGGTCTTCAGAAGGCGCCTTCTGCAAGAGGCTGGCCGGGCGGTTCTCGGCTTGAAGGGGAGGAAGGGAGAAGGCTGGGAAGAAGGGAAAGAGAGAGGGTCGGAGTCTTCCCTCGGAGGGTAGCCGCCCAGCCCAAGGCGCCATCTTTCCCTGGAGCGCTTGGCTCACACAGTTACGGCACCGCAGAAGGCGCAGCTCCGGGGGTGGTAGAGTATGTTATGGGGGCCTGCTCGGTTCTTAGAACCCAGTAACAGCCCTCACCCCGCCTCAGACCCTTCTAGATCTTTTGGAGAAGAGAGGATGGGCAGGAACGGGAGGCTGGAGAGGAGAGAAGAAGGTTGCAGAGAGGGCCTCCCTTCAGCAGTGGCCGGATGGGATGAGACTCTCTTATTCTCTGATGGACTCATAACCTCCTCTCCCTCCCCAACGATGGGGAAACCCTAAAGCAATGGTCGGCAACCTTTTTGGCTGCAAGAGCCACAAACGCCACACTTTTTAAAATGTCATTTCATGAGAGCCGTGCAGTGCTCCCAGTGCCGCTCCTGTAACAGCGCCTGAAAAAAATGGACTTTGTGGCTCCTGCAGAAAGAGCCGCTCTGGCCCTCAAAGGAGCCAGGTATGGCTCGAGAGCCACACGTGGCCGACCCCTGCTCTAGAGGGAGGGAGGCAGGCTTGAACCAGAGAGAGATGAAGAGGGATTTTTTTAAAACGCTTACCTTCCATCTTGGAATCAATACTGTGTATCAGTACCGCAAAAGAGCAACAAGGGCTAGGCAAAGGGGTTAGGTGACTTGCCCAGGGTCACACAGCTAGGAAATAGGGGAGGCCAGATTTAAACCCAGGACCTCCCATCTCTAGTCCTGGCCCTCTATCCGCTGAGCCACCCAGCTGCCCCAAGGAGGGATTCCATAGTGCTCAGAGACTGAGAGCTCCAACCCCAGTTTTGAATCAGGGGGCTTTCTACAGACTACAGCCTGGGCCTTCTCAACTCCAGTCAGCTGCTGGGGTTCCCCTCGGCAGGGGCAGGGCTCCTCCATTCAGCAGGTATTTACTGTTCAGGATCCACTGAGTGACAGGGTGTCATCAGAGATAAGGGGCCCAGGGAGAGGCAGTGGGGGTTGAGAAATGACTTATCCAAGACCACGTAGTCGGGAAGTAACAGAACTAGAATCCAGATTCCGATTGTCCAGATTGCAAATCGTTGAGTGTGTGCCAGGCATCTTCCAAACCATAGACTAGAGAGGAAAGAAACAGCCCCGTTCGCAGGGGGTATTTTCCCCAGCCTGTCGGTCCCAGGGCACAGGAAATTCTCCCTCCAGTGCTGAATTGCTGAGGGTGTGATGGGCACCCAAGCCTGCCCTCATACATCCCTCTGGGCCTTCCTGGGACCAGCGAGGCTTCACCCAAGGGCAGAGACATGGAGGGTCTGCACCCACGCCTGATGCTGTGCAGGTCCCACCCTTTACCCAGTGGCTGAACACTGGCACAGTCTCCCTCTTGCTGAGGGTGGTGGTCACTGGTTGGCAGACAGATCCTCCTCTGGAAGATAACAGAGTCCCACCTGGGCGCAGACCCTTCCTGTTGCTTCTTTCGCTGGTCCAGGCACAGAATGTCAGAGCTCAGGGAGCCTTTGGAATTCTTCTAGTCTAAGTTGTCCATTTTACATCTGAGGAAACCAAGGCCCGAGAGAAAGAAGGCATTGCCCAAGATCACCCACTGATTTAGGGGCAGAGTGAGGACTCTAACTCGCCTCCAGGTTCAGGCTTCTCCTCCTGCCTCATGTTTAAGAGAGGTCAGAGATGGGAAGAACTGGAACAAAAGGAGAAGGGCAAGAGTTCAAATCAATCATTCAACAAATATTCGTTAAACATTTACTATGCGCCTGACCCTGGGCTATGCAGAGAAGAAGTGAAAACAGACCCTGCCTGGGCAGCTGGATGGCATAGGGAGGCCCATGTTCAAATCCTGCCTCAGACCCTGACCAGCTGTATGACCCTGGGCAAGTCACTTGATCCTATTTGCCTAAAAAACAAAACCAAAGAACAACAAAGAAACAAAGCCTGCCCCCAAGAAGCTTCCACTCCAATGAAAGGGCCAATGTGTAAACAAATAGTTATATACTGGAGGAGGCTAGTAGCCTGGGACAGGAAGGAGCTAGGCTCTGGGGGCCCCCGGGAAGGGCCTCCTCCTGAAAGCTGCACCCACTCTGAGTCTCCCCATCCTATTTGGACTCTGTGGTATCTTTTTTTGGCAAAGGACAGCTTTCCTGCTTGGTTTTTTGAGCCTCCAGTGGAACCAGAGTAGAAGAATCCCCCAGGACAGCTTCTCCCCTCTCCCTCCTCACCCAGGCTCAGGGAGTAGAAAGTCAGTTGATGATAGTCCATTTGGTTTAGCCCATCCAGAAGCAAAGCTTAGCAGCTGCGATGACCCCTCGGGACTCCATCACAAGTTCTGGTGAAGGTTCCCCCTTCCCCTAAGGCTGGTGCTAGGGGCAGCTAAGGTGGCTTAGTGGACAGAGAGCTACGTCTAGAGATGGCAGGTCCTGGATTCAAATCTGGCCTCAGATACTTCCTCGCGAGGTGACCCTGGGCAAGTCCCTTTACCACCATCGCTCTTCTGCCTTGGAACCGATTCTATTGATTCTAAGACAGAAGGTGAGAGGTTTTTGTTTGTAAAGACTCGTCCTATGCTTTTAGCGTCTGGCCTGAGAGGGAGACAAATGCTTGTCATGACACACTCTTGGGGGGTCATGAGGATTCCTTTCTCGTATGGGTTTGGCCGTGTCACCGCCAACTTCCCGTCCAGCTCGAAGCGCTCATGATTTTGAGGAAGGGCCAGCAGCCTTCTGTCCACAGGAGCCACACCCAACCATAGCCTGGGCGAAACCCTTCCGGAAAGGTCTCGAGGACCTTCCGCCTCTGCCCCCCCCCCTTTCTCACTCCTAAAGTCTGTCTTCTGTGGAGGAAGATGGGGAGCAACAGAGAGCCCGACCTTCTCCCCCAGCTTCATTTTAGGAGCCTGACGGTCATCTAGCCTCAACTTCATTAGTGTTATACCAAACAGAGTCCTTTTTCAATCATGGTGGACTCTTGGTTACCCCATTTGGGGTTTCTTTGGCAAAGATACAGGAATGGTTTGCCATTTCCTTCTCCAGCTCATTTTACAGTGAAGGAAACCAAGGCAGGCAGGATCAAGTGACTTGTCCAGGATCACTCTGCTAATCAATAAAGAGAAGCCAAAATGTTACCGAGTTGGCCTGCTGGTCTACCAGCCAGACCTAGTTCCAGCCGAGCACAGACACTCAAGAAATGCTTGTTGGGTTAGGTTGGATCCGGAGAGCTCCATCTCTTTCCCTGCCGGGGTCCAGCAAGGGGCTGCCACATAAAGGGGCCTTAGAGGCCGCGGCAACGGGGCCGAGTTTTTCCCAAGTCATACCCATTGCTCAGATCATGGATGGCAGAATTGCCTTCGTCGCTCTATTTCCCATCGAAGGGAAGGAGGACGGATTTGGAGCCTCAGATTCGAATCCCACTTTTGCTGCTCCTCATTTGGTTCCCATCTTGGGGATTCGATTTCCTCCCTGCTGTTTACACCAGACATTAATGTCTACACATGCCCTCCGAGGAGCCTTCCAGGGCCAAGCTCTATCGTGTGAAGAACCTGGCTCTGCTCCTGGACATGTCCCAGAAGCCCGCAGAGGGATGGGGTCCCCGGGCCCCCCCCAGCCTGGCTTACACCTAAACAGAAAGCCATCAGATTCTCAGGAGAAATCGCCGCACAGGGCTAGCCAGGCTTTGAGCAGAGAGAGGTCACTTTTACTGGTCAGGAAAAGAATCAGAAATGGCTTGTGGAGGAGGGATCCCTTTGTTGATTTGGGGGGGCAGCTAGGTGGCTCCCTGGAAAGAGAGCAGATCCCCAGACAAGTTTGGCCTCAGACCCTTCCCAGCTGGGTGACCCTGGGCAAGTCACTTCACCCCCATTGCCTACCCCTGACCCCTCTTCTGCCTTAGTACTAATACACAGTATTGATTCTAAGACAGAAATAGGTTAAAAAAAAAAAAGACTAAATCTAGTCTCAGACACTTCCCAGCTGGGTGACCCTGGGCAAGTCACTTCACCCCAGCTGCCTAGCCCTGACCACTCTTCTCCCTTAGCACCAATACTTAGTATTGATTCCAGGCCAGAAGGTGGAGGGTTTTTTAGTCTAAATTGCCTTCTTTGCCGTTTTCCTGATCTGTAAGATGAGAGAGATTGGGCTAGATTGCTGCTCGGGTCCCTAAGCTCCGGATCTCTTGGCAAGGCTAGGGTCCTGCTCGGCGATGTGCATGGCTCAGGGACCGCCGGCCTTTATGCATAGACACGGGCATCGTCAGCCCCCGTAGGGGGCAAAGGGGAGCCATAGGCAAACCCAGGGCCTGGGGCTGTCGAGATGGATTTATTCTCCTCCGATGGTGCTCCAGAGTCCAGGGGGACCCACAGACTCCTTAATTGGATCTGCAGCAAACCAGTGGTTCCCCCGTGGGCGCAGAAGGCACACGGTCCTCTGCAGAGCCGCGGAAATGCGTCCCTGGGAAGCGTGGCTGCTGCTCCTTCGGCTCCCTGCCTGCCTCCTCAGACGTGTGTGAGGCCACAAGCGGAGGCAGGGTCCAGGAAGTCAGAGAAGGAAAGGGGAGGCCCCAAATGGCGGCAGATGCAGAGGGGGAGGCCCGTTGGGAGTCCTCGAGGCGGGCCCTTGGCCCCTCGCCGTGATTCCATGTGCTCTGTACAAAGGATGGAGGGCACGAACCATGGCTTTGGGAGAGACCTCACAGAGGAGGCAAGGGACTGCTCCAAGGCCTCTGGTAGGTCGATGGCAAAGTCCAGGCCACCCAGCCCCACTAGGAAGAGGTCCAGGCTCAGATGAGGAGGAGGGCGAGCATTTCTCTAGCACGGTAACATTCACCAAGTATTCTGCACTATTGTCCTTCCAACAACCATGGGAGATACGGGCTGTTATTATTCCCATTTTAGGGATGAAGATGTTAAGGCTGACAGAGGTAAAGCGAGTTGTCTAGGGTGACACAGTAGGTAATAGGTTGGATCTGGAGTCCAGAAGACCTGAATTCAAAACCTACCTCAGACTCTTGCTAGCTGTGTGACCCTGGGCAAGTCATTTAGCCCCTCGACTTTAGCTTCTTCATCCATAAAATGAGGATAAGAATTGTGCCTGCCTCCCATGGTGGTCCTGGGGTAAAATGAGATAAGATTTGTACACTGCAATGCAAACTTTAAAGCACTCTCTACTAAGCGGCTGAGGCAGGGTTTGAACCCAAGTTGAGTCAAGTCGAAGCAACAGGAATTATTAAAGCACCTACTGTGTGCTGGGCCTGGGGGTTACAGAGAGGCTCAGACGGTCCCTGCCCTCAAGGAGCTCCCGGGCTCTAGGAGGGGGCCACGTGCAAACAGTTCTCTACAAAGAAGATGGATACAGAATAAAGTGTAGCGATCCAATCAGAGAGGGAAGGCAGGCACCGTTGTTAAAGGCAATCAGAGCAGGCTTCCTGTAGAAGGTGGGATTTTAGTTGAGACTGGAAGAAAGCTGGAAGCGGTGTTGAGGAGGGAGATTATTCCAGGCGTGGCAGACAGCTCCTGAAAATGCATGCAATGGGCGGCAGCTGGGTAGCTCAGTGGATGGAGAGCCAAGCCCAGAGACCGGAGGTCCTGGGTTCAAATGTTGCCTCAGACTCTTCCTAGCTGGGTCACTGGGCACGTCTTACTGAACCCCACTGCCTAGCCCTGACTGCTCTTCTGCCTTAAAACCACCCAGTATTGATTCTAAGATGGAAAATGGGGCTTAAAATCTTCCTGGAATGTTCTGTGCCAAGGACAGCCCAGAGGCCAGTCACCGGACCTCAGAATAGAGGGATGGCAGGAGGCCAGTGATGTATTCGAGCCTGGAGAAGTAAGAGGGGGCTAGTTTAGGAAAGACTGTGAATGCCAAGCAGAGACGTTTCCTTTGGATCCTGGAGAGGAGAGGGAGCCACCAGAGCTGCTAACAAACGTTAAACCCCCTCCTTCCCTCCTAGAATCAATACTCTTCTGGGTTCCAACAAAGAAGAAGCAGCAACACAGGGCTAGGCCACAGGGGCCAAGTGACTTCCCCAGGGTCACCCAGCTAGGAAGTGTCTAAGGCCAAGGGCCTCCCATCTCCGTCCGGGCCCCCTGAGCCCACCCAGCTGCCCCCAACCAGTGCCCTAAGAAGATCAGTCTGACAACTGAGTGGATAAGGGGTTGCTGTGGGAAGAGGCTTGAGTCTAAGGAGAATAACCAGCTATGGGGTGATGAAGAGCGGGCGCAGCGTCAGAGGAGAGAAGGGCAATCGGGGAGAGATTTCACTAAGGGAAGACTGGCAAGGTTTGGAACACGTTGGATTTGGAGGGTGAGAGAGAGAGAAGAGCAGACTTTGAGCCGGGTTAGTGAGGGGACAGCAGCGCCCTCCCTCCACCATTCAGGGAGCGGGAGGGGACAGCTGGGGGGAGAGGAGGAGAGAACCAGTGCAGGGTTGGGCGCGCTGAGTTTGAGCTGACTGCCCGGTATGCCGCTCCGCAGGTCGGGGAAGAGTTTAGGGCTGGATAAGTAAATGGGCGAGCCAGCAGCAGAGAGATGATGGGCGAATCGGGGTAGGGGGCACCGATAATCCCCAGTAAAATAGCAGAGACAATAGTCCGCGGGGTCCAGATGAAGGTGAAGATCCTGGAATGGATAGGAGGGTGGTCAGGAAGATGGGAGAAGAGACGAGGTGGCAGTGGCGAGTGATGGGCAGTGCCAGAGGCGGCAAGGAGAACTCGGGAAAGCTCGTGGGAGTCGGCCGCTAACCTTGGACACAGTCACTCCAGTGGAGTGATGAGGTTGGAAGCCAGCCTGGAGGGTCAGGAAGCGTGAGAACAGGCGGCGGAGACCCCGACCTTCTTCTCGAGGAGGTTGGCCACCACAGGGAGGAAATCTAGAACGGGAGGTCGGAAGATCCACGGATCCAGGGGGTTTTCTGAGGATGGGGGAGACGAGCAGGGGAGAAGGAAGCAGACGGGGAGAGTTTGAAGATGGGTGATAGAGTGGGGATGCCAGGGGAGGGGGCAGCCTGCTGGGGAAGATGGGCTGGAGTAGAATCGCCTGTGTGGCAGAGGGATTTGCCTTGGCAAGGAGAAGGGGTGTAAGACAGGCGGAGACCGTGTGGACGCATCAGAATGATAAGGAGGGGAGAAGAGAGAGTCCTGGGTGAAGAGCCTCCATCTTTTCCGAGAAACACAGAGCAAAGAAGGTTTGAAGAGGGATAAAAAGTTTGGAAAAGCCTCTGTAGAGGGGGGAAGAGCGAGCTGATGAGGCAGCTCTGAGAGGACGGCCGTGCAGCAGTGAGGGCTTAGTGGAGATCACGGAACGGAAATCTGTCGTGGAGCCTCGCACTGCCATCTTCGTACAGGAGGAGGAGCAAAGGCAGGAGGTGATGGGAGGAATCTAGGGCGGAGGCTTGGCAAGGAAAGATCAGGGATGAGCTAAGAGGCCTCCGAAGGAGACAATGGAGAGCCGAACAATTCACCAACGGACCCAACATATCCCAGGCAGTGAGGAACACAGTTGACTTGAACTCGTCTCCTTCACACGTTCTCTGAAGCCCACATCAGCCATTCCGTTTAACTTGAGAAGGATTTATTAAGCACCTGCCCTGTGCCAGGCACAGGGAGGCCCAGACAGGGACAAGGCGATCCGTGCCTTCAAGGGACTAGAATCTCACGAAAATGGCCACCACGTGGCCTAGTGCTCCAATTCCAGCCATTTCCGCCTCTGAGCTCCCCACTAGCCCCGGGAGGGAGTTCCACGGGCATTTTCTGGTCCAGACTTCCCTAGTGTAAAGGGCTTCTGGTGAGGAACCTGCCCTCTGCAGACTGGCAATAGCTCTACAGTTTATAGTATCACCAAGAGTTAAGTGACTTGCCTAGGGTCACAGAGCCAGTATATGTCACAGGCAAGACTTGAACTCAGATCTTCCTAGAAGCAAGGCTGACACCCTAAACACTAGTCCATGCTGCTTCGATGTGAATAGTAAATAGCATTGTGCCATTTTCCAGTTAAGGAGTCCAGGGTTGAGTTGGATCATCCCTTGCACAGTCACAGAGCTGTCCAGGGTCCAAGGTGAGACTGGAATCCAGATCTTCCAGAGACGATGGCAAATTGTGTGGTCCAGAGCCAAGGGAATTAAGGAAGGGAGGGACCCCTGGGATCTGTGGTAGTTAGCGAGGGCTTCCTGGAGGAGGGGGCCTTGAACGTGGGACTTGAAGGAGCAAGTGAAAGTTGGAGGAAGGCAAGAGAAGGGCATGCCAGGCACGCAGGTGGAGAGGCACGAATGGTCTGGGAGCACTGCCAGGAAAGAACCGATCAGCTCCAGAAGAGTGTGGGACCTGGAAAGGGGTGAATCGGAGGCAAGACTGCGTTGCTGAGAGCCTTGAGGACCACCCTGAGAGGATTTCCGCTCTTTCAGCGTAAACCTGTGGGCAGCTGGGAGTCATTGATGGTTATCTAGCAAAGGGATGAGCCAAGCTGTGCATTTCGGAACGAGCACTTAGTAGAGGCAGGACTGGAAGGAGGAGAGGCTGGAAGGAAACCCAAGACGAGCGGCGATCGCCGCGGCTCAGCAGAAATAGTCTTGCCCTGGGGAGTCGGGGGGCTCGGATGTCACCCCAGCTCTGCCACGGAAACGCTACGCAAGACCCCTGCCCCGCTCTAGGCCTCAGTTTCCCGTTTACACCGCAAGAAGGTTGGCCTGAGCAATGTCTAAGACCCTCGATGGCCCTGACGCTGCGTAGGCCGATGAAGACGCACAGACAGGGAGGAAGGCCACGAGAGGGAGACGTTGGCACAGGCAGGGCAATGGCTGGAGGGAGCTGGGGCTAACGGAGAGGAGGGCCCCGGGATCCAGGGCCCATCAACAGAATTAGGTGCCCCTGTGTGCAGCCTTGTCCTAGGTCCTGGGAAGACTCCTCTGGATCTAAAGGCCACAAACATGGGCATCTCCAAGGCCGGAATCTGCAGCCCATCCACATATGCCCAGCCTACATGGCTCTCATCCATTCCCTCCCCTCAGTTCCCCACAGGGAGCCCACCCAACGTGCTGGGGGCTTGCTTAGGCTTTCTTGCCGTCTTAACCCTCACCTTCCATCTGCGGATCGGTACTACGTATTGGTTCCAAGGCCAGAAGAGTGGTCAGGGCTGGGCAGTGGGGCAATGGGCAAAGTGACTTGCCCAGGGTCACACAGCTTGGAAGTGCCTGAGGTCAGATTGGAACCCAGGACCTCCCATCTCTAGGCCTGGCTCTCCATCCACTGAGCCACCCAGCTGCCCCTTATCTTTTTTTTTTTCTTTTAAATGGTTACCTTCTGTCTTAGAATCTATCCTGAGTATTGGTTCCAAGGCAGAAATACTGTAAGGAGCAGGCAACTGGGGTTAGATGAGCTGCCCAAGGCCACACAGCTAAAAATGATCTGTGGCCAAATTCGAACCCAGGACCTCCTGTTTCCAAGCCTAGCTCTCCATCCACGGAGCCACTTGGCTGCCACATTTTCTTGCCATCTTGAAGCCACCGACAGAGCACGAAAGCTGTCCATGGAGAGATCGTCCCTTCCACTCCGCATACGAAGAGCCCGTCGTCGTCTTTTCACCTCCTACATCTCTTCGATGAGATCCTCTCCACGGGGAAGAAGGGAAGGAGCCGGCCAGCGCTGAAAAGCCGCACCGTTCTTTTCATGACTCCCAGCTCCTCCCCGAACCCAGCGGGCCCCCTTTTTTTCCACACCGATCTCCTTCGAGCCCTGGGCTGTGGCTGTGAGTCATGGAACACTGCGGTGTCTGAAGAAGTCCCACTTAGGATGAGCCAAGGACAGGGAAGAGCCACGCGGTGGGTCTGAGAGGCCCGGCACATCCCTAACGAGAAATGACCCAAAAGGCATCAATATTGCCCCCCAGGAGATCGGGATCAAAAGAGGCCGCAGGAAGCGGGCAGCGACAGAGGCCGAGTCATCTCCGAGAACGTCCCTTCTTTTGGGAAAAGGACCCACAGGGATGAATGCGAGATGATTTGGGGAGAGCAAGAAGACCAGCGATGGAGGAGCTGAAGGGAAGGAGCTTTGCCCGACAGACGCTGGCATCCCAGGAATCGGGTCGGAGGCTCGTGCTCATAAGCCAAGGACAAGAGTTTGGGGAACAGCAAAGGGGCCGGCGTGAGGGGAAAGAAGAGGGCTCCGAGGTGGGTCATGTGAAAGGACTCCGAAGAGGTGGCCTGGAGCCATGCTCTGAGGAGGTTTGGGGTAGGTACTTGGAGCGGAGGCAGTGAAGAGAGCAGGAGAGGAAGAGAAGGGAAAGGAAGAAGCCTACTGTGTGCCGGAGGCTTTCTTAGCTCCTTTGATCAGCCGCCCTGTGAGAGAGTGCTGTTATTATCCTTCCGCCCTCATTCTGGGAAACTGAGGCAGAGAGAGGCAAAGTGCCTTGCCCAGGGCCACCCAGCGAGTGTCTGTAGTCAAATCTGAACGGGAGGCTTCCCAGTGCCAGGCCCAGCCATTTATCCTCTGCGTCACCAGCTGCCTCAGGGAGCCCGTCAGTCAATAAATATGAAGTACCGACTGTGTGCCGGGCACTGTGCTAAGCTGTGCCGGAGGATACAAGCAAAAAGAAAGGCAGCCCCTGCTCTCGAGCTTCCAGTCTAGTGGGGAAAATAATACACGGAAGGGAGCTGAAAGGTGGAGGAGGAGGTACCCAGCTTGGGGGCATGATCAAGCCCCAAGTATTGCTGCCCACTGGCAAATGACGATTGGCCTGGCTGCCCTCATTAAATGGAAGTTCTTTCTTTGTTTAAGAACCCTCTCTCCAATCTTAGAATAACACTGTGGATTCATGTGGCAGAAGGGCAGTAAGGAATAGTCAACGGGGGTTAAATGACTTGCCCAGGGTCACACAACTAGGAAACATCTGAAACCAGATTTGAACCCAGGACCTCCCATCTCTAGGTCTGGCTCTCAATCCCGAGCCACCCAGCTGCCCCCTAAATGGAAGTTCTAAGAGGAGCTCTCCACCTTCCAATCTGAGGGCAGGCCCCACGGGCACAGGATCCTAATGGGGTGTGAGTTCGAGGACTGGATTGGAAAGGTTCCTGGACAAGTAAGGACATACCAATAGGGCTCCCAGGTGTCCAGGTGCTCCACGGGAGGCAGCCTGGTGGGAAAACAGAAGGGAATGATGTGGTCCAAGTTGTGCCTTCAGAAGGTCATTTTAGCAGCTCTGTTTAAAGATGGTTTGGAGAAGGGAGAGACTGGAAGCAGAGAGGCCAATTAGGAAGCTATTGGGGGACTGACAAGGGCAGGAGTGGTTGGGAAAGGGTTAAAATTTGAGTAAGGGTTAAAAATAGGGTGGTGAGGGAAGCAGAGAGAAGGGAACAAATAGGAGAGGCTTTGTATAGATAGGCAGAATCCACAGGAGCTGGAAATCGATTGGCGTTTGGGAGTGAGAAAAAGGGATGAGTCAGTGATGACTCCAGGGTGGTGGATTTGGATGACAAGGATGGCGGCGCCCTCAGTGGAAAGAGGGAAGCCCGGAGGAGAAGCACACTTAAAGGAAAAGATGGCGAGCTCATGCTTCCATCTCGGCCATGTCGAACTTGAAATGCAGATGAATAATCCAGGTGGAGGTGACAGGTGAAGAGAACACGGGCTTTTGTGGTATGAAGTTGGAAAAAAGAGGGGCCTCAAGGCAGATGGCTTCAATTTCTTAGTGAAAGTAGGAGGCGAGGTCATCTGCGAAGGAAAGGCACTGGAGCGAGTGGGCCATGGGGAACTCTTAAGTTATGACAGACAGGAAGTTTGGAGTGGCTATTATAAAACACAACTGCCATTCAGCGGTGAGGGCCCGGATGACATCAGACCCCAGGACATTTTAGGACCCAGAGGCGAAGTTTGCTGATTGCTCTTAGAGGGATTCCTCAGGGAGGAGAGAAAATCTATGGCAAGGGAATTGTGAGTTGGGCAGGGGTTTGAGGGGGAATCTGAAGGTTGAGAACTGACAGGACGCGAATGGACAAGCAGGCAAGGAGAGAGGAGAGTGGTCAGTGACCTGCTCAACCATAAGGTCCATACTGTGATGAGAAGAAAGTGAAACTAGTACAGAGATGATGGATTGGCGAGCCAGGAAGGGATGGAGAAACTGAAGGTCGTAGTGGGCATAGGATTAGGAGGAGAGGGGGAGAATGGAAGGATTGGAGATTAGGATTAGGGAAGAGAGTGACAAGAGTCTGGGATTCATTGAAGTGAGTTAGAGGGGTGATGGGGTGCCCAATCTATCAGTCGATGAGCATTTATCAAGCATTTGCTTAGGTGCCCAGTACCTCAGTCACACAGCGGAGGCTAAAAAGGGTGTAAACCAATACTGAAGTCCTAAAGTCTGAGAGAAGAGGTTGGGCTTGAGAGAAAAGCTGTGAGCCTGAAGCTAAAATCCTTGAGAAAGAACGGAGGGAGAGCTGGAGGCTGGCATAGTTTGTCAAAAAGAATCAACGTGTCCTGGGGGGAACGCGCTGGAGAAGAGGCAGAGGACCTAAAGTTTGACTCTGACACTTGAAGCCTAAATGTGACCTTGTGCAAGTCATTTCTTTCCTATCTCAGTTTACTCTTATGTAAAATGAGAGGTTTGGACTAGATGACCTCCCAGGTCCCTCCCAGTTCTAAATGCGTGTCCCATGGGGGCAGATGGAGGAAGTACAGGTAGAAGGAGAAGAACTGAAGGGAGGAGAGGTTGCAGAGTGAT
>NC_058135.1:287668548-287671198 GCF_016433145.1 Gracilinanus agilis | reverse complement strand
CCCGGTGGCTGGCTAGCTTAGCTGGCGTACTGACCTGGGGCCAAGGGGCAGGAAGGGTTTCCTGTCTGCTTCCCAGAATGCACCCCCATAGCAGCCCTCCTGGGGATTTTGCCACTGAACAGACCCTCTTTGGAAGAGTGATGACTTGTCCTTGCAGACGATTTCTCCCTGACCCTAGTTGGGGAAATGGAGGCTCATGTGGGCTCTTGGGATTATCTCTGGCCTGTCAACGGGGCTGGTGCTGGTGCAGGTGAGGCTCAGAGGATGGAAATCACTGACTGGAGCCGGAAAGGACATTAAAGGTTGTATGGTTCAGCCCTCCCCCATCCATTTGAGAGTTGAATAACCTGGAACCCATCAAGGTGACGTGACTTGACAGAATCCCACAGAAGCCCCCACCTAACTGGTACCCAATTACTCATCTGTACAACAGCGGTCTCCAGGGCGTGGTTATCCTGCCTCCCGTGACAGAAAGCTCACTACCTCCCGAGGCAGCCCATTCCCCTGTAGCTCTGGCTAACTGAGAAGGTTTTTCCAAATATTGGGCCAAAATCTAGCCATTACTCCGAGTTCCATCTCAGGGCCTGGCCAGAACAAGGCCAATCCTTCTTCTAAGACGAGCGATCCTTGTTTTAAAAACCATTTTTAAACCCTCAGCTTCTGTCTTAGAATCAAATATCAGTTCCAAGGCAGAAGAGAGGTAAGGTCTAGGCAATTGGGGTTAAATGACTTGCCCAGGGTCACACGGCTAGGGAATGTCTGAAGCCAGATTTGACTCCAGGACCTCCCATCTCCAAGCCCGGCTCTCTAACCACTGAACCACCTAGCTGCCCCTTGACAAACGATCTTAGCCTGGAGTCCAGGAATGTGTGGACTTGGATGGGGGGAAAGTCCATTCTTCTTTCAGTCTAACTGGTCTCCTTTGAAATCTTAGGCATTTTATTTAATGCCTTTAAAACCAGGATTCCGAGGGGTCTCTAGGCTTCACCAAAGGGGTCCAGGATAAGCCAACAAGCCGACCAGCATTTATTAAGCAAATTCTGTGTGCCAAGTACTCTGGGAATTCAGACACCAGCCCCTGCCTTCAGTGAGCTCCCATTTGAATGGGGGGAGGCAAAACATTTGAAAAAATGACCCCCAGAAGGTTAAGAGCCCTTGGTCTAAGGTCACCCGGGCGGTGAGTGGCGGGGGTGGCCTTAAACCCAGAATCCCTCATACTGTACCGGAGAACCCCAAAGCCTCATGGGGGAAGAGACCTCAGTTTAATCCAGCCCACCCTCGATGGGGAACGCCTGCTCCCCCCATCATCCCAGCCTCTACTGAGAGACAGCCAGTGATGGGATGTTCACTGCCTCTTGAGGTGGCCCATTCCTCTCCTCCATGGCTCTCACACATTGCTGGGCAGCTTCCCTCACATGGAGGGATAAGAATGAGAATGTTTATCCCCAGAACCACTCTGCATGGTAGTTGCCCCCCCCCCCGCAGTACGTATCATTATTATCACCATTTTACAGCTGAGGAAACTGAGATAGACAGTAGTGAAGTGACTTGCCCAGGACCACACAGATATAAGGATCTGAGGCTGGATTTGAACTCGGGTCTTGCTGACTCCAGTCTCACTGATCTTTCCACCATGGTGCTACCTAAATCTGGCTCATTATCTCAGCTAAGTCACTTCCCTTTTCTGGGCCTCAGTTTTCCCATCTGTAAGATAAAGGTATTGGAAGACAAGACACCCTAAGGTGCCCAAAAGTCTATAAAACTCTGAAACCTCTGAATGCTACTGGGAAGGGGCTGGGAAGCAGTCACCGCACTGGAGAGGGACCAGGGAAGGCTTGGAGATCATCAGCTCTGAGATTCCAGGCAATGTATTGGGGATCCACAGGCTTGGGAGACCCAGAAATCCTTCTGTTATTCAATCGAGCACTTTTGTGTGCCAGTCCCTGTGGGGCCAGATGACTAAATATGAAACAGAAAGAGAAAAATGCCAAGTATCAGGAAATGGAGAGAGGCAAGAGACCCAGGAGAGAAGCACTGGGGGAGCCACCAAGAAGGGATCCGGCCAGGGTTCCTCTAATAAGTGATGCCTGACCTGAGAGCCAGGCCTAGAGATGGGAGGTCCTGGGTTCAAATTTGACCACAGACACTTCCTAACTGTGTGACCCTGGACAAGTCACTTAACCCCCATTGCCTAGCCCTTATTGCTCTTCCACCTTGGAACCGATGCATCATGTTGATTCTAAAATGGAAGGTAAGGGTTAAGAGACAGAGAGAGAGAGAGAGAGAGAGAGAGAGAGAGAGAGAGAGAGAGAGAGAGAGAGAGAGAAAGAAAGAAACTGGTGCCTGAGCTGAGCCTGTGAGGGAACTAGGAATTCTAAAGGGCAAAGGTAAAGAAGGGATGCACCCCAGGCATAAGAGAGCAGAAGGAAGCCTTGGCAAAGCCACTGAAGTACAAGGGAGATTCCCTCAAGGGGTTGCCCTCTTAGAGTGTGTGGGGAGATAAGTGAAATCAGTCCTAAGTCATAGGGAAGGTTTAGAGCTGGAAGAGACCTTGGGAGCCCAGAAAGTCAAATGCTTTATTTTATAGATGGGGAAACTGAGGCTGAGAAAGGTTCACTGTCTTGCCCAGGATTCCCACAGCTAGTAAGTG
>NC_058135.1:287654201-287663448 GCF_016433145.1 Gracilinanus agilis | reverse complement strand
AAGAAAGAAAGAAAGAAAGAAAGAAAAGAAGGCAAGAGGGAGGAAGAGAGGAAAAGAGGGAGGTAGGGAGGAGTGGATGAGACTCAGAAGACCTGAGTTCAAGCTCTAACTGAAATTTTTTAACTGTGAGCCTAGGCCAGGGCTCCCGGCTCAGGGCAAAGAGGTGACTTCTCTGAATCTCAGTCTTTTCCTTGGTGAAATGGAGACAATAATGCTTTCACTTCCTACCTGGTAGGGCTGGGAACCTCTTCCCCTTCTCCAGGACTACTTAATTTTTGTTGTTATGTCTCCAGCCCATAGCATGAAGTCTGGCATGCAGTAGGCCCTTTATCTCTCTGTCTCTCTTTCTTTCTTTCTCTGTCTCTGTCTGTCTATCTCTGTCTGTCTGTCTGTCTCTCTCATTCCCTGATATAACCTCAGCTGGTTGAGGGCAGGAGCCGGCTCATTACCCCGCTGGTCTCTGCTGTCAGGCCAAACGTTAAGGGCTCCCTAGCATCTTGCCCCTTTAGGAAGATGCCCTCTGGGGAGACTGATCACACCAGAGCTGAGAGCATGCCACAGTGGCAGGTGGCAGGGTCCTCTCTGTCTCCCCCAACCGTGTCCTAGGGCTGCCCAGGGCAGGGGCCACTCACTGGCTCTTGACATCCTGGATGGTGTCCGGCAGCGGCAGGTTCAGGGTTTCAGGCAAGAAGAGGGAAGCCAGGCCAGAGATCACAGGTACGGCTCCGTAGATGATCAGGGGCAGCAAAGGATTGAACTGGCCCAGCAACCTCACCAGGGGCCCCAGGGTGGAGCCCAGGCGTGCAGTCATCTGGCCCCCGCCAACAGCCGTCATTCTGGGGAGGACAGGAGTGCCAGGGGGAAGCAGGGACAGCCCTGCCCAGTCCCAGCTGGCATGGAAGAAGGCAGTGGCCCCTGGGACCCTGTGCTGAGGGTACCATCTTCCTGCATCATGCAGGGCCCTTCCCCTGTCTTTCCTGTCTGCTCCATGGCACCTCCCCGGCAGCCCCAGAGGTCCCCCAATGTCGGGAGCTGGGGGCAGGACCGAGCTCTCTCCAGAAGCCCGGCTGCATGGCTGTTGAACGCCCTCCCATTTCTCCAGGGGCATTCAGGGGCGCCAGGGTGGAGGAAGGCTGCAGGTGTGCAAATGGTGGAAGAGCCAGAGGGCTAGTGTGCTCTTGGGACGTGAGTGTGTTACGGGGCAGGGAGGGAGTCTGGTGAGCCCAGGGAGGGAATGGAGGCACAGAAGGCGATGCGAGGTGTGGGCAGCAGAGCCCCGCCATCGTGGGCTGTGTGAGAGAGCCTGCAGAGAGGCCCCTCTCGTCCCGGAGGAGCCCCCCAGCAGACCCAGCCAGGCTCCTCCCCGGCTCCCAGCTCTCACCCCCACGTCCTTACCTGAGCACTGTGGGGAAGAGCTCGCTGCAGTAGACGACAAGGCAGGTAAAGGCCGAGCCCACGAAGCCGATTCCCAGCACGGCCAGGGTGATCCGCAGGGTCTGCAGCTCTGCGGGAAACGGTGCGGAGTGAGGAAGGACAGAGGGAAGGGGGGACACACCCATCTGGGTGACCCCCTTAGCCCCGAGGGCCGGCCGGCTCCTTCAAGAGGACAGAGAATGTGGCGGCTCCATCTATGGATCGGGGCAGCTGGGTGCCGGGCCTGGAGTCAGGAAGACCTGAGTTCAAATCTGACCTCAGACTAGTTGTGTGACCCTGGACAAGTCGCTCCACCCTATTTGCCTCAGTTTCCTCATCTGTCAAATGAGCTGGAGAAAGAAATGGCAAACCCCAGGATCTCTACCAAGAAAACCCCAAAATGGTGTCAGGAAGAGTCAGACACAACCGAAACAACTGAACAACAAAATAGGGATAACAAGGGCACCGGACCTCCCAGGGTCACTGTCAGGATCAAATGCTTGATGACCTGGGGGGCAGCTGGGTAGCTCAGTGGATTGAGAGCCAGGCCTAGAACCCAGGAGGTCCTGGGTTCAAATCTGGCCTCAGACACTTCCCAGCTGTGTGACCCTGGGCAAGTCACTTGACCCCCATGGCCTACTCTTACCGCTCTTCTGCCTTGGAGCCAGTACACAGAATTGACTTCAAGACGGAAGGGGAGGGCTTAAAAAAAATGCTTGATGACCTCCCGAAGCCTAGGTCAGTGCCACTTGTCATCACTGTTGTTGCTACGGTTACCGATGAGTACCATGAAGCCATTAAGGGGAACAGCAGGCCCCTGGGCCAGTCCCTCTCGGGGGTTCCCCGTGTCCACCACCCACACTCTAGAACCACTGGGCAAACCCTCAAAAGGTTTGGGGGGGCCTAGTTCTTGGGCATCGAATAGCCGAGACACAGGCTTTGGGGTACTAACAGTAGGCTGACTTCCCGGCTGTGTGACCCTGGGCAAGTCCCTTAACCCCCGCTGACCAGCCCTCGGCGCTCTCCTCTGGAACCAACGCTGCCCTGACTCTAAGACAGAAGGGACGGGCTTAAAAGAACCAAAGCAGAGACGGGGAGCTTCTGGAGGGCAGCTTCGGCGCCGGCACACCTGGCTAGTCGCTGCTGGGCCTGGC
This sequence comes from Gracilinanus agilis, assembly GCF_016433145.1. NCBI lineage: Eukaryota > Metazoa > Chordata > Mammalia > Didelphimorphia > Didelphidae > Gracilinanus > Gracilinanus agilis. Next base: position 287,660,881 of record NC_058135.1, on the reverse strand, counting down.
AAAGGGCCCGAATGGCCATCCGGCCACCCCTCACTCACCCGGGGGCACCATGGTGTTGGCCAGAATGCAGAGGCCGGCCAGGATCAAGGATCCCGCTTGGGTGAGGCGCCGGCCCAGGCGGTTCATGGCGAAGAAGGCGCCCATCTTGTTCGGCATGTCGATGGCGCCAATGAGCGCCTGGAGCAGGAAGACGTCGCTCCCCAGGCTCTGCAGGTCCAGGGCGAGACCGTAGAAGGTGAACCCGAAGGCGTACCTGGGCGGAGCGGGCAGCAGAGAGGCCGGCGGAGCCCCGGAGTCACTGGGGTCCTCTCCCCACTGAACCCATCCCATGGCTTCAGGTTCCCCTCAGTTCTGGCTCGGACATTTGGGGTTCTAAGGCTCCGGAGCCCCCCACAACTCTGATTGGTTTTCCCCTTCCAAGACCCTTCCCGGCCCTGCCATCCTCCGGCCGGGAGATCCCCTCCCCGCCGGCTCTGATGCTCTGTGATTCTGGGGTTCGCTTAGGCGGAGTCTGCCCCCAGGCTGGGCACCCCGATGGGTCATTTCCCCGAGCCATGGGCCATCGGTGGGCACACACTACTTACACATCGGGGGCCTGCCAGGCTGGATGGGGCGCGAGGAGGACCGGACGGGGCGAGGGCTTGGCGCCGACCTCCTCCCCACCGGTCCGAGCCAGGCTCTGGCCCCTCCCCTCCCACAAGGCCTGGAATGAGCCCCCGGAGCGCCCCCGGGCAGCGGCACCCACCAGACGGAGAGCATACAGCAGAACCGCTTGCACAGCTCCGGGGTTCGGAAGAGATCAGCCATGGAGTGCCGCTGCGTCTCCGAAGCCGTTAATTCTTCCCGCATGGTGGCTGTCACCGTCTGGGAAGGGAGACACGAGGAGGACGTCAGACTGTGAGGAGAGAAGGAGCTGGGAGCCACAGTGGCCCGCAGGTCCTGGAAGAACTTGTCTTCGTGGCTTCTGTGCCTGTCACGGATCTCCTCTTGAACCCCCGGACCAAGGGCGGCTCGCCCCGATAAGCTGTTTACATTTCCTTGGCCGCCGGCATCCCTCGGACCCCCAGCCTCGGGTCCTCTCAACAGCCTGCTCTGTGACCCTTCTTGGGCAAGTCAGTCCTTTACTTTCTGTGGGCCTCGGTTTCTTCATCTGTAAAATGGAAGATTCGATGATCCCTTCTAGTTCCAATAATGTAGGATCAAATCCAGCTGCCGGTTACTCAGTTTTCTCCATTGGCCAGAGTATCTCCTCTGTCCCTTCTCGCTACCCTTCAGCAAAGTCTAGGCAGCAACTAACAGGCCTAGAGAGGCAGGGAAACTTGGGTTCAAATTCTACCTCTACTACTTACAATCTCCACGACTTTAGGCAAGTTGCTACACCTGTGCGGGCCTCAGTTTCCTCTTCTGTAAAATGAATCAATTGGACCTCAAAGGTACCCTCCAGACCTAAATCTCTGATCCTACAATCCCTGCCCACCAGGGGCCACTCCGTGTAAAGCACTTGGTGCCCTCCTGTCTTGGGGGAAACTGGTAGAGAAAGTGGAGAGAGGGGTAGGAAAGAAGGAGGACCGAAGGCACCCAGTGTCCGGGGCCCTGACACCGGGAGCCTCCATTAGAGGGCCAGATCCAGGATGCTTGGGTTCCAATCCCAACCCCTACTATAAGTGGCTTAGAGCATATTGGGTTAGGATTAGGCTACCCAGCCCCTCCTTCTGAGCCTCAGTTTCCCCATATATAAAGTGGGGCTAACAGAGCATCTCCGTCACCTGGGGTGCTTTGTTTATGCATCTCCAGGCCTTGGCACAGCGAAGGATTGTCATAATTGCTTCTTGATTGGTTGATTGATGGATGAGCCGGAGGGCCTCTGGAGGGCATCTGGAGGAGGCCAACCAGGGCGGCTAAGCAGGTTAAGTCCACTGAGTGTCAGCTGGAGAAACTTTATCCTGTTTATCCTGGAGAAGACAAGGCTTGGGAGAGACGCAACGACCATCGTCATCGCTGGCGTCATCCACTCTCTGGGAGGCTTCCACGGGGAGGTGCGGATCGGCACTCACTTTGCACCAGAGACTGGACGTGGGAGCCACGGCAGAGAGCGACAGGAGGCAGGTTGAGGCTAAAAAGCTCCTGAGAAGTAAAGCTACCTGGAGTCAGAATGGCCTGGCCTGGGAGGTCGTGGCTCCTCGCCACTAGAGAGGCCTTTGAAGATGCAGAGCTCGGAGGCCCCCTGGTCACACGGATTGTAGAAAGTCAGGAATGGTTTGGATGCTCCTCCCAACGTGGGGATTTTTTGGAAACTGAGGCTCAGAGGCAGCAGTAAGAGATTCGCTCGATTAGCTCTTTCCTGCACTTATATTTGGAGGCGCGGGTCTAGCAGAATTGGCCCAGGAACCCCCCAGGAGTCCAAGGCAGAGCTTCCCCACCCCCAATCCTGCCTCAGGCTACCTCCTGGACAGGAAAGGGGGTCCGTGAGATGTGCCCAGCCCCATTCCTCCGCTCCCCAAAGGAGCCCAACTGTCCTCACCTCGATGGTCAAGGTGTCTCTGATTTCCTTCTTCCCATTCATTCTTGCAACCTTCTTGAGTTCATGGAGCCCTCGATCCATTTTGCCTGTGATGATGAGCCAACGGGCAGACTCTGCCAGCCACCTGTTTAACACACAAGGTCCACCTTCCCTGCTGACACTGAGGGAGAGAACCACATGGCCCTGCGCCCATCCTGGAATCTCGCCACCTTGCTGGCTTATGTGTTCTCTGAGCAAACAACCTCAGTGGGGGCTAGCAAAACATCCTGGTTGTACCAGATGGGATGGGGAGGCGATGCGCTCCGGCAGAAAGAGCCTCGGACTAGGAATCTGCTCACGTATGCTCTGGCCTTGACTCTGCCTCTACCTCGAATCTCAGTCTGACTATCCCCCTTCTACAACTGGGAAACGGAGCCTCAGTTTCTCCTCTAAGGAGAAATACATGCCTCTTTGGTTGTCGTCTCTGTTTTTCTAGGTATTCTAGTTGATTCATGGCAAAACGATGCCCTAGTAGGCAGCCAAAACCCAGCAGCCGTGGTTGGTCTTCGGTTGGTCCTCCGTGGCCAGCCTCACTGCTCTCCAAGTGAGAGGAATCCCCCGCCCATGTTGCTTTAGCTACAAGGAATCCACTCCCATTGGGCCCCTCGTGGCACTGACCATGAAGACAGAAAGAAGAGGAAGAAGGGCAAGGACACGGCCAGCTGGAGAATGCACCAGTCTCGGATGGCATAGGCGATCCCCGCCAGCAAGACCTGGCCGAAGCTAAACCCAAGGGCATTCATGGTCATCATCCGGGCTCTAGCCTGAGTTTTTGTCCACTCCATCACTGCAAGGAAACCAGACCCAAGAATGACTTCATTCATTTATTCATCCATTCGCTTAGTCATTCAGCCATCCTTTCATCCGCTCAGTCCCCATCCATTCAATTCCATTCAGCTTGATGTACATTCACCAAGTATCTGTGTCATACAAAGCATGAGATGTCCTAAGACAGAAACGGAACCATCTTTATCTTCATGGATTTCCTTTTCTCTTGGAGGAGGGGGGTTACAACTTTTACCCAGGCAAGTAAGTATGAAGTATGTCCAACATACTTCCAAGAGGGAAAGCTTACAACTGGGAGAAGTGGGAAAGGGGGAAGGAAAAGCCTCCTGTAGAAGGTGGCTCCTGATCTGACTCCTGAACTGAAGCACAGCTTAGGGTCAGTTTGATTTCCACAATTCCCCCCCTCAAGACTAAGGAAACTGTGGGTTGTTTAAATGACAATCTGAGGCATTTGTATTTTATCCTAGAGGCAGCAGGGAAGACTTTTGGGCATAGGGAATGAATGGATTGATCAGACCTGTGTGTTTTAGGAATTTTACTGGCAGGTCAGGGATCAGGGAGATGCTAGAGACAGAAATACCAATGAGGAGTCCATTGCAATAGTACAGTTGAGAGAGGATGAGGGCCTGGGTTAGGGTGATGGCCATAAAGAGAACAGAGCGGGGGGGAAATATAATGGTGCAGGGATGCCATGGAGAGACAATGGACAAGAACTGGACGTGGAAGCTGAGGAAGAAAGGCCGAGAATGCCTGAATTTGCACACCACAGACAAGAGGATGGTACCTGCAATAGAAGTGGGAGGGTTCTGGAGAAAGGAATAGTTTGGGGAACAAAGAGAGCAAGTTGGATTTTGGACATGTAGAGTTTGGAGCTGTCCAGCAGAAAGTCGGTGATGTGGGACAGGAGTCCAGGAGAGAGGTTACAGCTAAATATACAGACATGACAGCTGCCTCCATGGATGATAGTCAAACTCATGAGAGCCAATCACTTCAGAAAATGTGAAAGCATAGAGAAATAAGGGGAGAAGGCTTTAGACAATATCTGTTAGTGGGTAATGAGCCAGCTGTTAAAAAACACTTTGAGGGGGGCAGCTGGGTAGCTCAGTGGATGGAGAGCCAGGCCTAGAGATGAGAGGTCCTAGGTTCAAAACTGGCCTCAGACACTTCCCAGTTGTGTGACCCTGGGCAAGTCACTTGACCCCAATTGCCCACCCTCACCACTCTTCTACCTTGGAGCCAATACACAGAAGTTAAGGGTTTAAAAAATAAAATTAAATTAAAATTAAAAAAAAAAAACAATTTGAGGGGGGCAGCTGGGTAGCTCAGTGGATTGAGAACCAGGCCTAGAGATGGGCGATCCTGGGTTCAAATGTGACCTCAGACACTTCCCAGCTGTGTGACCCTGGGCAAGTCACTTGACCCTCATTGCCTAGCCCTTACTACTCTTCCGCCTTGAAGCCAATACATGGTATTGACTCCAAGATGGAAGGTGAGGGTTTAAAAAAAAAAGAAGTATGAGAAAAGGCCAGTCAATTATAGGTTGTGGAAAAGAAGCCAATGGATAAAGATAGACTGAAGATGAGAAGAAGAAAACAATGATGGAGTAGTCAAGGTCCTGGATGAGATGAAAAGAGATGGAATCGAAAGCACAATTGAAGGGTTGAGCTTCATCAAGGGAAAGGGTTGCCTCTTCATTGCAAATTGGAACAAAGGAAGAGAAGGCTTTGAGGGGCTTTGAGATATAGAATGAGAGAGAAGAGGATGCTAAAGTCAGATGGCCTTTATTTCCTTAGTAGGAGAGGAGTCAAGGTTTTCTGCCAAGTGGAGGGAGGGGAGAGAGGAAAGAATGGGATAGAGTCCGTGGTTGGAAGAATAAAAGGATTGCCATGTGGCGGTGAAGACCCAGTTGAGGTTATCGATCATACATTTCTGGTGAATTAGAATAACTTTTCTGGTCAACATGAATGAATTACTATCTTCTAAGGTGTCCAGCAGCATGTAACCATCAGTCTATAATTTCATCTATCCATCCACTCATCTATGAATCCATTCTTCCATCCATCCAGTCATTCATTTATCCATCCGTTCATTCACTCATTCATCTGTCTGTTCATGGACTCAGTCTTCCATACATTCATCAAGCAGCCCTCTAGTCTTTTATTCAGTAATCCAACAAATATTTAAGGACCTACTATGTGCTAAACACGAAGGGCATTGAAAGTAGGCACAATCCCTGCCTTTACACCGACCGCAGCCTAGTGTGGGAGAGGAGGTCTGGACACCCAGAAACGATGCGATTTTAGAAGGGGCTGAGTGTATGCGGATGGAAACGAGAGCTGAGGAGGGGGTCCAGGAGAAATGACATTTGAACTGTGCCTTGAAGGGTGGGAGGGTGCCAAGCTGGCCTCACTGGCAGGACAGCCACAGGATTCAGAAGGGGGTCCTCGGGGCCCGACTTACAGAGCGTCCCCGTGTTCATCATGATGCCAGCCACAGCGAAGGCTGATAGGAAACGGAGGCAGCAGTAAAGGGAGAAGTTGGGGACGAAGGCACAACAGGTGCCACTGATGGCTATCTGCAGGTAACACCAGCTCAGGACCAGCCTCCGCCCAAACCTGGAGGGACGCAGGGAGTGAGTCTCTCGGGCCCCTCGGGGGCCCCCCAGGACTTCAGGCCCCAGCCCCAAGGGGTCCGGATGGAGCTGGGGGGAGCCAGAGTTGCTCCAACACTCACCGGTCAGAGATGGGGCCACAGATGATGGCTCCAGTCATGATGCCAGCCATGTATATGGATTGAGCCATGGGCTTCAGGAACTGCCAGTCACACACCATATCCCACTGCATTGGAAGGGAAGCCCCCAGCAGAAGCAGAAAGAAGAAGCGACTTCATAGACTGTGGAGCTGGAGATGGCCAGGCCGGGCCCTCTTCATTTCACATGGACAGACACGGAACCCCAGAGAGGGAAGTGCTTCCCCCAAGCTCCCCCAGAGTAGCAGCAGGGCTGGACCTCGAACCCAAGGCTTCACCTCCCTCGTTAGGCCCATCAGACTGAGAGGAGAAGGGGTCAGGAGGAGTGTGATGGGAGAGAAACATTTCCAGCCCTAGACTAGCCATTCAGAAGTTGCCCAGCCTGGTGTGTTAAGTGAATCATCAAAGAGCTCCAAGTAGAGCCTGGGGAGAGGAAGGAGGGAGAAGGGAGGAAGGAGGGGGGAGGGAAGGAGGAGGAGGGTGAGGAAGGAGGGAGGAGAGGGAGGAGGGGGAGGAGAGGAAGAAGGGGAGAGGAAGGAGGGGAAGGAGGTGGGGAGGAAGGAGGGGGTAGAGGAGAGGAAGGAGG